>NC_091058.1:102428223-103028848 GCF_000393655.2 Nicotiana sylvestris | reverse complement strand
AGGTGGCCCAAACCTAGGCTGTGACGCTTCCTGTTGAGTACATAATGTTGACTTGAAGTTCTTTTACACAGTACGAAAAAAACGATTCTAAAGAATGGGACTCAGTCTTAAGCAACATCTTTATTCAAAACAAAACAAAAATACATGAAATGAACCCACCTATCAAAGTGGGCTGGTCTGCTCATTATTTATTTTGTTTTCGTTATTTTTTTCATTATTGCAATACAAAGTAAAACCTCCACTATACTAGTTATGGAGGGGATTGGCGCCGGATGGAACAAGGCGCTTCGAAGCCAGTACTGTAGCTGGATTGAAAAGCAGCCCCTTACCCTTTCGGTTGAGCACAACCTCCCGAGCACTAGGTTCAAACAACTTCATACTTCAAAAATCCCGGACTGCGAAGGCACCGCCCAGAGACGATGTGACAAGAAAAATGAAAAGCAACATCGCTGCCCCGCGGATTCTTGAGCCGTCCATCACTGCAAAACAGATTGAGCTACGGACATCAAAGGACCAAGATTATATGTTGTTGCAGAAGTGGAATCGAAGGAATTGGTTGAAAGTTAAGGATAGCGTGATTGGCCGATTGGTTGGAAGGTAAGGATAGCATGATTGACTACTTTCGGGTCCTATGGATCATGGGCCACAACTACTTGGGTAGAGACCGCTGAACATCATTTGGACAGGCCGAGGCTATATGGGCTTAGGCCTTTTGATGGCAGTTTCTGGGCTATTTGGATAGATTAAGATCCTTTCATGTAGGAGAGTCTTTGATGGACTCGGATCCTTTGCATGATTTCATGTGAGGAGCCACCTTTGACGAGCTTTGAATTTGAACAGATCCAGCGGGCCTTCTTGCATGGACTTGGGCTTGCTTTGATGATGGGTAGAAAAAATTCCTGATTTTCTTTCCTCGGCGAATGAAGTTTCTGCCCTTATTGAGTGAGTAAGGCCCGATCGAGCTTATGTGCTTGCCAGGTCTTTCACCATCTGCTTTTCCTCGAGAATGTGAGACTGCTCACCCTCAGTAATCGTATTGTCTGGTCTTTTCATTGATTGTACAGCTTTCTCTAAACAAGGAATTTCTAGGGAGTCCTCCCAGTCGGCTAAAGGCGCAATGGCTTTTGGTTTTGAATCCGGCTAAGGTGTGAGCAAGGGTATCTTCTTTGGGGTCTATCACCATAGCCTTTTCCTTTAGCTATTACACTATCCTTCTAATCGGCTAAGGTTGAATTTGCTTTTGCTTTAGTTGTTGTCATAGAGCGACCTTATGTTCTTTTAGTTGTGTAAGCCTTCCACCTCTCTCTTAGCTTTGCATCTTTTCCATTCGGTCCAAGAACTAAGAGCGATCGAAGTCCTATCTCAGGGAATGGGCTTGAAGGCTAGTGGTCATATTAGTCGTCTAAGGGGAAATGCCTTTTCCGAGCCTATCCCATTCGCCTATCGCTTTCTTGAGTTGATGTTTAACTTGCACCTAGAGGATTCAATCTTCCTTGAGGTTTTAGTGGGAGTTCCTTTTTGATGCCCATTCGTGAGTGGCTAAAGGAAAATTTGCTTGTTCCGATAGTTAGTCTAACCCCTTTCCCGCAGCATTCCATTCGAAGTAGTCGAAAAAGTCTAAGACGGAGAAAGTGGTGATGCTCTTTGATTGCATCCGCTTGCTTGATCTTTGATCGTCTAGCTGCCCCCTAAGCTAAGGCCCTTTCTTTAGCCTATGTTGTCTCAGTCTTGGATAGAGTCCATTACCTACCTTTCTTTGTTTGAATGAGACTATCTGATGTCCTTTCATCTCAAACTGAATTGAATGTAATAAGAGTGAAAAATTAGGAAATTTCGTACGAAAAGGAGGCTATGTAGTATGGCCCATATCCCTTCTTTTTACGCCAGTCGCTCTACTCCTTATCCCTTTGGGGCTAGACCTCAGCTCAGATCATCCTTGGATGCTAGCGATCCTTTCACCGAAGAACTCTTCAAAGAGGACACTGGCTTTCTATCTTTGAAGGGTTTACCCACAGACGAGAGGGTTAAGGCTCTTACCTTCTTTTCAAATCAAAGAAAGAAGAGCCCTTCGATTCGGGCCCTTTCTCACCACCTCCTTAGTATGAATTTTTTTTCTCCTTTTTCTTTGTTGCGTACTTAACCTGAACCCTGTCTATGAGTATAGCAATCCTTTGAATCTTTCCGAATCCGCTTTCTCTTTTTCTTATGCCTTGGGAACCCAGTCTTTAGGAGAAGCAGCTGCTCACTCGTAACACTAGATGCCTGCTTATGTCAAACTATCCTCAATCTCTTTCCCCTAAAGCTAGGATTTTTTTCTTTCCTTCTCCTTCGACCCAAGCAAAAGGATTTCTATTCAGTTTATCAACTTTACCGGGCATGGAAGCACTCAAGCTAAAGCAAATACACCTAAAGAATGGCTACTGGCCAGTGATCCTGCAAGACCCTAGACTCGCTCTGAGTCCCTCCCTCTAATGCCCTGACTCTCAGTCTCAATCAAGTAAGAAAGGGAACCCTTTTAGCTACGGCAATGGGTATAGACCTCTTCCCTTCGCTGCTTACCCAATGGACCACTTAGAATAGACTGAATCGAAGCCGGTAAGCATTCTATAATCATTCCAAGTTTTCCAGGCTGCCCATTCTCTTTGTATGAAAAGTAGGAGTAGGAAATGTCATAGGTAAAGCCGTCCAGTACTACATCCGTAAGCCTTCCATATATTGCATTCGTTCGTCGAGGAATCCCTATGTTCACTCCCATCAGGCGAATTAGCCTTGATTTCTATTCTATTACGTACAAGTGGGCCAGCCAGCCCGTCTGGTAATTGATTATGTATTCAAGGTAGGCTATTTCATCCTAGCTTTCCAATTTATCTGTCCTAACAGCGTTCGAAGCCTAACATCCTTGCATGTTTTGGATTCTTTCCTATCTCTGACCGGGAAAGAGGTTAGCAAGCAAGTGACCAACAAACCTGCGAATCTTTGCTTTATCAGTCTTCACCATGTGAGGAGCATGCTTAGCTAACCTTATGAATTCTATGTAGTACTCTTGTACACTTTTATTCCTTTGCTTGAGCTGTTCGAACTCTGTAGCCTTAGCTTCTCTATCCTCTTCTGGGATAAAGTTAGCCATGAAGGCTTCTTCAAATTCTTCCCAAGTAGGCGGACCATCATCTTCATCTCTTTCCTTTTCCCACATCTCAAACCAAGCGCCGGCCACATCTCTAAGCTGGTAAGCAGCTAGCTCCACAACTTCATCATCAAATGCTTTCATCACTCGGAGGGCTTTCTTAACACCCTCCATCCATAACATTGGATATTCATCAACTATAGAACCATGGAACACTGGAGGACTCAACTTCAAAATTTCATTCACTCTTGATGAATCAGAATTGTTCTGTCTATTTGATTGAGGTGGAATCTCATCTCTTCTCTCGTTCTGGATGGCCATAAAGGTTTTAAAAATCTCCATAGCACTGTTGACTTCATTAAACATCTGACCCACCTCTGGGGATATAATTGTTTGAGTCGGAGCTGCTGTTAGGGGTGGCGTTGGATCCTGAGGTACTTGCCCATCATGCTCCACCCCTTCTATATGTTCAACCTGGGGTACTTGAACACCCTTTGTGGATTTACCTCTCCTTTTCTGAGTTGAAGCCTTTTTAGTTCTGCCTTGAGCCACAATAGTAGCAATAGTTTCTTAAGCAGCATCCTGAGTGTCGGTGTCAGAGTTGCGAGTACGAGCCATTTCTGCGAGTTGTGGAGAACGAATACATTAGATAATTTCATAGAGGTAGGATCTACTGCACGATCAAAAGTATAACAAAAAATGAGATTTTTCCTAAATGCTTGTAGCCTCTTGTTTATAAGTATGGCACGCTTCATACCCATAAACAATACTCTACTAACATGGCTTCATAGACCCCTAGGACTCCATAAACCTGAGGCTCTGATACCAAGTTTGTCACGACCCATTTTATGAGCAAGCCGGGACCGGCACTCGATCACTAAACATGACCAAGCGAACCATCTCTGCTTATCAAATCTATTATAACTCCAAACTTTATATGCAACAAGGCAATACTCTAACCAAATACTTTTGATTACTTTAAATATTTAAATAAATCAACTCCAAAACTTTATTCGTAGTAACTATTGAATTACTGCTAAGTTATTATAAAAAAAACATCTGAATCTTGATCCAACAACTATGTTTATGAAGCCTCTACTGATAAACTGACGCACTACTCAGGACTTGAGATTTCCTAGCCAGTTCTCTAAGTAGACAAAGAAATATCTAAATAAAAATGACTATAAGGATTACTCCACGAACAAAAGCGGAGCTCACCAATAGCACTGGAAGAGAGGAAGTCCTAACTCGTAGCCTGCTCGCCTGCAAATCTGGTTCCTACGTTGTACCTCAGACCAACATAGGTTCCCAAAAGAGAACGTCAGTACCATCCATTGTACTCAATGAGTCTCAACAACAGGGGGCAAAACTTTACTAACATATACATTACGAGAAAAGGTTCTAAATGCATGTAAAATATAAAGCTTATAAGAATATTTCTAAAATAATTGCATAATAGCAGTTTATGAATATTCTAAAAGAAATTCTATTCTTTTTCTTTCTTTAAAAAAAATAATTTACTTTATACTTTGGGAGTTCCAACTATCCTGACTTAATTTTGTCTCAGTCACCATGTGATCGGCACAGGTTCGATCCCAACTTGATCGAATAGGCCCAATCCACGAGGTGTCACTCGCTTCATGATTCTCAGCGCTCATGTATCATACCTTAGCATGGCTAAGTAAATTCTCAGCAACGAGACCCTCGGCTCGTGTGCTCCCTACTTTGGCACAAGTAGTTTCAGGAAGTCAACGCCTTGGTCAGGACCCTCGGCCTGTACGATGACCCCATCTCAGAATAAAGGATACTCCCAAAAATCTTTTCTTTCTAAAACTTCTTCTTGTGACTTTTCAAGTCTAACTCTTTTATTTATAGAACATCATGTACATGCTCATGCTGGTGTCCTTAAATGTAAAGCATGGCATAAGAATGAAATAAACATGTAAAAGTATTTCTAAAGATTCTTTCTTATCATAAATTTTCAACATGAAAATAACATATAAGAATAACCCAAAAATCTGAAAATTTAAGCACACATATCATAATAAGTCATCTAAAAATCTGATATTTGACTTCCTATGCAAAGCTTACCAAATAACAAATCATTCTGCCTGATTGAAATTTCAAATAGAAACACTTGAAAATCCCTCTATTCTCCATGTAAAATAAGAGTACACTAAATTTATACTTACAAGACTAGAAGATGCAGCAGGAATGGACTTGCTGCCATTAGGCGCGAGAACACTAAATTTTGCTAGAACAATTCTAAGTTAATAAGTACTTGCTCGCTCCAATTAAGTAAATATAAACTCTTTTAAGAAATTCATCAAACACGTATGCGTGCTTTTGTGAGTTAAACCACTTTAGTAAAGGGTTATATCAACTCACCTCAAAACTTCTCGAGCCAATACGTAGGCCCCAGTCCAATTGACACCAGTCAAACAATCGATTCTACAACAACCAGTGCATTTCAATCGATTTTAAAGTACTACACATAATTATGAAATTTATTGATGATATAGAGGAAGAAGTGAATTAGCTATTCAATTCTTATCTATTACAACTGTAGGGTAATTGACAATAGGGGATTTTACATACCTGAGTTTAAGAATAAGTGAGTTATGAAAAACCCTAGGATTTTTTTTCGTTGCCTACGTGCTCTGTTTCGTGAGCGAACAGAACTTAGTGTTCTGCTTTTTGTCTAAGGCAAAAGCCTTCGCCCTTTTTGAAGAATCAGAACGTGGGTTCTGTTCTCTTTAAGCTTAAAGCCTTTAGTTTCCAATAGCCCTTTTATGGGCTTTTAGTCCCCTTTTCCTTTTTTTTTAACTAATAATTAATGATACCCACTTTTAATAATTAATAATAGTAAAATTATTAACATTTTTCTAATTGTATATCCAAATATATATATAAACACACACATCGTAGGCAAGATAAAAATAGTAATAATTTAGTTCTATAGTTAGCGTGTCTCTAAACTTTTATAAATTTGAGGAGTGTTACAAATATTGAGATTCATTCTCAAGCCTTAATTTCACTCACATGCCAAGAAAGTTATACACAATTAATTTGCAACTTAGCAAATCAAATTTGCTTTCTTAAATAAGTGTACAAATCTCAAATCAGCGTAAAGCTTTATTAATTATTTGTAGCATCTATATGAAATACAACCGTTTGTAGTCAGAATATTTCTTCTAAATTCTATTAGAGTTTAAAAGGATCATAAAATCATTGTCATAATATTTATTGAGTCTCTCTAAAAAATATTGTTGTTTTCGGGGTATACTCTACCTATTGGATTTGATTTAACGCCAGGACTTTCCTTCACTCAATTCAACCAAGCAATTAGTATAAATTTATCAAAAGTACACCATATAGGTAACAACACATATATAGTACTAATACATAAATTCAGCATTTATATTACCTGAAAAGTGACATTATAGGTAACAACTTACCAGTTGTAGCTTGTGCATCATTCATATAAAATACTTAAAAATGGTAAGTCAGTAGCAAGCATCAAGTAGGTCATGGATACTCAAAAATACCTCTTCTAGTAGTCATACTAATCACTGTTTGCTTTCAAATGATACGACCATAAATTATGAAGTATACTTTCTCAGTAGCTGATTTGTTTTCCAAATTTCAAAGAAGTAATTAATCAACCTAGATAAAGATGTGAAGTATTTCTTATTTTCTTCAAGATGATTTATGCTTTTAATCAGTATGACCAATTTATTTATTTTTTTATTCCTTTTTTTTGGTACTATATGCAAGTGTAAAAATCCAAAAGGAAAAAATATATTCATCCAAGTAAAAGAAAATGTTTAAAGCGGCAGGACAGATTGAAGATAGTTAACACATAAATATGCATAAGATAATTTATATAAAATATCATTGGTTACCATGACATGCATCATATCAACAATTAACTGCTACTATGATTTTCACATATAGAACTTCGAAAATTTTATTCCATTCATGTGATATAAAATATGTAATATTAATATGTGCTTATGCAATACAGGTGTAGTACGAAGTTGTGTGCATAAGATAATCATACCTTCTTACATTTCATTACTTATCATATGTAGTTTCTTTTTACATTTAACCATGTGATGATATGTATGGCTTCTAATTGTAATCTTTCCGGATGTAGGAAATTTTTTGTAGATATATATATATATATATATATATATATATATATACACACACACACAATTGGTTAGAGACTCGTGCTGATAACGTGTTATGAAATAAAAGCAATTTAGTAAAACATGAACAAGAAATAAAAGCAATTTAGTAAAACATGAACAAGAAATAGAGATAGAGAGAAGGAAGAAATTTTCTTCTTCAATTGTGTGTATTTTACTATCTATTACAAGACCTTTATATAGGCATGAAAAGTGAAGAAAATATATCATGGAATATGTCATTGAACATAGAAAATATGTCATTAAGCATTTGACATAAAAATTATGGAGGAAGAGTAGACATCCACCGTAATATAATATTTATCGTAACATATATAATGAATTAGAAAAATCTTTGAATAAATGTAGGCAACGACCTAGCGTGAAAGCTGAAAGCTGAGTAGACGTGGTAGCTGTCTTATTTTAAGTCGTTCTTATCAATCTACCCATTCATAATTTCTACTATGCCCCTTTCCCTTCTTAGCTGCTGACGGTCTGCACCAGAATCTAGATAGTCAGAAGTCAGAAACAGAAACTTTCCTTTTTCAGGTTAGTATACATCTCTTCAAAGTTAACATATATTCAAACCCCTTTTAGAGAGTTGAGATCATTAAAAAAGATTGAAGTCCAGAATCCAAGATTTTAGGAGATTGTGATTATATGGCTTTGAATTATGTGGATTTAAAACTAGTACGAAAGGGTTTGGATTTTACTCGAAAAGATAGGAACTTGGTTGTTGCTTTGGGAGCTCTTGGTGTCACTAGTTATGGTGCTTATAGGGCTTATTGGTCACCTTCTATGGTTAGAAAAAGGGAGAAAATTTTGAAAATTATAGGTGCTTTTGTTTCTTTAGCTGAAATGGTGTCTGATTCAGCTGATGTAATTGGGATTCTCTCTAAAGATCTAAAGGAGTTCATTGCATCTGACTCTGTTCAAATTCCTAGAAGTTTGAAACAGATTTCCAAGATTGCTAAGTCAGATGAGTTTTCACAATCTGTTGTTAATGTCACAAGTGCGTTGACTGTGGGAGTTGTGAAAGGTTACCAGCAAGAAACCGCGAAAAATGGTGTTTCTGGGGTTGCAAATTCTGGCCCATTTGACCATATTTTGGATAAGTTGTTTTCTGATGCAGGGTCTGGTTTTGCTTCTGTAATTGTTGGGAGCTTCGCCAAGAATTTGGTTCTTGCTTTTTGTTCGGACAAGAAAGGCAATGGTACTGATTGTGAATTTGAATATTCTGTTCCAGGATGGGTTGATGTTCTATGCCAGGATAAGTGCAGAGAATTAATAGGCAATTGCGTACAGTTGTTTGTGAGCACTGCTGTTGCTGTTTATCTTGACAAGACAATGAATATCAACACATATAATGAAATCTTTTCTGGGTTGACTAATCCCAAACATGAAGCCAAAATGAGAGACATGTTAGTGGCAATATGTAGTGGTGCCATTGGAACTTTTGTCAAAACTTCTCATAAAGTTTTGACAAGTACTGATATGGATATGGATATGGATGGTACCACTTCAAAAATATATTCTTCGTCTTTGCCACTTAGTTTCAAAGCCAAACAATTTATGGATGAAGACCAGAACATGTACAATGGGTGGACAAATAAAGTATCTTATACTTTGGCAGCGCCAAAGAATAAGAGGTTTATTCTTGATTTGACTGGGAGGGTGACCTTTGAGAGTGTTAGATCTTTTCTGGAGTTTCTGCTGGAAAAGTTGCGTGAGTGTTTGAGAAAAAGCATAGATGTTGTTCAAGAGGAGGTGAAGTATTTGAGAAGAAGTGTAGATGTTATACAGGAGGAGGTTGTTGATACGAGTGCTGAAGCTTATAGGTATGTGAGTGGGAAGTCTTCTACTGCTGTTAGTGTCTGCCTCACTTTGTGTTTGCACATACTTAATGGTCCTTGGATCTTGGTTCCAAATTAAAGTTTCAGTATAGAATCTTGGGAAGGTACTTTTATCATTTGTAAAACTTCCTATTACATTCTTTCGTTAAGGGAATATTGGTTGGTGTAACTGTACGTAGTTGCTCTGTACTTGATTGATTGATTGTATTTTACTAATACAAGTTGTCAAAGTGAATGTAAATTTGCCCGTATTTTTCTCCCGTCTCCTGGCTATGATTCTTTTCCTTATCTTCCTTCAGTTGAAGTGATCATGGTTCAGGTAAGAAAAGAAAATTTTAAGAGCAGCTTACTTTAGTTATGCCTTAAAACTAATGATCATAGAAATCCTTGCTTTAAAAAAATAGAGGAATTAACTTTTACTTAGCTAATAAGCGAGAACCCACAACCGCTGCACTAGCTCTTTTGCTCGTGGAGGTATCTGTAAGACTATAAACTGATTAAAATCTGCACTGCCCATTGTCAAGTCTTGTCTCTTCTCACACTTCAGGCCAACAATTGAATTTGTTAATAACTATTGCCAGGTGCTCCTATATATGAGCCAGTGCTAAAAAGTTAAAAATGAATCAAAGAATAGCTTGTGACTAATGGCATGTGCCAAAATCAACAAGATTATTGGCAGTAAAGAATCTTACGAGCTCCTGAATTTCTTTCAAAATGCATATTTAGTCACTAGCAATTTTATTACCACAAGAAACAGGAACCACTAGAAAGTTGATTATCCCTTGTTTTAAACCTACAGGCTACAAGTTACAGGTTTATCATTGGACCCAAACCAACAAATTAGGCAGCAAAAATATTGGTACACTTCAGAAGGCCTCATTTAACCGAAATATTGATGAATGAGATATCCGCAGAGGCGGACCTATGTCTTTCACCAGACCCCGTAAGCTTTGGCAGAAATCATGTATATGTATATACTTTGAAAATGGTTAATTTAAAGCACTTAGCACCCTGAACATTAAAATACTTGTGGGGCACTGGTTGAGCAGAATACTGTGTCTCCGTCGCGTAAAAATTCTGGGCCCGCCTCTGGGTATCCGTTATAAGCAAACTCCATTTGTGGCATTGCTAAAGATTTGTGATTTGCGGAATTGTAAGTTCATTCCATACGCAATAGAGATCAGACTGATTATGGCCCAAACCTGTGTGCATAACTCAATAAACTCCTTAACCACAAAAAAAAAAAAGAGCCGCTCTCTTGTGCCATCCTTCAAAATTAAAAATGAATAAATATGTTTCAGTCATCAGCATGCTTTCTAAGATGATCAATTTGGTTCTCCATCCAAATACTAAAAGAGAACGGCTTTCAAGTTTCAGGCTGCATCAGTCAGATGCAGTAAGCGAGCAGAGAAAAGGAAGAAAATAAAAGAGACGTAAAATAACACAACGACAAATTTATCCAAATTGTCATGTAATATGTCTCCCGAGCTGTATTGCCCATTGGTAGCTTTTGCATATCTATTTCGACAAGAAAAGAAGTGGATAAGTTTGATGAGTAGTCTCGTAGAAGCAACTGAGGGGAGGAATTTCAAAAGCATGATGTCATTAACTATTTGGATATGGATGTGGATGTGGATGCACAAAGCATTTCTAAAGAGTAACTGCCAACAGAAAAATACAACGGTGTTCAGCTTAGATGGGCGCCCAATCAAACACTATGAGGTGCTTCCATCATTTTCTTTTGCTGCTGGTTCCTCCTGAAGTTTCTTCTTCCAATATTCATCAAGTGGTTGTGCAAATATAGCTTTCCCAGATACAACTCCAATTCTACAGATTAGCCAAGTAAAAGATCAAGCTAATGGAAGTAAACATAACGTAAGTAAAAGGTGCTAAATTATTCATTGAAGTCTAGAGGATGTAAGTCATAACTTCTGAGCTCTGAGGAATAAACTTAAACAACTCAGATGCCAAAGCCATGTCAGCAACTGTTCTGGTCAAGAAAGGCATAAAGCTGGTATACTAGAAGAATACACAAAATTTAATCTCCAATAATTGTTACTTCTATCATGAACAACGTACTCCAGAATTTTTACTTGGGTTCCAAGAAAGTCATCGCATACACATTCTGGTTAATCAGCTTAGCATTTTTTTTAGGGGATAATCATGGCTTACAAAAACCCAGCTGAGAAAGGGCAGAATTCATCAAAAGGTAATGATTCAAGAAAAGGGAGGATACCAATACTTTCAAGAGTTAGAATGTTAAAAAGTACCAGTAGAAGAACCCGCACAGCAATTACCAGGAAGAAGAGGATTAGAAAGGCATATGCAGCAGTTATTTGCTAGTGCTACAAGGGAGTACTAACAAATTCACAGTTAAGTATCTTGAAGGGCTAAAAGAGGCAGCACTAGCTCATAAGAAACATAAAGCATCCTTCTCTCTTGCAAGGCCCCACAAAACCAATATGTTGTCAAAGAAAGAGGAAAACGAAACTCGAAGTTTGACAAATTTAATGATATCCATTCAGGTTGCGTATATAAGTACCTTGGCTTTCTTAGATTAATGTTCATTGAAGGTTCAACGGATAAGAGCTAAATACTACTGCAGTTGTGCACTTACATCTGGTGTCTACATGAAAGAATATATTTCCACTCTTCTCTTGGACTTGAACAAAAAAGGAATCCATCTGCATTTATATGCTTGACCTGAGGCTAAGTTAGTAAAACGCTGTGCCCATCTAAGCAACCCGAAATCCACAACCCCCCACCCCCGCACCCCCCATGTGGGGCCCCCTATGCATGCATATGCCACGATACACACACTCAGAGACACAACCCCATCCAAAGAGATTTTGACAATGGCTTAAAGGATTGCGGTGGTCAGTGGTGTTTGACAATGGCTACAATGGAATCATTGTTGAATCTGACTCACTTATACTGGTTGACATGATAAATGGACATAACAAGATTCAGGTTCAGTTGAGAACACATCCAGAAGATCAGACAACTTTTGATACAAGGTAGATGCCAGGTACGACATTGCTACATAGAAGCTAACTTTGTAGCTGATACGCTTGCTAACATGGGCCTTAATAACAGACATGACAGATTTTTCAATCAAGCTAATTCATTATCCAGGAATGTTAAAGCTTTAATGAAAAATAGGGGTGGCATATGGGTTGTTTGGGCTGTATTTGGGCTGATCGGGATGTGCTAACTCATTAAGTGGGTCATTGCCCAACCCTGCCCAAAGTTTACTTGGGTTAATAAGATGGGTTGGCTCAAGATGGGCTAAACAATGGGTTGTAACTCAATCCGCCCAAATTGACCCAAATCTTTGCAATATTCTCAACTTTTAAACAAGCATACATAAAAATTATCTTATGTTTTGGAATAAATGTCAATTCATGCCAAATGATTTCTTTCTTCAATTTGGAAATAGAATTTTATTTGATAGTTCTTCATCTTATAATACTATCAAAGATCAGAAAAATTAAAAAGTAGTAAAATTAGAACTTCCCACCCACTCCAACCCCCATCCTACCCCGGAACCCCCACCCCACCCCTAAATAAAAATAGCATTTAGAGACTTTCTTTTAATGTTTAAGATAGAGTATTTTCTTTTTTATTTCAACAAAATAAATATTTTCTTTTTATGATGTAGAAAAAGTATTTTCTTTCATTTCAATAAAATAAGTACTTTCTTTTCATGATGTAGAAAAAGTATTTTCTTTTTCACAAAATTAGTACTTTCTTTTCATGTTGTAGAAAAAGTATTTTCTTTTGTTTCAACAAAAAGAGTACTTTCTTTTCATGATGTAGAAAATATTTTTTTTTCACAAAATGAGTACTTTTTTTTCATGATGTAGAAAAAGTATTTTTCTTTTTCACAAAATGAGTACTTTTTTTTCTTGTTGTAGAAAAAGTATTTTCTTTTATTTCAACAAAAAAAATATTTTCTTTTCATGTTGTAGAAAAAGTATTTTCTTTCATTTCAATAAAATGAGTACTTTATTTTATTTTATTGTGATACCTAAAAAATAGCTCAGTACCCGTCCTTTATTTTATTGATATAAATTTTATTTATTATTTTTTCTGTTGTGATAATGTGTTTCTTCTTTATTTTCATATTTTTTTTCATGTTTGATGATTATTTTGTCAACAGCAGTTTGTTTTGGAAGGTTAAAAAAAGAGTTTTGGAAAATATTTTTCCTTCTCTTGATAAGAAAAACATTTTCGGGAAAACATTTTTTTCTAATTGGAGAAAAAATAAATTCATAAAAAAAATATTTAAACCAACCAAACATGGGAAAAGTAGCACATGAGTCAAGGTAGAACTCTAAGATAAAGCATTTCTATGAGTCAAGGTTGGGCATCATCATGGGTCCATTTGGGCTGATAATTTTTGATGGGTTAACTTGGGCTAGCCCAAAACACCCCATTTTCAAAATTGTTCTAGCCCAAACTCATTAAAACTTGGACGGGTTGGGCGGGTCAAATGTGGTTGGGTTAGTTTTGTCACCCCTAATGAAAAATGATCAAAGGGGCTATGTCCACTTCCGAATTAGAACTAAGAATGGATATTATGTATTAAGAATGGATATTATGTATTTGACTAGGTTTAGTTCTGATGATATAGCATTGATTTTCATATTTCATGCTATTTCTATGAACGGTAAGGCAAGAGAGGAGTCCTCTCTATGCTTAAAAGGTCCCTTTCTTGCATGTTGTACAAGAGTGAGTTCTCTCATTCTTCATGTTTTCTTGGAGGCAAAGGCTTATGTCCTCCTCCGTGCTTTCTTTTGGGTTATTATATATTTGGGTAGGGGTCCTTCCAACCCCCCCCCCCCCAATCACCTCGGGGTCAGTATAGCCCGGGTGACTGGTTTTTAATTTTAAAAAAACACCTATTTTTTATCTGATAATTAGATGGAACAATGGCCAATGCTCCTTTACTTATCTCTGAGCACAAATGGCAAATGCTCCTTTACTTATCTCTGAGCACAAGACATAGATGCACGGTGCAGCACTATGGATGCGGCAGCTTGGGCAGTGGCAATGCTCTATTAATGATTCTTTTATTTTTTTTTCTTTGATAAACTCCTTCTCTGTATCTAGCTTGTCAATATGTCAAAATGCACATCAATAAATACACCACAGATGCAAAAATGCATACTTGGCAACCATACAACAAATATGTCAAAAATCACATCGTCACACTGTCTGACAACCACAGCAGCAGAAACTTGTCAAAAGGTACATACACCAGAAGCTAGGAAGACAAAGGGGTTAAAGTGAGAAAGAAAGCAGGTTTTTCTTTTGCTTTTCTTCTTTTTGTCTCTCTATTTTGTTTGCGGGGAGCTGGATATAGAGGATGTTCTCCAACTCACTTTCAGCCATTGGTCAAAGGAATTCATTGATCCAGTGATAGGGGTCTAGCTGTGTACAAGGAAGGAGGAACCAGATCTGGTGGACTGTCTCATACTCCTTATTGTCGACCCCAAAAATGCTGAGGTATTTCATTGAGGTTTTAGGCTCAATTTTAGTTGCTCTAAAGGATAGATTGCGAGCACCTATGAAGTTGACGTATCTTCAGCTTTCCGGAAGTCCAAAATTTTGTCTAGGCAGGTGAAGCAAGCTAAGCACAGACTTAGATTGCTGGAGGGACAAGAGGAATTGCAAATCTCAAGGGAAAGCGAACAGCACATTAGATTTAGTACAGGTCAAAAATGGCCTCTATAAGACACTACTTTGAGACTTGAACCTATACAACACCTGAAGCTATCAGTAAATAAGAGAACATTAACAATTGAACAACTAAGAATAGAAATTCTTTATAATGTAATCATAAGATGAAGGGAGACCTCTATATATCTTGCGCATTAATGAAAAATTAGTATGACATTTCTTCGAGCACGTTATCTTCAATAGATGATCATGAGAAACTGGAACTTCCAGTTTATGGGCTTCTTTTGGGTTTGCCTCTTTGATGTTCTTGGTAGGGTAAGAGGGCAGTTTCATTTAGACATTTCTTCAAACAACTTTCACGATTTAAGAAAACCTAGAAGACGAAGTATAATTGGGATCTTTTGTTCTGGTTTTCCTGTTTGTTGTTTGAAGAGGGGTACAGGGCAATATCCTTGAGAGAATATAAATCCATACTGATGCATATCAGCTGTTAATATTAAGCAAAACTAGTATGGAGGAAGGGTAATAAAAAACTTACATAACAGCGCCAATTACCATCGGAAACGACAAAAATCTTCTCCTTCCGAACATGTTCGCTGCACTTTCTCAGTTTAGTAATTATCGGAGCTATCAGCTATCGGCTGCGAGCTAATGTTTTGGTCAATTACATTCACGTCTGAATTCCTTCAGAAATTCTAGAAATTCCCTCCTACTTTTGGAAATGACCTTCAACTACTATTTGATTTAGAGATTGTTTGGATAGTTTGGGTAAAAATGGCGTGTGGTAGCCACTAAATAAGGTGGTGTTTATTTTTTATCCACCAATTCAAATGTTGAGTAAAAATAGCCACTATTCTATTAAAATAAATATGAAAAGACATTTTACCATTTATTCTATTTCTTTTATTCCCAAATCCTTCCTTTATACACTTTAGAGGCAAAATTTCAGAGGCAAAATTTCGCTCTCTCAATATTGTTCCTGCATGCAACTCTTTGTGAGATTTTGTTCCTGCCCAGCCCACGACAATTCTTTGCGTATACTTTGTTCAACTTAATCTCTTCTCCTTTATCTATCGTCTTTGTAGTGAACCAGCGAACTGGTATGTTTTCAATTTTACTTTTATGCAATTAGGTCCTGAATTTTAGTTTTTTAGTTTAAATATTAAGAACATTTCAGAAAAATAATCCTAGGAATCTGTAAGCTAACTGTGCTTAGGAATTTTAGTTAACTGTTCTTCTATTAAAGATGCATCTACTTAGGTCCTTGATTTTAGTTTTTTAGTGTAAATATTAAGGACATTTCAGAAAAATAGTCCTAGGAATCTGTAAGCTAACTGTGCTTAGGAATTTTAGTTAATTGTGCTTCTATTAAAGATGAATCTAATTAGGTCCTGGATTTTAGTTTTTTAGTTTAAATATTAAGGACGTTTCAGAAAAATAGTCCTAGAATTTGTAAGCTAATTTTAATTAACTGTGCTTCTATCAAAGATGAGTTTAATTAGGTCCTGGATTTTAGTTTTTTAGTTTAAATATTAAGGATATTTCAGAAAAATAGTCCTAGGAATCTGTAAGCTAACTGTGCTTAGGAATTTTAGTTAACTATTCTTCTATTAAAGATGCATCTACTTAGGTCCTTGATTTTAGTCTTTAGTTTAAATATTAAGGACATTTCCGAAAAATAGTCCTAGAAATCTGTAAGCTAACTGTGCTTAGGAATTTTAGTTAAATGCGCTTCTATTAAAGATGAATCTAATTAGGTCCTGAATTTTAGTTTTTTAGTTTAAATATTAAGGACATTTCAGAAAAATAGTCCTAAGAATTTGTAAGCTAATTTTAGTTAATTGTGCTTCTATTAAAGATGAATCTACTTAGGTTCTGGATTTTAGTTTTTTAGTTTAAATATTAAGGACATTTCAGAAAAATAGTCCTAATTTTTACGTTCTATTTCCTTCTTTGTAGTGTGCTAATGGAAGGAGGTCGTGTTTTCGAGTTTAATGATTGATGTAATTCGATGAGCTATTGGAAAGGAGATTTTCAGTATAAGGAAACAATAAAAAGTTTCTTGTCGAACACACAATGGAAGAAGTTGAGGGATGGTGTTTTCGGAAACTTTTTCCGTGTGAAGTTCTGTGGTAAACTTATTCATTGTGTGTTGTCTCAAAAATTGTAGTCAATGAATCGAATTCAATGACATTCAAAGTTTTTGATCATGAAGTGAAGTTTACACGTGAAGCGTTCCAGATAATTATCGGGTTGAAATATTCTTCTTCAGTGGACTTCAAAGTTTTGGGTGAAAGAGAGAATAGGCTTTCGAAAGTCTACTTCCCTGGAAAGGATAGAATCGAGTTAGGCGATTTGTGGCATTTTATTACTAGTCACCCATATGGTACAGCTGCCTCTGTAGGCAGCCATGGCGATGCGGTGAAGTTGGCAACAATTTATTTTGTTGAATCTATGTTGATGGGAAGAGAAAGAGAAAGAGAAAGATAAAGACAAAGACAGTTATGGAAGTATTCCCAATTTTTCAGGAAAAACAATTTGTGAACTTCAGAGAAGGTGGGTTCCCTCGAATGTTATGTTATTCAGATATGAAATCTTCACATTATGACACCTTATGTAAAAAGTACTTCCATAATGAAAAAGTAAGTTAATTGGATTACTAGCTATTTTTTTTGTTTATGTGTTTTAGTTCTGAATACTTACGTTTTTTTTTCTTATATAATAGTTGTATCAGTTGCTCGAGATGGTACCATTTCTTTCTTGTGAAGAAGATACGGAGCCCGCTAGTGTGCATGTGCCATTGTCTCAAACTTAAAGTTCAATGCCTTCAACACAATTTGATAAAGACTTGCTTAAGGAAATTGTTAACGTAGGTTTTCTGTCTTTGAATACCATTAGTTTTTTATTTGCTTATTTTTGCTTAAGAGACTTTTTTATTTTTACGGTTTTTGATTCAGAGATTATCGGAGAAGTTCAAAAAGGATATGCAAGTAGAGAGTACTAGAATACATCAAAGAATAGATTTATCAAAAAAAAGGATTCGAAATGACATCAAGGTAATATCCATAATTTCTATGCTTGTAACTCTAAGTCTAGGATTTCCTATCCTTAACTTTTGAACTTGTAACTGTAAGTTCAGGACTACATGTCCTTAACTTTTGAACTTGGAACTCGAAGTTCAGGACTACCTGTCCTTAATTTCTGTTCTTGTAACTGTAAGTTAAGGGCTACCTGTCCTTAATTTCTGTGCTTGTCTAAGTTAAGGACCAAGTGTCCTTAATTTGTGAGCTTGTAACTTGAAGTTCAGGACTACATATCCTTAACTTTTGAACTTGGAACTCGAAGTTCAGGACTACCTGTCCTTAATTTCAGTTCTTGTAACTCTAAGTTAAGGACGACCTTTCCTTAATTTCTGTGCTTGTAACTTGAAGTATAGGACTACTTGTCCTTAAATTTTTAACTTGTAACTCTAAGTTCAGGGCTACATGTCCTTAACTTTTTAACTTGTAACTCTAAGTTCAGGACTACATGTCCTTATTTTTTGAACTTGGAACTCTAAGTTCAGGACTATCTGTCCTTAATTTCTGTACATGTAGCTCTAAGTTAAGGAACTGTCTGTCCTTACTTTCTTTGCTTGTACCTCTATGCTAACATTCTGATTCTTATTTTAAATACTATGTCACAAGATTTAAAGAAAAACCTAGGATCAAAGATTGATACCTTATTGAAGCTTCTTGACAAACCTCATGAAAGGACCATAGAGAGAGAACCTAGTGTTCCATTTAGCAAAGATGCAGTTGATGATCAATGTAGTGATATAGATGTGCATGTAGAAGATCGTTATAAAAGCGATTAAGATATGCACATCTAGAAGATGAAATTGATATTGGCATCAAAATTGGAAAAGGTTAGATACAGTTTTTGAATTTGTTATTGAAATTTATATTCAATAGCGTAATACATATAAACTTTTTGTGATTACAAATGTGTGTAGAATCTTTTGATGGAGTGAAAGTTCAAGACGGAGTGGAATGTCAAGGCCAGGAAAATCCAAAAGAGACAAGTGTACTAGAAATAATTTGTAAATATGGAGTGCAATCTCAGGATTTAGAAAATCCATTGGGAACAAGTATAAGTGAGATTGTATGAAAATGTGTTTAAGGAATATATGATCTATCTACACTTCTCTCACTTAAAGAGAAGATTGGAATTCAAAATGATGCCAATCAAGGTTAGATGGAATTTTCATGATATGTTGAATGTTAGTTTTAGTAAACTATTAGTAACAAGTATTATTTGTAAATGTTATAGAATCTTTTAAAGCTGCAAGGAAAGAAGATGGAGTGGACTATCAAGATGATGAAATTTCAAAAGAGAGAAGTGGAGGACACTCTCAAGACATAGAAAATACCCAAGGAACAAGCATAAGTGAGATTGTTTGCAAATTTATAGAAGGAACATATGATATCTTTACACCTCTCTCTCTTACAGACAATATTGGAAGCCAAAAAAATACTAGTCAAGATAATGATTTAACTGGCATGATCTTGACAGTTGCAAAAGATTAGACGGAGTTTTAATCAAAGATTAGTAACAAGTACTAATTGTGTTAGCTCTTGTAAATATTTTATAGAATTTTGTGAACTTGCAATCGAAGAACATGGAGAACAATTGCAAGATAAAGAAAATACAACCAATATGTCAGCTCCATTGTCTGTTAAAGAAATACAAGAAGGCAGCGTGACCAACACAGGTATTGATTGTGTCCTTAATATTGTATTCATAATTCAAATTGTCAGGACATTTCAAAAATTAGGTCCTTAGTTTTTGTCTCTTCATTTGACAATTTGTCCTAGAATTGACAATTTTTAGCAAACTAATGTATATGTAGTGTTGCTTGTAGAGCAAAACAAAGACGAAGCCGTTAACCAATATACTAGGAAAAGGAAGAGAGATAGTATTGGTTTTGATGGGTTCATCAGTTGCTATTCTTACTCCTACTCCTCCGACTACACAAATGAGCATTGATGAGGGTTTGTCTATGGAGGTTGAAGGAAATGTTGGAGAAGAGCTTGGTTGAGGGAAAAGGAATAAGAAGCTTAATTGGCAATTGAAATCTCCTTTTGAACAGAAAAGAAAAACAGGAACATCGATGGCGCACAATGAAAATACTCACGAGTATACAGGCTGGATAAAATCAAAATATACTCGTACATGTATTTTTCATTATGTCAAAGATGATGAAAACTTATTGAAGAAATTCATTGGGTGGTTGGGCAAGGAGAAAAGGAAAGGTCACAAAAAAGTGTAAGTCCCTAAATGTATTCATTATTTCTTAATTGCTTACATTTTGTGTCTTGAACTTGAATTTTAAATTCAGGACTAAGTGTATTGAGCTTCCAAGTCTAACTTCATGACTAAATGTCCTAAAATTTTGAGCTTGTAACTCTAAGTTAAGGATTAAGTGTCCTTAACTTTTGAGATTGTAAGTCTAAGTTCAGGACTAAGTGTCCTTAGCTTTTAAACTTGTAATTGTAAGTTAATGACTACTGTCACGACCCCAAAACCAACCCGGTCATGATGGCGCCTATCATGGAATTAGGCCAACTGACACATTCCCAAAATAGTTCAACATTTCATTAAAACTTAAACAACAACCTTTTTCAACTGAAATTTTCATAAAAGATATAAAGTCAAAAACTAAAATGCGGAAATAAAAGCCCAACCTCGGGTGTCACTAAGTCATGAGCAATACTACAATTGTTCCGAAACATAACAAGACCAAAAATAGTCTAAAAGTAGCCAAGTATACTAGAAGGAAGATAAAGAAGGAGAAAGGCAGGACTGTGATCGCTAGGCAGCTACCTTGCTATCCCTGGTGATAATCCGCGACTGGAATAGTCAACAGCCGCTACCGCTACCTGAGATACCTGGATCTGCACACAAGGTGCAACGGGTAACGTGAGTACTCCAACTCAGTAAGTAACAAGTCCAAACTATGGACTGATAGGTAGTAATGAACTAAACCTCAGCAATTATAACATAATTAAACTAAACAGAAAAGTAGGCATGCTGGCAATTCAATTATCCAACTCAACAGTAAAGTAAATACCAATCCGAACAATGTGAAGTAATAAGGCTCAGCAAAACTCTACATGTCAACGCCAAAAATGCATGAAAATGCACCGTATGCTTCCACTCTCAAGTGCTCAATCGCTCGGTACTGCATATGGCCTTCCGACCTTGGGAAATCCATCCCGGAACATATACAACACTAACTGCAAGTCTACCAGTATTGAGGAAACAAGGGTAATCAACCCTGAGGAGAAATCCATCTCTAAGTATATATATATATACACTCAACCACTCGGTATCGCATATGGCCATCCGGCCCAGGGAAATCCATCCCGGAACATACTCATCACTGACTATAAGTCACTCGATACCGAGGTAAAGGGGCATTCCAATCCTGGGGAGAAATCCATCTCAGATATCAATACTTCGAACAAATCCATATCTAGGGAAATCCATCCCTCAAAATATCATTTGCGCTCACTGAGGGTGTGTAGACTCCGGAGGGGATCCTTTCAGCCCAAGCGCTATAACAAGCCAACGAAGGCATATCAATAATCTGCTACAGCGTGCAGCCCGATCCCATAACTGTCACTCATAATCAGGCTCTCGACCTCACTCAGTCATCACTCTCCAGTCTCACACACATGGGCTCACAATGCCATAAAACTAGCCCGAACCAATGATATGATGTGCCAAAATAACAACAACCGAGACTGAGACATGATATGATATGCATGAACAAGATTGAGTACAGGATATCAATGAAACTAATGAGATGACAGCAAGAAACGACCACTCGGGTCTTCAACAGCATTGGCGTGAAGCCCTAACATGATAATTAGCATAATTTACAGTTCATTTCCTTAATCATATAATCACAACACAGATATCAATAAGAAAGAGTCACTAAGCGGTGCCATGGAATGAACCAGGCCACAATTCTCATGGTGCACGCCCACACGCTCGTCACTTGGCATTTGCGTCACCTTAATATTTAATCATATAACACATAGTTCGGGGTTTCGAACCCTCAGAACCAAGTTTGGAAGCGTTACTTATCTCAAACCAAGCCAAATCCTACTCCACTACGCCTTTGCCTCTAGAATTGGCCTCCAAACGTCCCGAATCTAACCAAGAGCAATGCAACGCAATCAATATAGGCCAAGGAATCAATTCCAAACGAAAAACCATCAATTCAAACCAAAATCCCGAAATTCACCCAACCCCCCCGACCCCAAGCCCACGTCTCGGAATCCGACAAAAATTGCAAAACTAGAAAGGTCATTCACTCACGAGTCTACCCATATGAAATTCAACAAAATCCAACATCAAATGACCATCCAAATCCCCAAAATCAACTCTCCAAATTTTCTTCTATTTTTCCCAATTTTCACCCCAAATTCCCAAATTAAATGATAAAAATCAAGACACAATCATGGAATTTAACCAAATTTGAGTGAAGAACACTTACCCCAATTATTTCTCTGAAAATCCCCTCCAAAATCGCCTTCTCCCAAGCTCTCTATTGAGTTTTTGGAATTATGGACTCAAGCCCTCATTTTTGAACTTAAATATTCTGCCCAGACATTTCCTTCATCGCGATCGCGGAAATTGCCTCGCGATCGCGAAGCCCAAAATGGACTGCCCCTCATCTTAACCTTATGCGATCGTAGAACTACCCACGCGATCGCGAAGCACTGCTTGACCAACTCACACGATCACGACCTTTCCCACGCGATCGCATAGAACAATTCATCTCACCTCCCCACAACTTGCTACCTCTATGCGAACACGGCATTACCACGCGTTCGCGAAGCACATCAGCACCCAAGCACGCGATCGTGTTCCAATCACTGCGATCGCATAGCACAAACTCGCCTCTGCTCCAAACAAGCCTACACGATCGCGAAGAACAATCTTTCTGCAACAAAACACCAACAAATCTGCCAAATTTTCAAGTTTAAAAATGTCCCATTGGGCATCCGAAACACACCCAAGGCCCTCGGGACCTCAACCAAACATGCCAACACATTCCATAACGTCATTAAAACTTAGTCGAGCCTTCGAATCACTCAAAACAATGCCAAAACACTAAATCAACCTCGAATTCAAGTGTAAGAACTTATAAACTTTCAAATTTCACAAACGACGCCGAAACCTATCAAAGCAGCTCCGAATGAATTGAAATTTTGCACACACGTCACAAATGACACTACGGACTTACTCCAATTTCCGGAATTCCGTTCCGGCCCTGATATCATGATTTTCACTGCCGACGGAAAAATGCCAAATTTCCACTTTCACCAATTCAAGCCTAAATCTACCACGGACCTTCAAACCATATTCCGAACACGCTCCTAAGCCCAAAATTACCTAATGGAGCTAACCGAACCGTCAGAATTTACATCCGAGACCTTCTACACATAAGTCAACATCCGGATGACTTTTCCAACTTAAGCTTACTCAAAAGAGACTAAGTGTCTCATTCCTCTCCAAAACCACTCCGAACCCCAACCAACCAACCCGATACCACATAATACAGCTGAATAGCATATAAAGAAGTAGAAATGGGGGAAACAAGGCTATAACGCATGAAACGACCGGCCGGATCGTTACATCCTCCCTCTCTTAAACAAATGTTTGTCCTCGAACATGCCCAAAATTGTTCCAAAAGCCATCAAATCGCTGTATAACCTTATCATACACATACTCGGGGGTGATCCCATGTTTCCCTATCCCATATAGGTCCGATAGCACAACATAACTGAAATTTCACAATTCACCCTAGCCCATAACCTTAGAACCAAATTTCCACTTCCGAAATTATCTATGGGATCTGAATCTCACATCTACACACTGAATAAGTCCGAACACGCTGTATCAAGCCATAACCACATCTCAAGATGAAATCATATGATATACCACATAACTCAAATGCTCATAGCGATAACTTCTAACCACAACAATTGCTCATACAACCCAATACTGGTTATAAACCTCTTATCAAGTAAAGCCTCATTCCAACACTCTCGTATACTGCCAATGATGAAAGAAACACGCATAAATCATAACCATACCGCTCGCGAAGTTTGCTTATAACAATAGTTATCAGTCGAGTATTCAAATGGCTCCACATGAGGATTTATATGGGAGACAATATAGATCTCCAATTGGTTGGTTTGAGCCAGGTGAGGCTAGGCTTTTGGGTACAGACTTGGTGCAGGATGCTTTGGACAAGGTGAAGGTGATTCAAGAGCGGCTTCGTATAACGCAGTCAAGACAAAAGAGTTATGCTGATAGGAAGGTTCGTGACGTGTCCTACATGGTTGGGGAGAAGGTTCTATTGAAGGTTTCACCTATGAAGGGTGTTATGAGATTTGGGAAGAAGGGTAAATTGAGTCCCAGGTTCATTAGGCCTTTTGAGATGCTTCGGAGGATTGGGGAGGTGGCTTATGAGCTGGCTTTGCCACCTAGCTTGTCGAGTGTGCATCCGATATTTCATGTTTCTATGCTCCGGAAGTATAGTGGCTATATGTATCATGTTTTGGATTTCAGCACGGTTCAATTAGACGGTGATATGACTTATGATGTAGAGCTAGTGGCTATTTTGGAGTGGCAGGTCTGAAAGTTGAGATCAAAGGATGTAGCTTCAATGAAAGTGCAGTGGAGAGGTCGGCCCGTGGAGGAGGCTACCTGAGAGACCGAGCGGGATATGCGGAGCAGATATCCTCACATGTTTGAGGCTTCAGATATGTTTCTTGACTCGTTCGAGGATGAACGTTTGTTTAAGAGGGGAAGGATGTAACGACCCGGCCGGTCGTTTCATGAGTTACCGCTCAGTTTCCCCCATTTCTGCTTCTTTTTGTGTTGTTCAGCTGTATTTCATCGCATCGTGTTGGCTAGTTTGGGTTCAGAGTGGTTTCGTAGAGGAATGAGACACTTAGTCTATTAAATTGGCCTTTTAGTTGGAAAAGTCAACCAGATGTTGACTTGAGAGTAAATGATCTCGAAATTTGATTTTTATGGTTCGGATAGCATCGTTAGGTGATTTGGGACTTAGGAGCGTGATCAGAATGTATTTTGGAGGTTCCTATCATAACCGCACCTGCGGATAGGGGACCGTAGGTGCTGTGTCGCCGATGCGTGAAGGAGGTCGCAGAAGCGGTTTTGGTCAATTGGAGATGGATCGCAAGTGGGGAGCTCCTAGCGCCCCTGCGGGGCCGCGGGTGCGAGGTTCTAACCGCAGATGCGGAAGTTGGCCCTTAAGTGAAAACCGCAGGTGCGATAATTGGTCCGCATGTGCGGAAATACCTGGTGTCACGACCCAAAATCCACTAAGGGTCGTGATGGCGCTGAACACCGCTGTCAGGCAAGCCAACCATAAATACTTAATTAAATTCTCGTATAAATAATTGTGAAAACTATGATTTTCCTTTAATTTGGATAGTAAAAGATAATCTTTACAAAATAATTAAAAGAATGTTTAGAAGTTAATACAAAATACCCTATAATCATCCCAAAACCCGGTGTCACAACTGCATGAGCAGTTTCTAGGGAATAATGTAATACACCAACTGTCCGAAATACAAATTGGACAAAAATAAAAATACAGTACAATACTCTAAAGGAGACTCTGTTGGTTGCGGGTTGTCTCGAGAGGTGCAGCTCACCTAAGTCTCTATATCAACCATGCCGCTGCGCCCAACTAGGCCACTAGACATACATGTGCGTGTGCAACAAAAATGCACAGCAAGTGTAGTATGAGTACAAAAACAACGTGTACCCAGTAAGTATCCCGTCTAACCTCAAAGAAGTAGAGACGAGAGGTCGACTTCGACACTTACTAGTGGTCCAATAATAATATATTAATAATGCAAATAATGATGAATTTATTAAAAACGGCAGTAAACTCAAGTAAGTCAAGAAACAAGTAAACATTCCTTTTTATATTTAGAAGTCTCCAAATTCATAATCCATTATTTATCAATTTATCTCATACCAGGGAGGCAATATCAATTTGTAAATCTCAAGCAAGCATTACAAGCATGCGCGAAATCATGCCGAGGTCGTACGACCCGATCCAACAAATATTTAAAATATGCACTGCCAGAGGGTCGAATGGCACGAACCATAGATGCATCTATTACCCCGCTCGCGAATCATACGTGCGACGCAATCAAATATAAATAATAGAGTTACCATGCTCGCGAATCATACGTGCGACGCAGGTACTGATAGATACACACATTCAAACAGTCAATTAAGAATTCATCAAGAAATGTTTATCCAAGGAAAAGTCGATTCTCTTTTAACGATTGAAGAAAATGAGGTTTAACTCTTTTTAGAAATTCTTTTACTAATTCGTTATGATTTAGGCAATTTCAGTTGTCAATAAGATTATAAATATTTTAGGTATAACATGTTTTTGGGTCCTAGACTACCCGGACTTAAACATAATAGTAGCTACGCACGGACTCTCGTCACCTCGTGCATACGTAGCCCCCACAAATAGGAGCACATAACCAATTATTTCATCTATGGGGACAATTCTCTCTTACAAGGTTAGAAAAGAGACTTACATCGCTCCGAAGTTCCAAAACCGGCATCCCACGCCCTTTTGAAGACTCAAATCGATGCACAATGCTCCAAAACTAGTCAACAATTATGTAAACCTATTAATACATGTTCAATTACTCATAATAATCCAATTTATAACAATTCCTAGCCCCAATTGAAAAGTTGACAAAATTGCCCTCGGGCCGCATGCCCTGATTCCGAAATTTTTCGAAGATAAAGTTTACCCATAACCTCACGAACTCAAATATATAATTTGCTCTCAATTTCATGCCCAAAATCGTGGTCAAAATCCAAGATTATCAAATTTCTAGGTCTTCCTCAAAATCCCAAATTTCTACTAATTTCCATGTTAAAATCTATACATAACCGTGTATTTAAATCATAATAAGTGGGGATAACTTACCTTGCTATTGATGATGAAAACCCTCTCTTGAAACCCTCCAAGAATCGCCCAACCCAAGAGAAAATGAAAGAAAATGGGCCAAATCTCGTCTTAAGACAACTCACTGCCTAACACTGCCCTTCTTCGCGAACGCGGAAATGACCTCGCGTTCGCGAAGCACAACCTGCTGCAGCCCCAAATCCCTTCATCGCGTTCGCGGAACGGTGTTCGCATTCGTGAAGGTTATCTTTCCAGACCCTATTCATTCGCGTACCAGGCCTCGCGTTCACGTAGGCCAACGCCATCAGGCCCTGCTCCCCTATTTCCTTCTACGCGATCGCGATCGCGGAACTCCCTTTCGCGTTCGCGTAGACAACTCAGTCCACCCCTTCGTGTTCGCGACCTCCACTCCGTATTCGCAAAGGCCAAATCCAGCAGCCTCCCACTTTCCTCTTCGCGATCGCGGAACTCCCTTCGCGATCGCGAAGAAGGAAACCAGAAACAGAAATCTGTAGCAATAACACAACCCGAAATGATCCGAAACCACCCCAAAACACGCATGAGGCCCCCGAGACCCGTCCAATCACACAAACCAGTCCCATAACATCACACGGACCTGCTCGAGGCCTCAAATCACATCAAACAATGCTAAAATCATTGATCACACCTTGATTCAAACTTAATGAACTTTAGAACTTAAAATTTCTTCATTCGATGCTGAAACCTATCAAATCTCGTCCAATTGACCTATCTAACTTCCAGAATTGGATTCCGACCCCGACATAAAAAAGTCCACTTACGGTCAAACTCCTCAAAAACCTTCAAATTTCTATCTTTAGCCAAATGACTCCAACATGACCCACGGACCCCCGAATTCACTTCGATCGCGCTCCCAACACCAGAATCACCATACGGAGCTATTCCCAGACTCGGAATCCCAAATGGACATTGATAACACTAAAATGCACTTCAACCCAAACTTATGAAATTCTTTCAAAAATGCTAACTTCCACAATAGGTGTCGAAACGTTCCCGGATCTTCCAAAACCCGATCCTGACATACGCCCAAGTCTGAAATCATCATACGAACCTGCTGGAACCTTCAAATCCCAATTTTGAGGTCGTTTACTCAAAAAATCCAATCTTAGTTAATTCTTTCAACTTAAAGCTTCTGAAATGAGAATTCTCTTTCCAAATCAACTCCGAACTTCCCGAAATTCAATTTCGACCATGCGTACAAGTCATAATACCTAAAGTGAAGCTGCTCATGTCCTCAAACTGTTAAACAACGTGCTAGAGCTCAAAATGACCGGTCATGTTGTTACATTCTCTCCCACTTAAACATGCGTTCGTCCTCGAATGTGCTAAGAACTGCGCTGGAGTTGTCCGAAATCACTGTTTAACACCTTGTGCACCTACCCGTGCTACTGCAACCCAGTTAAGTACATTAGCTCGATCAATTCTGAAGATACTCCCTTTTATTCAAGCAAATAAGCTTAGAGCCCAATTCCAACATCCGGAATTCTCTGCCAGGCTTGCTTCCAATATATGAACACCGTATCAATCACTACACGAGGTACCAGAACATGACTGCATACCCTTGCTGAATTCTCACTATGCACCACATCATTCATAGGACCATAACAACATTCTCTAATCATAATAACCGACATTTCCCGAATCTGATGCTCACAATGCACCTCATGATATATATAATTTTTGTTCCAACTCTCACAATACCGCTACGATGGAAGAGACGTGTAGAAATCCATAACCAACTGCCGATTCAATAAATCATTGGGTCTATACTCCTGACAAGAACCATCACCTCATCATGAACCAAATAATGGTCTTTGCTCCTTAATATACTTTATATAATCAGATTGCACTGATCCTAAATCCAATGATCTCGTCTCACCCAGTACGAACTGCTCAGGCAATAAGCTACCCCGAACATGATCAAAAGTATCATATGATGCCACAATGTGCCAATAGGTTATGAACTTGAACGTGATATATAAAGGAAAACGAACACTGGAAGGGACTACTCAGCTCACGCACTAATATGAACTTTCCTTAGAAAATGGGAAACAAGACACACAAAAATTTCATAGAAAGCTGTATTCAAGATCACACTGTTGCGGCATGCAACCCGATCCAAATAACATACCCGTGGTGGCGTGCCACCCGATCCATATATAAAGTTCACATAAGGAGATACACAACGAGCTAAATTGCTCATTACAACAAAATACCGAATATCGGTCACAAGCACGCTAAGTGCATAATACAAACCCTGGAGAGACATATAGCGCCATAAGCTACAAAACTCAAGCACAACTGAGGTGCGATATATGATCTGAATCTCAAAAGCCATCCTGCTCATATGACACCATCGCTATGCGAAACCTCAATGCCTAAGAAATTTATTAAGCCGTTTCGCAACTCACACGGCACGATATAGCATTACATGAAATAGCCGGCGACGAAATAACATCCAATGTCTGAATACTCCTCCATAAGGAGTGCTATGCTGAAATGAACACATTTGGCCTGATATAGAGCCCATATTAATATTTAAATCCATTCACAGACCTCAAGCCGATTCTGCTCGTACCAAACTACGCCAATAATCTTTCCTTGGTCCATAATAACCCTTTTTTTCCCATAACACACAAGAACAATCGTCCAATCCGGAACAACCCTCTAGAACCAAATGAACCGAGTGCCCTTCAGGCATAAATTCTCAATTAGCGATAGTACCACAATCTCCATACTTGGTTTAAATCCCCAATCAATTAAGTGACTACACGTCATACTTATACAATCTTTCCGAGGGATACACTCCCATGGCCTTCTAAACTAGGTAACAAGTCTACACATCCATACCACTGGCCATACAAATGCTGCAAAGCGAATCAAGGATCCGCGAGTCAATACACAAAACCTCTTACTCATGACACTGATCTCAGGTAACGCTGAAGATAATACCAGCTTACTCTAAACATCTAAATTCTTTTCCTGCTCATCCGAGCTTGTGACCTCCTTGCCAACACCGAACCGCAACCTTGATTCTCAACTTCCAAATCCCATACTACTCATGGCACTTAATCATAACAATGTGCGAGAGTACAAGAATTTCATCATATCTCCTGAACCACTAATCGGGTAAACACTTCATCATATAGAAACCTTTTACTTAACTCATTTCAAGGGAACTATTACAACTCGTGACTAAATTCTCATAACCGCAGAAAATACAAACCTCAAGTAGTGGTCAACGATCAAACCTCACACACATTACTGTAATCATGTGTATAACTTAACACGCTGAAGGAACCGATCACTACCACTAGTATGCCAATTCAACCATAGCTAACCAATCCAACCTCTTCCAATTTATCATTAATTGCCTTAGAATAATAATAACTTCATTCAACACATAACGCACTCAACCCGCACTCGTCCCTAGTGGCCTTGTAACACGAGACCATGCTGTCTCAAATCCCACGAACCACCTTATGCCTTCCTTGTGTGCATATTTGCATCTCAACTGGTACATCCATTCTGATAATTCCTCTACGAATCCGAAGTCATTTTCTCTCATTCCCCCCAAATGTTACACTACAAGCTGAAGATATCATAGAACATTCCAAGCCTCTTTTCATAATCTGTTACAAAAGCTTGACTCTTAACCATACTTATGGGCTCGAAATCATTAGGCACCACACTTTAACTTTTGAATCCACTAGGACCGTTGTTGAGAGCCACCCACTCTGACTTGGTCCCGAATATAATCAACTCCATGAATCTTCTAGCACATGAACACCCTCTCGACAAAGCACCCGTCTGAATCACTTTCCTTGAAACCCACATTTATACAAGGCATAAATCCTGAATCCTTCCCCAAATCTGAACATGAGTCAATAGGTCCAACTACAGCACACCTTTAACAATTCCTCTGCTCAAATTGTCTCTTATGTTCCTTTCCCTTAGCTGAAATAACCCATCAATATACTAATAACAAGAAATCTCACAAATAGACGACCATGCAATCCAACCGTAGGTGGTGGGACTCTCCCACTTAGCTTGAAGCAACTATTACACAACTCTGGAATGCACCAAAACTCTTTATCTCTTATTGACATGACCTTGCACAATTAAACCGCCAGATTCCTTGAAATCCTTCTGTTAGCATTTCATAAACACTCTTAATCTCTAGCAACATTCACATATTAGACCTCTTACCGGATAGCCAATAAAATCCTTCGCAGGAGCTTCACCAACCACGCGACTGTTGACCTGCTCATAGGAGATAACCCACCTGAGGCCGAGCTCATTCATCGGCTGCACAAGTCCTTCACTCCTCGTAGACATCAACTAAACGTGCGACAATATCCTCCAATTCAAGGTTATGTTGTATCCTTCTTCATATCAAGCAGCTCCTTTCCATCATATCAAATCTCCTGTAGTTATGCTAGCCAATATTTCAAATTCACTATCCACCATGAATCCCAAATCACTCTAAACTTTTCTCAAGGAGTGTAGTCATCTTACCACAGAACCCATATGCTACTCTGCCCCAAAGGCGGATTGAAGAAAACCATAACACCAACGAACTTAACACATCCAATCGAGGACGACGATACCACGCTGCATATGAAAATCCCACCACACTGAAAACACCAAGTCTCGTTACTCCATCGATCCAAATCTGGACATTCATAGGCCAATTTCTTTTCTCTACCGAAAATGAAATACCAGACCTCTAAATCACTCACTGAGTAGACCTCCTTTCAAGTCATTCACTGCTCCAACACATAGGCAAGTATCCTATCATCACATCAATATCGTGCGATAACCAATCATGAGCAATCATAACAATTTGCGCATAGCCTCAAGCTCTCAGAAGTTCAGCTACCGAGCTAAAAGGACAGAATATCCTTCTGCAAGGTGACGACAATAGCCTAACCAACTATGCCGGGAGAAACATCCCGCACCACATCTGTAGTACCATTACAATTCCTCAATTCTCGATTTATAATTAGTGCTTCGCGTCGCATAAGATTGAGTAGGAAGGAAACAAGGGCATAAGCCTCAAAGGAATCAAACTGCACGATGAGAAATCAAGAAGGGAAGTGCTCCTAACAGCCTTGTAGCCTCTCGAAGATAAGTACAGACATCTCCGTATCGATCCACAAGACTCTACTAGACTCGCTCATGACTCGTGAGACCTAAGGGAACCTAGTGCTCTGAAACCATGTTGTCACAACCCAAAATCTACTAAGGGTCGTGATGGCGCGGGACACCGCTGTCAGGCAAGCCAACCATAAATAATTAATTAAATTCTCGTTTAAATAATTGTGAAAACTATGATTTTCCTTCAATTTGGCTAGTAAAAGATAATCTTTACAAAATAATTAAAAGAATGTTTAGAAGTTAATACAAAATACCCCATAATCATCCTAGAACCCGGTGTCACAAGTGCATGAGTAGTTTCTAAGAAATAATGTAATATAACAACTGTGCAGAATACAAAATGGATAGAAAAGAAAATGCAATACAGTACTCTGAAGGAGACTTTACTGGCTGCGGAAAGTCTCGAGAGGTGCAACTCACCTAAGTCTCTATATCAACCATGTCGCTGCGCCCAACTAGGCCACTAGACATACATGTGCATGTGCACTAAAAATGCACAGCAAGTGTAGTATGAGTACAAAAATAACGTGTACCCAGTAAGTATCACGTCCAACCTCGAAGAAGTAGAGACAAGAGGTCGACTTCGACACTTACTAGTGGTCGAATAATAATATATTAATAATGCGAATAATCATGGATTTATTAAAAACGGCAGTAAACTCAAGTAAGTCAAGAAACAAGTAAACATTCCTTTTAATATTTAGAAGTCTCCAAATTCATAATTCATTATTTATCAATTTATCTTAGACTAGGGAGGCAATATCAATTTGTAAATCTCAAGCAAGCATGCGCAAATCATGTCGAGGTCCGATCCAACAAATATTTAAACTATGCACTGCTAGAGGGTCGAATGGCGCGAACCATAGATGCATCCATGAGGCGTCGTGTTACGTAGGCAATCCCCTTCGGATTCGATCATAGATATAGACAACCTGAGTGAGAATATACGAAAAGAAAGCAGAGAAAGAAAAAGAAAAGAAATTAAAAAAATAAAAAAATGAGCGCAAAGAAAGAAAAAGATTGAGGATTTGAAAGTTGATAAAAGAAAGGCCGGGATGAAACACACAGCCGTAGCAAAAGCATTTTGAAAAATGTTTAACTGTTTAGGTGCATTGCTTTCCCCAACATGTGATTCCCTATGTGTTAAATGTCTCAAAATAACCGGTTTGTTATGTATACAATCAAGTTCTATTTTTAGGTGGTTGGTTTTGTGGTAACCTGGCTTCACACTCTTATTTCATGAGATCTAAAGGAAGTATCTCCATGACATCAGAAAGTCACTTACCAATCATTAATCCCTCCGAGGATAGCCCGGTATTGGTTATCCTTATGTCAGAATCAGCAACTGCTGAAGAAAACAGAATATTGCATTGCTGCGTGATGGAGATGTGGGACGCTTGGTCCATTGGAAAGAACCGCATAGTGCAATCCCCCGGTTCCCTGAATTGATTCCAAGGTCAAGCGGAACCACCAACGTCCATATTCCTGTGACCAACCCATTCATTCCATTTGGGTACCCCACCATGTCGGCTAATTTAACTGGTATGCCTTCTGAGGTTCGCCCCCAGGCACCATTTTCGGGAGTATCTTCTACAGTGTTCATCGCACCAACAATCTCTATAGCGGCACAACCAACACTGCCTCGACAAAGCTTTGAACCATAAACTTTCACTTTCCAAGCACCCCAATTCCAATTGGACACCGCTCGCATTACTCCAAACTTCTATCTTCCCTACCCATTGTATGAGTCTCCCATAAAGCATGAGAGGGCCGTGAAGAATCTTGAACAAGAAGAGATGGCGCGAAAAATGAAAAGCATTGAACAAAACCTCAAGAATATGCAGGGCCTTAGTGGCCAGAAGAGTGTGTCGTATGCTGATCTGTGCATGTTCCCTCACGTGCATTTACCCATTGGCTTTCAAAAGCCAAAATTCGACGGGCATGGAGACCCGATCACCCATTTGAAAAGATATTGCAATCAACTGAGGGGGGCAGGTGGGAAGGAAGAACTTTTGATGGCCTACTTCGGAGAGAGTTTGACCAGAATTGCTTCGGAGTGGTATATGGACCAAGACATCTCCCATTGGCACATATGGGACGACCTGGCCTGGGATTTTTTAAGGCAGTTCCAATACAATGTGGACATAGCTCCGGACAGAAATTCTTTGTCCAACCTCAAAAAGAAAGCTTCCGAGAATACGCTATTAAATGGCGTGAACAAGCGGCGAGGGTAAAACCCCCAATGGATGAGGCCGGGATGGTCAGTGTTTTCCTATAGGCCCAAGAGGTTGATTATTTCCAAAACATGATGTCCGTCATGGGTAAGCCATTCGCTAAGGCTATCAAAATTGGGGAAATGATTGAAAACGGCCTGAAAACAGGTTGCATCATGAGTCAATCAGCTATAAGAGCCACTTCCCAAGCCATCCAAAGCGGCTCGGGAGGTTTAGCAAGCAGGAAGAAAAATGAAGAAGGAGCTGCTTCAAGCATGAGAAACTCTCGTCAACCCCGAGATTATTTTGGTCAATCTTCCAGGACCCCGTAGCATTACTACCCCCACCGGGATGCATCATATGATATGGCCCTGCATCCTTATGTGGTAATGAACGCCCAACCATATGCACGGCCATAAAAACATTACAAGCACAACAGAGCTCCACCTCTAAGAAACAACCCTCCTCACTAAGCCCCGTATAATCCACGTCCACCACAGAATAATTACCAATATAACACCTGTCTCTATGAACCATCTAGAAAAGCAGACTTCAAACCCATTGGTGAGTCATATTCCAGCCTCTTCCCAAAATTACTCCAAATGGGCCTGTTGCAGCCTGTACCTCCAAACATGCAGAACCTAGAATCTCCATCTTACAGGCCAGGTACCAGGTGTGCTTATCACTCAGGGACAGAAGGGCATGACACTGAAGATTGCTGGACCTTTAAGAGAGCAGTTGAGAACCTAATCGAATAAAAGCGGGTAGTGTTATGGGACGAGAAAGTCCCCATTGTAACCAACAACCCGTTATCGGCTCACAACAACGGGCCAGTCATCGGGATGATTTGTGAAGATAAAGAATTAGACCCTGCATTAAAAGCTATTATTGCCATCCCTGCTACAGAAAAGAAACCTAAAATAGTGGCAAAATAAGCTAGAGATGAGAAGAAGATCAATTCCACTTCCCAAAATACAAAAAAAAGGCTATGGAAACAAAGATAGGGGCAGCACCTGCTAAAGATGCCATTCTCTACGTTCCTAGGGCCCCCAAGAATGAACAATTCATGGTAAGCCCTCCTAAAAGATTTGAGCAAAACAAAGTCACGCTAATGTGCCAAAGATATACGTGCCAAAGGGGACTTATGTGGCGCGAGGGCCGGTAATTTCACCAAGGCTGACTGAGCCCGTAGTTATTAGTCGCGCACCACATAGCCCCATGAGAGACCACACTATCGTCCCTTGGAACTACAATAAGACATTGGTCACATACAAAGGAAAGGAAGTCATGGGAGAAGTAAATGAAACAAACCAATCTGGGAAGTATCATAACCCAGAAGAATTTAACAAAACAAAGCAGAAGCAATTTCCGCTCAAGAAGCCGGTTAGCATTGAAGAAGCGGAGGAATTTTTCCGGAAGATGAAAACCTGAGAGTATGTTGTAATTGATCAACTTAGAAAGAATCCCTCCCAGGTTTCACTTTTATCCTTGCTGATAAGCTCAAATGAACATCAAAAAGTGCTTCTATAGGGGAGATTGACTTGGTCCTAACTATTGGCCCCGTAGATTTTGAAGTAACATTCCAAGTTCTGGACATGGTCACTTCCTATAACTTTCTCTTAGGAAGACCATGGATCGATGTTGCGGGAGTCGTGCCCTCTACTCTCCACCAAATGGTCAAGTTCGAACATAAAAACCAAGAAATAGTTGTCCACGGAGAAGATAAGCAGTCAATCTACATGGACCCATCAGTCCCATGCTTGGAGGCTAGAGAGGGTAGTGAACACATCGTCTACCAAGCCTTTGAAATCGTGGTCACTGACCAGTGCGAGGAAGGAACCCCATGTCCTCAACCCTGCTTATCAAATGCATCAATCATGGTTGCCAGCGAAATGATCAAACATAGGTACAAGCCCGAGAAAGGGCTCGGGGTATCCTTACAAGGCATTACAAAGCCTGTCACTTTGACTGTCAGCGAGAAGTTCTTTGGCATAGGCTTTCAACCTACATAGGCCGACGTAAAATGGGCCAATGAACGTAAGAACAATGGGCGGGCCCTGCCTCAGCAAGTCCCGCACCTCGCCAGGTCGTTTGTTAAGCCAAGGTATATAGTAGAAGAAGAAGAAGAAGAAGAAGAAGAAGAAGAGGCCTTCACGGCTGAAGAAATTGAGGACATCTGTGGGGCAATGAGGCAAATATTGTACGAGGTTCACATGGTCCAACCAGGCGAAGGCTCAAGCACTGCTGAGGTGCAATACATGGGGCCAAACTCTAAACTTCAAAATTGGAAGGCCACTCCGTTCCCTGTCAGGCCGGAATCCCAATAGTTCAGTCTTGCCATCTTTTCTGCATTCCGAGTTATTTTAGGGTGTAACTCGAATGTTTTTAGTTTGTTGTCTTTTAAATTCCGATGTAAACCCTCCTATCTTCAAATTCAATGAAATGAAATCAATATTTCATCGTCTATGAATCTCTTTCTATTATTCTTTCTAATTTTGTTATTTTTCTTATCTCTCTCTTTTCAGTTCTAATAATGCGGACTTAAATAACATGACATGCTTGCGGACTTCATGCGTAGATCCTAACACGATGTCTAACTATGAAATAATGAATCAAGAACCAGAATATGATGAAGATGAGGCTTATAGGGAAATAAATCGAGAACTGGAAAAATTTGAGAATAAGCCTAAGCTAAACTTAAATGAAACCGAGCCGGTTAATTTGGGTAGTCCAGAAGAGGTCTAGGAAACCATGATAAGCATTCACGCTGATGAAAGAACTATAGATGCATTCATCCAACTTTTGTTTGAATTCAAAGACGTATTTTCCTAGTCCTATGATGAGGACTGAGTGTTGATTTGGTAGTGCACAAATTGCCAAATTATCCCAATTATCCACTTGTCCAACAAAAGCAGAGAAAGTTTAAAACAGACATCAGTGATAAGATCAAAGAAGAAGTCACCAAATAATTGAAAGCTGGTATGATCCGAGTAGTCCGATACACCAAATGGTTGGCTAATGTGGTCCCAGTGCCGAAGAAAGATGGGAAAACCCGAGTGTCTGTTGATTACCAAGGACAACTTTCCATTGCCAAACATCCACATTCTTGTTGACAACTGTGCGAAACATGAGATGTAGTCTTTCGTGGATTGTTATGCTGGGTATCACCAGGTTCTGATGGATGAAGAAGACGTAGAAAAGACGGCTTTCACCACACCCTGGGGCACTTACTGTTATAGGGTCATGCCATTTGGTTTAAAGAACGCCGGGGTAACTTATAGGAGAGTTATGACTGCTATCTTTCATGACATGATGCACCAGGAAATTGAGGTGTATGTGGATGATGTGATCATTAAATCCAGAATGCAGGATGACCATGTGCGGGATCTGAGAAAGTTCTTTGAGTGTTTGTGCAAGTATGGCTTGAAGTTGAATCCAGCTAAATGTGCATTTGGAGTTCCATCTGGGAAACTTCTGGGGTTTATAGTCAGTCGGAGGGGCATCGAGCTAGATCCAACAAAGATAAAGTCTATTCGGGATTTTCCACCTCCGAGAACCAAGAAAGAGGTCATGAGTCTACTGGGAAGATCGAATTACATCAGCAGGTTCATTGCTCAGCTGACTACCACGTGCGAGCCCATATTTAAGCTATTGAAGAAAGATGCGACAATCAGATGGATGGATGAGTGTCAAGAGGCTTTCGACAAAATCAAAGAATATCTGTTGAATCCGCCAGTGTTAGTCCCACCCGAGCTTGGTAGACCTTTGTTCTTGTACCTTACAGTCCTGGAAAATTCTTTTGGTTGTGTCCTGGGGCAACATGATGTGACTGGGAAGAGAGAGCAAGCCATATACTATTTGAGTAAGAAGTTCACTAGTTATGAAGCCAAGTACACTTTGTTGGAAAGAACTTGTTGCGCCCTAACTTGGGCCACCCAGAAGCTTAGGCATTACCTGTTGGCCTACACCATATATCTTATAACCAGAATAGATCCTCAGAAGTACATATTCCAAAACCCAATGCCCACAGGAAGGTTAGCAATGTGGTAAATCCTGCTCACTGAGTTTGACATTGTCTATGTCACCCGCACGGTGATGAAAGCTCAAGCCTTGGCGGATAACCTAGATGAGAATCATGTTGATGATGAATATCAACCCTTGCGCACTCACTTTCCGGACGAGGAAGTAAATTCAGTTGAGGTAGTTCCAGAAGACACCAATGTTTGGAAAATGTTCTTTGACGGAGCTGTAAATGCAAAAGGTGTTGGGATTGGGGCTATTTTGATTTCACCCACTGGTCAGCACTATCCGACCACAGCTCGGCTTCGGTTCTTTTGTACGAACAACACTGCCGAGTATGAAGCTCGCATTATGGGCATGAACATGGTAGTTGATTTGGATGTGGAAGAATTGTTAATCATGGGAGATTCTAACTTGATTATTCGGCAAGCTCAAGATGAATGGGAAACCCGAGATATCAAGCTTATCCCATACAGGCAACAAGTAGAACATCTTCGCAAATGGTTCAATTCCGTCGAGTTCAGGTGTATTCCTCGATTCCACAATGAGTTAGCTGATGCACTAGCTACTTTGACCTTAATGCTACCATATCCGGGCAATGTCCACATTGACCCACTGGAAATCCAAATTCAAGAAAGGCATGGTTTTTGCAATGTAGTTGAAATAGAACTAGATGTTCAACATGGTATCATAATATCAAAAGGTTTTTGAAAACAAATAAATATCCCGAGCAAGCCAGCGGAGACCAAAAGAGAACCATTAGAAGGCTCGCTAACAGTTTTTTCTTGAGTGGAGAGGTCTTGTACAAAAGAACTCCGGATTTGACTCTTTTAAGGTGTGTGGATGCCCAAGAGCCTGGAAAGATCATGAACGAAGTGCATTCGAGAGTATATGGGCCCCGTATGAACGGATACGTCCTTGCAAAGAAAATCCTTCGGGCAGGTTATTACTGGATGACCATGGAAAATCATTGCTTCAGTTTTGTCCGAAAGTGCCATCAGTGTCAGATACACGGTGACCTTATTCATGCACGCCTTCAGAGTTGCATCTTACGTCAGCACCTTGGCCGTTCGTTGCTTGGGTATGGATGTCATTGGGTCGATCGAGCTGAAAGCTTCAAATGAGCACATATTCATCTTAGTTGCCATTGATTATTTCACAAAGTGGGTTGAAACAGTCACTTTCAAAGTCATCACTAAGAAAGCGGTGGTGGACTTCGTGCATTCCAACATTATTTGTCGTTTTGGTATTCCTAAAACTATCATTAAAGACAATGCCGCAAACCTAAACAGCCATTTGATGAGGGAGGTATGCGAACAATTTAAGATTACGCATCGGAATTCTACCCATTATCGGCCCAAAGCTAATGGTTTTGTTGAAGCGGAAAACAAGAATATCAAGAAGATCCTCAGGAAAGTTCTAGACAATGGCATGAAAAGCTGCCTTTTGCATTATTGGGATATCGCACAACCGTGCGCATATCAGTTAGGGCACGCCCTATTTATTGGTTTGTGGCACTGAAGCCGTAACACCTGCAGAAGTTGAGATTCCCTCTCTTCGAATCATTATTGAAGCCTAGATTGGGGATGATGAATGGGTCAAGACCAGGTTGGAACAATTAACTATGATTGATGAAAAATGGATGGCCACAGTTTGTCACGGGTAGTTGTATCAACAAAGAATGGTCCGCGCCTACAATAAGAAAGTGCGGCCTAAAAACTTTGAAGTGGGGCAACTGGTTCTAAGGCATATTCTCCCGCATCATGAGGAGCAAAAAGAAAATTCGCTCCAAACTGGAAAGGTCCGTCCATTATAAGAAAATTGTTGCCAAAAGGGGCATTATACTTGGGAGACATTTAAGGAAATGACCCCGAAACAGCTGTCAATGCGGATGAGGTCAAAAGGTATTATGTTTAACCCCTTTTACGGTATTAATACTCTCTGATTGGGATGATGAAGGCTTTCATTCTCGCTACCCAAACACTATCAACCCTTTGCAAACCCTTTGAGCCGGTTACTTTTCTTTGATTGCCCTCTTTGGAACCTGAAAGTGTTGTTCAAAAAAGAAGAAATCAAAAAACAAAAGTTGCTTAAACTATGTTTGACTTGATTCTGAAAGGATACATAGGAAGCCTCTCTCTAGGGTTCAGTCACACCAAAACAAAAATCCAAAGTCCCCCAAAAGTGAAATTGGGGCAGATATTATAATATTTCGGCAATGGATTTGCCTGAAAGGTTCTAAAGTTGTAATTCAATCCAAATTCTTTTTACCCCAAATCCTGTTCAAGTCCTTCCGATCAATCGGTAAAGATGTTCAAAATTGGAGGATATGGTTACTTCGATTTAGTACAATCAAATGAGAGAGTCTTATTGGTGAAAACCTACACGGGCACCATAGGGCGATTGGTAAATAGAGAAATTGAAAATGAGAGAGTCTCGGTAGTGAAAACTCATAAAGAGCGATATCAGGCGACGATGAGAAGAGAAATAAGAGAGGCCTGTTGGTGAAACCCCGAAAAGGGCGTCGCTGATCAAAAAAGGGATCCTCACAGCCATCGATATTGGTAGAATCCCGTGAAGGTTTCTTAATTTTGAGGTATGAGTTATGATGAGTTTTTGAGAGTTGGACGGTTTACACAGATCGGGTATCCAGTCCAAGAGGCATGTCATATTCATTGAAGTCTGCATGTACTCCAGATAAGTCCTTATTTTCTTCCCCCGAAAGGGACACCTCTCGTTTAAATTCATTATTCTTTCCATTGTTTATTTTTCGTTGAATCCCTTTCGGTCTAGTTCTGTTCCAAAATTAAGACAAAGAAAAGATGGAAAGATTGGTTTATAGGGTTTTGTTTGACAAAAGCCAATATTCAAGAAAGCACCCAGCCTCAACAGGTGCATCGAGTCGACCTCGACTAGCCATGATGGCCGATGCTTTGGAGTCAGAAACTCCTGAAAAGAAAGAAAATCAAAGTCAAATGCCCATAAAGGCAAAATAAAGTGAAAAAAGTTAAGTCCCACATGATTAACCATCATGTTAAAGTTTTGGAAAAGTCACGATCCTCAGGTTTAGGAATGAAACCAATCCCCATAAGGCAAGCAAGCAATGGAGATCTTTGTTGAAGAAACCGGGCCAAGATCAAGTGATTGAAATGCTCAAGGCCACAAACCCAACCACTGTTTCAAACTGACAAATCGTTCTTTGTTTGAAAAATAGGGAAAACACGTGTAATTCAAAGCAACCTTGCAAGAAGCAGGTGCAACAAAAAGCAAACCACGCAGAGACTAAAATGGTTCTGCAGCAATAGTCAACCCAAAAGAGAAGTCCCCTCCAAATTCTTTACTCATTCTCTTAAATAAAAGTGATGAAAAGTGAAAAAGAAAAAAAGAAAAGTTTAAAGCCATGGTACTATAGGGTCACCATTCCCTAACTACAACTTTTCCAACATGGGGTCTCACCCCCTAGTTGATGCCAGCATAACCTGATGATTTTCCAACATAGGGTCCTATTCCCTAGATGCCAGCATAACCTGATGATTTTCCAACATAGGGTCCTACTACCTAGTTGATTCCAGCATAACCTGATGATTTTCCAACATAGGGTCCCACCCCCTAGTTGATGCCAGCATAACCTGATAATTTTCCAACATAGGGTCCCACCCCCTAGTTGATGCCGGCATAACCTGATGATTTTCCAACATATGGTCCTACTCCCTAATTGATGCCAACATAACCTGATGATTTTCCAACATAGGGTTCCACTCCCTGGTTGATGCCAACATAACCTGATGATTTTCCGACATAGGGTCTCACTCCCTAATTGATGCCAGCATAACTTGATGCCAACATAGGGTCACACTCCCTAGTTGATGTATTTTTTTCAATCCCTAGTTGATTTCATAGGCTTTCCACTCCCTAATCTCTTTCTCCCAACGATGCACAATCCTGATTTTTATTGCTTTCAATAATGAAGTAGTATAGAGTTTTGGTTACAAAAAAAGTCACAAAATTTTCCTGGTAAAAATCGGGACAGAAAATTCCGTGCGTTTGTTTGTTTTGGTGTCTGAACAGGTTATACCTCGAGACACAGAGTTCGAGACACAAGGTTCGAGATGACTAAAAGTAAAAGAAGAAAGAAAAAAGAAGTAAACTCAAAGTGCAGAAGCGGAGAAAAGATGTGGAATGCTTAAGACATGATTGAAGTTGCAAACTTTATATGTCCCACCTTGATCCAAGAAGCTAATCAAGAATGAACCAGCACCTGCAGCTATCAAGCATCAAGATTCGGACCAGAATCTGCGTGAAGAACCAGCCAAGACTCAAGATCAAGCTTCAGAAGATTTATAGATAAGAATCTTGTAACCCATAGCTGATAGATTTAGTTAGTTTAGTTTTTTATTTTGATTTTGGTGTAATAAGGAGCTCAGCAAGCAGTAACAACAACAATAGCAGTGAAGTCACAGTTTTCGGTAGTCCTAGCTACCAAAATTTTCAGAACTACTCCAACCTGATTCCTTTATAGCCAAGGATATATAGGCAACCTCCACAGCAAGGTTCAGTCAAACTTTTTCAAAATGCTTCCCATGGAGTATCCGAACAGGCAAAAATCGCTCGTAATTGCTCACTTTATCTTTTCCAGAAAACCCTTCGTGTTTCCGAGCAAAGAGGGGTGTCGCGCCCCCTTTTTCTCGCGAAATCGGGTTTATCGCGTGGTCATCATATCCATATCTACCCTTCCCACCCCGTTAAGGTATTTAAAGCGCAGATTGGTCTCGATTACTTATTGCATGGTATTACCCGTCCCAATCCTATCAGTCCCAGCGGTACTTAGGACTACTAATCCTAAAAAAAGGGAGGGGTATTAGGTTTATTTTGTAGTTTCAAAGGTAAAAACTCTAAGACGACATACAAAACACATATTGCACATTTTGGGGAAAAACATATAAACAAACAGGGACTCAGATATACCTCCTTAAACAGAGAAAGAATACAATTAACATGACTTACACACACTGTTTATGTCTGATTTAAAAGGTATTAAAGACGAGTGACAAGAGGTTGTTGAGACAGTTTCAGTTTATCACGTAACTCAGATAAAATGTCTGAATTAGGCCTGCCTGCTGGTTGTAACAGAAGCAGATTCAGTTTAATTTTTCTAAAGCTTGCCTAGGTGTTTGGACAGGGGTACTATAGGCATGATATCTACTAAATTCAGAAGGTGACGAGCTAGTAAAACTTGGAATGAATTATTCAAAGTCCTATATGCATACTTGTTAAACTAGTTAAGTGAGGGACCTATATTACTAAAGAGAAGCAGGATTTAAACGAATTGATTACAACTTCTGCAAATGATGACAACCATTATTACTGATTTTAGATCTGACATTGAGTGAAGCGAATCAGATTCATTTAGAAACTCCTATAGGCATGCTTTCTAGGCGTTACTGATTTTAAACCTTTATAGACGGGGTACCTAAGTGCAGAACTGTTTGAAACCTATAGACATGGTATCTAAATGCAGAAGCTGTTTAAAACCTATAGACATGGTATCTAAATGTAGAAGCTATTTAAAACCTATAGACATTGTATCTAACTGTAGGAGCTGTTTAAAACCTATAGACATGGTATCTAATGCAATTGAATATGCAGAATTCAGAACGATCCTATAGGCATGGTTTCTATATGTGATTGAATATGCAGAATTAGAACAATCTATAGGCATGGTAATTGAATATGCAGAATTAGAACAACTTATAGGCACGATTTCTATATGTAATAGAATATGCAGAATTAGAGCAACCCTGTAGGCATGATTTATACCCTTTGCATGCATAGTTACCCACCCCATTTCACTAGCTAGCTCCAAATGTTTATTACAACTTATTACAAGCCAGAATGAATAAAATTACATCAAAAATACAAATGAAAGTACAACTAGAGAAAGCCTGATTCTGACTTCCTCTCTGAGTTACAAGATAGACCAACTCAAAGATCATTGATCCAAAGCCTTTCTCCAATTTGAGTGTTTTATAGTTCCCTAAGAGCCTCAATGGGACTCCGGGCAGTACTCACACCCAAATTGTATCACCGGAATGGGAACAAGTGCAGTTTGGAAGGGCCAACCATCAAGTGTCTAAGTTCAGAGAGAGCTCAAGGGGTCCCAAGGCAAGGCTCACAAGAGGGGGGGGGGGCAGAACTTAAAGTCTAAGAGAGAGTGCAAGAGCAGAAATAGAACTTTAAGAACTAAGGAAGTAAAGAAAAGGGTACTGAGAAATAGCTACAGAATTGATAACTTTGCACAAAAGGGGTCGGGGATTGGGAACTGATTGCAGAGAGCCCATGCTTGGCAAGGGTAAGCTTTGGGCATGCACATCAATGGAGATACTGGCATGCCTATAAGCCTACCAGAACATACAACAACAAAGAATCATAGGGGTTAGGATACCAGGGGGATCAAGCTTGAGTCATGGATAGTAATATTCAGTACTGTCATGCCTCAAGCAAACCATAGTATCAAACACATAGGGGCAGGGGTTTGGGGTTCATAACAGGACAGGCAAAAGGAAATCACATCGTGTTAAAGTAAGTATTGAACCATACATAAGCAGTAGACAAACAAGAAGGTAAATGTGTTAAGTAAACACATTGTTATGATTGCTGAAAATCTTAATCAGAACAAACCAGTTTCAAAGAGGCAAAGTACAATAAAAGCAAGTAGCCGGACTTGAAAGCAGGCCACAATACAAGTAACAAGAGAGAATGCTTTTTGAAGGTGAGTGTGAGTTTAGAAAACTAAGAGTGTCTGTGTGTGTTGTGTTAATGAAAAGTCAGGTATTTATAGTGTGAAAACAGGCAGAAAAATAAGGCAAGAAAATAATTATGGAAATGTGTACCAATTATAATCAATTAGTATAAGAACTTTCTTTAATTAAGGAGTTAAAATCAAACGGTAACATGCAAGTGCTAAATAAGGAAAGAAATCACGTAGGGCTGAATATTGACCAATAAGGAAGTATCTCAAGTACACAATAGGTAATAGAGGCTAAGTTCACCAGACTCTAATCAAAGAAAGGTCTGTAAGAATCCAATACCAATGTAATCTAGGTAAGGGGATTAATCAAATTGAGTACAAAAGGTAGGGGTCGAAAGTTCAAAGGAAAGTATTCAAATAGGTCCAAGAAACAGGGAAATCAATACAACAAGGAAAGAATCAATTACAAGAGTGCAATCAGAATTACACAAAGATGTTTGAAATCAGTCCACAATTAAAGGGTTATTTTGAGAGGGAAATTTAGCATATAAAAGGGTGCATAACATTAGCATGCGAGGCTGAACTCATGACAAAGAGAATAATCACATGACAGTCACATAGGTTAATAGAGAAAAGGGAGAGTATCAGAAACATGCAAAATGGTCCAGTAGAAAGACCTTTCTGAAAATACAGTCGAGTTTCAATGATAGGAGGAGATCAAAATCACATGAAGCAACAGAAGTTGAAACAAAGATTTCGAAACTCAGTCGAGCAGTAGATGAAACAACTTCAGAAACTCGAATAGGTCCAAAGAGATTAAGGTTTTGAAACCAAACAAGTTCAGAGATGAGGAACAAGCAAATCACATAGCAAATAGTCTCAAAACTTGAATGAACCCCCAAATTTTAGGGTTTTCACCATCAATCGAGTATAGAGATGAAAGACAAGAGAATCAGGCAAAATATATATATATATATATATATATATATATATATATATATATATATATATATATCAACAAAGAAAAATAAAATCAGAAACCTTAAGAAAAAACCAAGACTTTTAACATAAAGAAACACAGTAGAAGAACAACATAAGAACACAGTAAAAGAATCAACATAAGAAACACAGTAGAAGAACAACATAAAAAACCCGGTAGAAGAATCAACATAAGAAACACAGTAGAAGGCCAACATAAGAAACACATTAGAACATCACTACAAGAAAAAAGGCTTATTTAGCTACCAGTTTTATATATGGTCTCTAAAAATATACTTATAGAGATGAGATTTTTTTTTTGTCTTTAATACCCATTTCCCCCCCCCCCTACATACATGACTAGACTTATTCTGGTCTAATTAAAATTTAATATCTAGTCTCTAATGCTCGATTTTAGCGGGATGGGGGCGGGAATCTGAAAGTAAAGCTAAAAAAAAACCTCCAAAAATATGTTTTCACTGTAGAAATTCACTTTCACCCTAAAATCTCTCCCAAATCACTTTCACACTACAACCCCTAATTAAGCGGCAACTTCAATTCTCTTCGGAGTTCAGAAGGTTGCAAACTTCATCAGTTAGAACTCAGAAGGTAGCGAAATTCACCACTCCAAACTCAGAAGGTTGGCATCAAAATTTTGATTTCTTTCTCTTTTATCTGTTTAGTTTCCTTTTTTCTTCTTCTTATTTTTTTTCCATTGAACCAGAAATCAGAGTTCGGGTTCTGCAATTTTTTGTTTTTTTAGTTGTTTTCTGCAATTGGGTTGTTTAGAGTACTGATAGTTATAGTGTGAGTGATAAAAGTGAAAATATTGGTTTAAAGATGGGGCTCGTAGGTCAAAAAGGAGAAATTTGAGTTTTTCTTGTAGAGTTTCGTCTCTGCGAGGGTTTTCTCCTTTGCATTATACAAACAGAAGAATTGTTTGACGGGTCATGAGTTTGGGGTCGCTGCTAGCAGCAGCCCTACGTTCAAAAATCTTGTTATCCCCTAACTCCATAGCTATGGCTTATTCAATAAATAAAACCTGCAATTTAAAAAAAAAGATGGAAACTTTAGTTGGATTTCAAATGATTTGAGATAAAATCTATCAAAAATGGCTTGAATCACATTGCAGAATTTCTTTTGTGAAAAAAAATAGGATTCCACTAGTTAATGATAAAATCGGCTAGCGTTTTGGCGAAGTTGATTCGTAAAAGAAAGTGTAATGGCCAAGCTTGTTCACAAATCGTAGCATAATCTTTCAAATTAAGCTGAAAAGGAGAATATGTTGGTTTCACTGGTAACTTTTAGCTGTCTGTATAATGACTATCCAATAATTCTAGAAGACTAACATGAGTTGCTCTTCCTCCTGATTTTCCATCAGATACCAGTGTGTACTATATTGCTCAGATTTTGTGTAGCCTGTATAAGTTCACCAACACAGCATGTTACGAAGATTAACATGTTCTGTAGCCTGTATAAATACTGATCATTTTACATAAGTTTTCCTTGTTTTCATTGACATGTACACTTAAATTAAATGAGTCTATGTTTGCTTAATAAGGGTCAAAATGTATTCCATTTATGTCTTACCCAAATTTTTATTGAAAGATTTGATTTAATACATGGATTTGAATAAGATCCTAGATGAAAAGTACTACCCACCGTTGCTTGCCTTGGATTGCACTTTTTCTTTTTTCTTTTTATGTTATTCAAATTTTTTATCTTACAAAAGGTATAGTACTTATTACTCCATATAAAATAATTTATTCACAATGAGGGATCAAAGCATATAAAGTATAATTTTATCTCCCCTTCTGAGTTTCCTTGGTACTATGTTTTGGTTTTATTATGAGAGAGTAGCTATAGATGCACCAATATTCCCATCAGAATCGCTACTGCAATTTGCAGCAACTTGAACACTTTCCTGTTGCATCAAAACTCCAGCCTTCACATTAGCCTCAATTTCCTTAGGTTGCCTGGTTGCCCAACTTCAACATTCATTTTTTAATTGTATTTGATCGATCAGCAGCCTCATCCAAAGCACCAACATTGAAAATCACCTCTGCCCCGTCTTGTTTGTGCGCCAGCAGTGGGATGATCAACTACTGATTTTTGAACTTGCTGAACATCTGCCTCATCACCTGTAGCAAGTGCACCATTTAAAGCAGCCACACCAATTGTATTCACAGCATTAACAGCCTTCAAACTTGAACTCCCAACCTTTGAAAACATTCATCACAGCAATAGGACTTTGATTTTGAGACTTCACAAACGCTGCTACTTCCTTCACCATCTTGTAACTCCTTCAGATTACCAGATGCCCCAGCCTGCTGTTGAACCATATCAGGTTTGTTTGAGGTATTAGCTCGATCAACAGCAGCCTTCAATGCACCAGCAGTAGCTGTGTACATCCTCGCAAAAATCGTAGCAGCGGGAATATCCTTCAACCTCCTATCCTCTTCAGTTGGCTTTCTTGACCTGCTCCACACCTACACCCTCAATCTTTTGCCCAGCTTCAACTTGACCTGAAGCAGCAGTAATGTCACCTGAAGCAGCAGTATCCTTCAACTTGTGTTGGTTACAAGAAAAAGAATTTTTTTTCTTTAGAGGTTTTTTCTAGATGTCCAGATAATATCTTTTGATGGACACTTTTGATGACCTTCATCACCTCTCTTTTGATGACCTTCATCACCTCTCTTTTGATGACCACTTGTCCTTTGAAATTATTTGTGCAAAATCCCAGTACATATGCTATCCCATTCTAACCTGCCCTAATAGTTTTCCTTTTCATTAGAGTTATTTGCTGCTATTTTATCTATATTATTCTCACTATTCTAGCTTAGTGTCACTTTCTAACGGAAATTATATACAAAATTTATCAGTCGAGAATAAAGCTTATCAACACTTTAGTTGTATGGGATATCCTGATATTTACACCAGAATCTGATATTCATCTGAAATGGCCTCTCTACTGTCATAAGGTAGGGGTAAGGTCTGCGTACACTTTACCCTCCCCACCCCAGTTATGAGATTTCACTAGGTTTGTTTTTGTTGTTGTTGTTTGAATCTGATATTCATCTGAATATCTCTCAGATGATGGATATAAATTCTTTTTCTCATCTCCCTAAAGTGAGTCATCTTTGATGCTTCAGAATACAACCAGTATTTTTTCTAATGTTCCAAGATTTGTTGGTATATACTTGGACATTTAACTTTATTTAATTAAAACTCCTCTAGTTGTCTTGTAAATTATCCGTGGAGTAACTCTACCTTGGTTTGAATGCATTGCTCTTGAATTCACGGCATTAGAGTTAGTTGCTGCTATATCATCTCGATTACTCTCAGTCTTCTAGCTTAGTGTCACTTTATAGTGGAAGATTATATGCAAAATTTATCAGACGACAAGAAAGCTTATCACACTTTAGAACTATATGGGATATTCTGATAGTTACACCAGAATTTGATATTCATCCGAAATATCCCTCAGAAGATGGATAGAAATTCTTTCTTGTCTTCCTAATGTAGTCATCTATGGTGCTTCAATATCTCTCAGACGATGGATAGAAAATCCTTTTCTTATCTCCCTTAAAGAGAGTCATCTATGGCGCTTTACTATACGACCTGTTACTCTTTCTTTTATTCCAGGCTTTGTTGGTGAACACTTGCACTTCTATTGTAACTTCCTCTGGTTGTCCTGTAAATTATTCGCGAAGTATCTTTCCAATGGCGTCGATGCACTGATCTTGAAGTCACGGCCTAGTTATGTAAAAATTATGATTGTGAAACATTATTCATTTGTTGCTTGCATAAAAGTTGCAGAACTTCCAACAAAAAATGTCACTTTATCAGGTGTATAGTACCTCATTGTTTAAATCCAGTATTATCAAAGGCGAAAAGCGCAAAAAAGCTCTAAGGTCTATTAGGGCTTTAAGCGCAAATAAAGCGTGGCCTTCAATTAAAAAAGTCTCAAATGGAGAAAAACTACAAATATGTATGTGTAGTCCAAGACTAATATCAGTAAGCATGAATACCAAATATAAGAATAAAGAAATTGAAGAAAATTTACGATAAAGTAAAATATCAATTGCTTAGTGTCGCCTGTTCTACAAAGGAGAAAAACTACAAATGGTACTACTTACCATTTATCTCTCTCTTTTTCTTTTCTCTTCCTTTTTTCTTCCTTTCTTGCTTTCCTCTTCTTCTTCTTACCCTTCTTCAGCTGATGGTCTATTGGAAACAACCTCTCTACCTGCATTAGGTAAGGATAAGGTCTGCGTACAAACTACCCTCCCCAGACCCCACCTTAGTAATTGAAAAATGTTCTTTACTTTTAGTTATATTATGAGATCTGACAAAAATTTATCTATATTCTTTGTAGGCTCAAATCAAGGAATTGGTGCAGTCCGAACCGTCACTTCCTACCATAGATTTTGTAGAAAAATGCTTTGGACCTCAAAGTTGTAGTCATGTATTTGGCTTGGGGGGTGGAGTAAAGGCGAAAGATTTGAAAGGTGGAACTTTCTCAAAAACTGAATTATTGGCTAAGCTACGTGCAACTGAAAATGAAAACCAGTCTTTGAAGGATCGTCTGTCTAACTTCGAAAATGAGATGAAAGAAGTGAGGCAATTAAAAGAATTATTATTAGCGCAACAAACCTATTTCCAGCCTCCAGTTTAGGAGAATGACTATTCGGATCCTTGATGTACCAAGTGAGTAACAACTTACCTGAAACATCGATTTATTTTGTTGATTTAAGTGTATATTATTATATATCCTTTGCGGAATTTATATCTTCTGTTGATTATAAATTTGTCCTTATCTTTCTTTTTAGCCTTTTTTTCCCTAAGATAAAATATGCCTTCTTATACACACATATAGCATCAACAAACAGGGGAAAATATCACTTCCAAACAAGTAAACAATTAAGTTTTCATCGTCGTTTAACAGTAAGTTTTCAGTTTCAAATCACAGTGATAGACACCCCTGCTACGGAAAAAATCTACAAAATTTATCAAGGGTTATAGTTTCAACTTAATGATGAAAGGAAGTCCATGGGGCATCTTGCCATCTGAAACTAGAGGAAAGGCTACATTGAAGTTTTGTTAGGGTGGATCAGAAATATAGTCTTAGCTTGCTTGAATCATTGTTTGGTAAAACAATGATAGTTCACTAGAAAGCTGGTACTTGTTTGCTAAATAATATTGGTATTACCAGTAATAAGTGGTTAAAGGATCTGCATTGTGTCCTAGTTGAAACTGAAGCAGTCCTTTTTCATCCTTCTGTTATCTTCTTTTATATTAGGTTCAATTGAAGAATTAAATAGTCGTGTATCAGCCGACTCCATTCCATGCATTTACTACTAACTCAGAACATTCTTGGTAAAAAAATTAGGATGACTGAGCTCTCATACTTCAACACAAAATGGTCCTTGCCAGATAGTGACCTATTCTTAACTTTTGCAGTCTTCTGATTTTGTGGACCCTAGCATGGGGTTTTACGCTTTTAAATTACCTGGTCTTTAGGTGTAAAATGGACAACACAAGGTTACGTATCATCACTATCAATTTTTTGATCACATTCCTTATAGTCTTGTATATTTCAATGAACTCCTGAAACTACTTAAACATGAAGAAAGGATTGACAATAAAGACAAAGCATATGAATGTTTATTTTTATTTTCTTAAATACATAATTTCTAATGCATTCACAATGCGCATATTCGTGGTCTTTTAACTTGTGACATGTTCTAATAACTTGAGGAGCCTTCGGCATATCCATAAATCTGTCCAAAACTTGATTCTTTGTCCATATGATAAGGAAATTTCAGAATGAAACTAGACCAAAATATTCAACACCTTACAAGATTTCAATGAAACTTCAAGAAGCGTAAGGCCGTAAGTATTGATGCAGCTAAAATACAATCATGTTAGATGAGTTTGCATAACATTTTTCCAGATGAGTAACTTATGAATCGTTTTGGAAGTACATCTGAGGAGTGACAATGCAACTTATATACTTAACCTGATAATTGCTCATTACCACCAAAGTTTCTAAACTCCTTTGACTGTCCACTTAAAGTCAAAGACATTCGTGAGTTAGTTTGATCTCAATAGAATGTCTGAATAAGCAGTATGCATGATAATGAAAATCTTCTTTGAAGTCTACCCTGAGAGAACCTAGAATGCATTTTTGGTTGTAAATTTCCTCATTAGTAGTGTAAGTTTCATAGCTCATTTGGAAGAATATCTTTCTCGGCCCCAATTGTTTGTTTTTACACTTCCTTTTCATTTTAATTCTTTTGAAGCTAGGTTGGGTTTGAGCTGCTAAGGACCTGTTATCTAACAGTGTATTTTACTTAAAATTGTAAATTTCTCATAATATCAGAATTTAACAGATCTTCATTTGATTCAGTTCTAACTCTGCCAAAATTAGGTGGTATTGTCGCGCTATTTGCTTGCTTGGGTGTTCAGCTTGCAATGGTTTATCCCCTATATACTTTGGTATGCTGTATCTAGCTCAAATAGTTTACACAATAATAAATGGCTGAAAGATAATATTAAATGTATGAATAGAAGTAAGCAATTAATGACAAAAATTCCTGAAATTTGAAGGAAATTTTATGGAGTCCTTACATTTCGAGTTGCTCTGGCTAACTTTGAAGTTTTATGAGTTTACCTGTCTTAGTCTAGGAGAAGATCAATAAAGTAACGGAAAGCCCCAGTTAGAAGATGTTTACTGTATGTGATAATGGAAAGATGGCCCAATCTTGCTATATTGGTTGAAGTTGGCTAATTACTTACTCCTTTAAGTTGAAAAGATCATTGCCGGATGGAAGTAATCATGTCCTTTTAGTCCGAAACTGTCTTGCAAGGCTACGGCTTCAATTTCATTTCACCAGATGTGTGAAGAAATCATTAGTTGCATATAGAACAGCACCCTGGCACTTCATTCGAAAAAGACCAAGTATGTTCCCTTCTTCTGTAAGTAAAGTAATCTGTCTTATTTATGGAGTGAGTTTATGTTAGAACCAGATCATAAGTTTGAAATCTGTAGTAAGAGCAGAACAAATAACAGATTGTGATTTGCTGCATTAAGTTAAACTATTTGTCTCAATTCTTTGTCCCTATATATAGCTTAAGACAACTTTTTCAAGTGATGAAAGGGAACAATGGTGTCTAGCCATTAATTTTTTTTTTGCTTCTTTTTTCTCTGTGTAGCCCTGATTTTGTTCCATCTACCTTGTTATAGTTTTTCTAAATAAAATTTCTTATTTCTTCTACAGGTTTAGGATATTGAAGTTCAAGATGCAGATTTTTTATGACATACTGATTGACCATCTTTTTGCTGGGAATGTCAAAAAAATTTTACATGTCAATCGAGGGATATTAGTGATATATAGTTTTTTGCTAAATGTTTATGAACACATTGTGACTAGCTTACATCATTGATGTACGGTGCAACTAACTGATGTTTATCATTTTTGGTAATATTTTATGAAAACATATCATCTATATAATAATATATTCGATTTTGTAGTTGCAAATTGAATGTGATTTAGGGAATTACTTGTTTCTTTTGGGACTAGACTGTTAGTCCTTAAATCCTTTTTTGGAGTAGAAAATTTGGTTGCTAAATCTGTAGCTTGGTAGTGCTGCTTTGTTCGACTTAGCGACCGGCTTTAAACTTCTCGCAAAAGATATAACGGCTAGCTTCTAACTAGTCGCGAAAGTACTATTTAACGACCATATTTAAATTAGTCGCAAAAATATTCTAAGGACCAGGAATTTAGTCCCTAAAATATGCAAATAGGCACCAGAAATATGGTCCTTAAAAATCATTTAAGGGCTAGTTTTAAACTGGTCGCGAAACAGTTTTAACGACCAACACCACATCTGGTCCTTAATGACCTTTAGCGGCGGAAGCTATAAGGACCAGATTAGCTAGTCGCTATTGATCATTTGAGACCAATTTCTTACTTTTAGGAACCGCTCCGCTATTGAGCATTTTTCTTGTAGTATGTTAAAAATCAGAAAAGCTTTGAAATGACTTAACAGAACCCTATGTCGGAAACGGTAAAGGTTTTGAAGGTAAAGTTTTGAAAGAAACTTTGAGAAAACGTTTAAAAGCTCAGAGAGAACACAGATCTCAGAGGAACCTCGAAGGTTAGGGTTTCGGAAGAACTCAGATGGTGAGAAAGGCTTGGAAAGTCATTGATCTAAGCATGAGAAGTCAAAATCAGGCTTGAATAGTCATGGCTGGCCGGAGCAAGGTCGGAGACAACCATAAAACTCGAATGAAATGAAGTCTGGGCCAAGCTTCTTCAAGGTATGACTTTGAAACCATAGCAGTCGAGCATGTAGGAGTCGCAGGAGGCAGGTATAGGCATTTAATGGCTTTGGAAACCATGGATTCCAGCGATTTTAGGGTGGAAGCGAAGGGAGGCGGCTAGGGTTTGAGAGAGGGTTGAGAGAGAATTGAGAGAGAAAGGGATTCAGAGGCGGCTGGGGTTGTGAAATGGTTAGAATTAGGGGTTAGGTCGGGATTAAAAAAGGAAAGGGTGTTTGGTGGCCGTTGATCATTTGATCAACGACCTGGATTAATCGGATAGGTGGGGCGGTTTAACAGGGTTGGGTTTGGGTCGGTTCAAACAGGGATTGAGTTAGGGTGATTGGGTTTAAAAATTGGGTTCAATTGAGGTGCCAAATCAGGCTACAATTGAAATGAACATGGACTATCATTTAAATAGTCATTTTCCCTCATTTATTTTATAAAAATATTAAAATAATTTCTGAAAAAAAAATAAAGGTACTAAAATGATTAATAATACATAATTATTAAATTAAAAATACGGGAGTCGATTTTATAAATACAATTATAATTAAATCTTGAAAGAGGCCAATATTGCAATTATATGCAATTTAGCTTTAAAAATATTAAATAAATTTGTAAAATATGCAAAAATTATGCTAGCTATATTTTAATATAAATGTGAGAATACAATAAATGAATCACCCAAAATGATAATTTTGGGGATAATTACTGGGTTTTGTTTTGATAAAATAGGGCAATAAATTGATTTAAAAAATCTTTAAAAGTTAAGAAAAAATAATAAAACTTTGGGACATACTTATATATGCACATACATGCTATTTTGAGAGTATTTTGTATATTACAAATATACAGGGAAAAATTGGGTATCAACAAGGGGTAGCTGTGAGCACGTAATTTTTGCTCGATGAAAAATACTCCTACAAATTCACAAAAAGTAGATTTGTTTTAAATATTATTAATTTTTATAGAAGTTTTAGGAATTTCTTGCTAATTGTTGTCTGCATTTTTAGTTGCATGTATATTTTAAAATTATAAGAAAATACCAAAAAATATCTAAAATATTCTTTGCATAACATTTCAAGTTTATTTGCATTTAGGAATTAATTAGATTGAGTTAGTTACATTATTAAAACAAAAAATCACAAAAAATAATGTTCATTTTATATTTTTTTTACCTTTTAGTGTTTAATTAGTAATTTTCTTTCATTAATTTAGGATTAACTGATTATGAAAATAGTATAAATAGATAATTAGTTTATTTTACAAATTAGATTGATTTGAGATTAATTTAGGATTTTATTTAATTAGGAATTAAATTCAAAAAAAAATAAAGAAGAAGAAAAAGGGGGCTTTATTGAGTTGGAATTGGGCTAAAATGATGTTCAAACAACCAATTTCTACAATTTCCGCCCCAGCCCAATTGAAACCCAACCGACACAGTCCCCCTCCTACCAAAAATGACCCCGTTTTGACCGGGCCAATCCCAGCCGTTAATTTCCCACCATCCAACGGCTGAGAACTGATCTCCACCTCCTCTTATAACTGTCAGAAGGAGACCCTTACCCCCAAAGATTCCCCCTCCTTCCGTCTCTCTCATCTCTCTCATCACCCTTCAAAACCACTGCTAGAACCGCCGCCGGAAATCGCCCAAGGCGGCGGGCCACCACCAAATGACCCTATTTTTAACCAGACAATCCTCATCACCCCCTGAATCCTAAACCCCCATCAATTTCAACAAAAACCACCCAAACTTTACCAATTTCAAACCTTAGAACACCAGAAACCCTAGCTTTCTCTTTTCGGATTTTTTCTGATTTTTCAAGACTCGATTTGATCGAAACCTACGCTAGTTGATTGTTCTCGACGAGAACGATTAATTAGCGTTATTTTTGGTCTATTTTCGAAGAATTTCGGATTCACCGAAGTCCATTCAAGCCAACCATCCTTGTTGCCTACCCTAGGTATCCCTATTTCTCTTTGTTGATTTCCTCTTTTTTTCTTTCTTGCTTGTCTGACCAGAATGTGCGACTAATGTGTTCATTGGAGGTCATTCGATAATTTCGATTCAGTCAGTGTTTAGCTTAGAATCCAATGGTTAGTTTGACTTTAATTACCCCTTAAACTCGCTAAACTGTTGTTTAAAGTGATATTAATAACATAATTAGTTCAATTGCTTGTTAATCAATTTATTTGCATGAGTTGTTAGTCTAACCAATTTCAAGTTAATTAGTTGCTAAATGGTTTGGTCTTGCATTACTGCTTTTGTTTTGATCTGTATGGTTTTGCAATGGTTCATTCATCGTTAACCAAAAGTTGAAAGGGATGTTTGGGAATAGAAATAAATTGTTAATTCAGTTGTTTGAGCTTATTTACTCTTTTGGGGTGGTTATTTGTAATTAATAGAAAGCTAAAGGGGTCTAAAAGGAACATGAAAGTTTAGGGCATAGAAAATTAGAAACTAGGGTGGCTATTTGTGTTAAGCAGAACTTAAAGAGGTCAATTGGGAAGTAAAAATGGAGGAGTTTCAGGTAAAAATATCAAAAGCTTCTAGTATTGGACAACTGTCCATTTTTAGTGTTAAAAAGATGTTGAAAATTGGATAAAGGACAGTTGTACCAAAATCTGTTAAAATGATGTTGTCCTATCCTTTTTTACAGTTGACACCCTAAAATATATGTTGGAATATTCTCCATCAGACCTTCTCTCATTTTTATCCTTTTCATACCCCTACACTCTATATAAAGAAGCTGACCTTCACTCACACAGAGAGGTTAATGATCAGTATACTCGCTCTAAAATGCATCTTTGAATATTGATTTTTATTTTTCTCTTGAGCTTTTCAAATCAGATATAGAAACAGAAAACAAAACAAAAAAAAAGGTTCTCAAGGAGTCAAGACCCAAATCTACCCTGTCGTGATGGTGCTTATCGTGGAACTAGGCAAGCCGACTCTTCTACCCAAAATAGTCCGATATTTCAATTTAAAGATTTCTTCAAGCTATTTGAACAATAAAACTTTATAAGATAAATCTGAATATCAAAGTGCGGAAAGAAAAGCCCGACATCAAGGTGTCACTAGTCATGAACATCTATTAAGAACTGTTCGATAATACTAAGACTACTACAATCTGGAAACCAACTAATAACATCTATAGGAAGATAAGAGGGAGAAGAGTAGGGCTGGATCGCCATGCAACTACCTTGCTAACTCCAACAGATCCGCGACGGATGAAAACAACACTCACTAGCACATTCAGCAACCCCTGGATCTGTACATAAGCTGCAGGGAGTAATGCAAGTACGCCAACTCAGTAAGTAATAAAGGTAAATAAAGTCTGAGCAGTAGTGACAAGCAATAAAACATATACTATTCATGTCATGAAACCTTAGTAGAATAACAACATGCTTTTAAAATCAGGGTTTTGAATCAACTCAGCTCATTTAAATCAGTTTTAGTAAAACCATTTAAAACATCTTTCAACAGTTTTCAAACGAAGTGATAAAACAGTAAGTAAAAATGATGAAAACATAATCAGCCTCTCGAGCAAAACTCACTCGTATACACCCCCTCGGGGAACATAAATCATAAATAACCTCTCAGGCAAACATCACTCGTATACAGCCCCGCGGGCAAACATGAATCATAAACATCCCATCGGGAAAACATCACTATCTCTCATATACAGCCCCTCGGGCATACATCACAATCACTCGTAAAAAGCCCATCGGGCATAACATGAATCAATAACAGCCCCTCGGGCAAAACATCATATCACTCACTCAGGGTACTCGCGCTCACTGGAGGTGTATAAACTCTGGAGGGGCTCATATAGCCCTAGTGCTATAACAAGTCACCTCGTGGTATAAATCAATCAGGCCCTCGGCCTCATAACAATCCACCTCGTGGCATAAATTAATCAGGCCCTCAGCCTCACAAAATCATGAATCAGTAACAACATATTGCAGCGTGCAGCCCGATCCCACAAATATCCTCACAAATATAGGCCCTCGGCGTCACTCAGTCATAAATCTCTCAAGCCACTCGGGCTATTGGTAAAACATGGTACTCAGCCCAAAATAACATTTTAAAGCATCAAATGGAGTAATAAAGACTGAGTTATGAAATCAGTAAGTATAGCGTGATTGAGTATAGATTTCAAATCAAAACAGTAAGAGGATAACAAGAAAAGACCCCTAAGGGTCCAAACAACTTTGGCATGAGGCCCAAATATGGTATTCAACCCAAATTTATAGGAATTCTTTCTAAAACACATAAATATCATATAGTTTCAGTCAAATACGTAACTTAATAGTTGCTACGGGACAGACCAAGTCACAATCTCCAACGGTACACGCCCACACGCTCGTCACCTAGCATGTGCGTCACCTCACAATAGTAAAATGACGTGAAATCCGGGGTTTCATACCCTTAGGACAATATTTACAATCATTACTTATCTCAAACAAGCCAATTCCAATACCGAGCAAGCCAAGCGATGCTCCAAAAATGCCATCTCGCGTGTTCCGACCTCCGAACGGCTCGAAACTAACCAAACACAATTCAAATACATCAAACAATGCTAAATCAACCAATCCCAATCGAAAAAGGTCGAATCTTTAATCAAAAGCCCAAAATCGGCCAAAAAGCCCAACCCGGGACTCACAAAATCCGACAACCCATTCAATTATGAGTCTAACCATACTATTTCATCTTCTCCGACAGGAACTATAGCAGATTTCTAAGTCGACTTCCGATATTCTCCTTCCAACCATGCTGTAACCAATTCTGATAGTATTCGTTCTAGGTCCAATAACCTCATCTCATCCAACACGACCACTTTGATGACATGACACATCAATACAATCCAAAGCCATAACCTGTGCAATTCGTACACCCAATAGCAACATCCCAAATGTACTCAAATCATGAAAAAAATGACTCAAACGAAGAGGGTTGTACCGCAAGCTCACTAGTACCACCACAACACGATGCTAAGAACCCACCACACACCGTAGAACCAGAACACACGAATCTAACCCGAAGGATCATACCTCCACATAACTCCGCTACAACGCGTGACCCTATCCAAACGCTGGTCTGCATTATATACCTCAAGCCACCCCGCTCAAAATCCATAACCATTCCGAATTCAACATCAAGGACCCAAATTGCATTACCATAACCACGGAGAAGCAAATGACATAACACCACACAAACCCGAAAGAACATAACCATACGCCATCTACCGAGCAATACCTAATACTCTTCCCACTCGAATTCCGCTATGAGACCCCAATAGAACCGCACCATATGTTCATATAACCAACAATTATAACTCCTCGCAACACGGAAAGGTAACTCATCACCCAGAACATGAATAAGCTCAATAACAATCGAACGGCACATCCCTCAACAATAGCAATTAGGACTCAACAAAGCTGACTCGCTGTAGAACACACATCCATATTGGCCTACCAATGAACCCCTTATCAAGGAGTTCCTGAAGTTTCTCCTTCAACTCCTTTAACTCCGGTAGTGCCATACGACACGGTGGAATAAAAAATGAGCTGAGTTCTTGGCAGCAGATCAATACCGAAATAAATAATCCTGTCTGGTGGTATGCTAGGCAGGTTTGCAGGAAACACATCCGGAAAATCCCTCACCATTGTGAATGAATTAATGGTAGGAGTCTCTGCACTGACATTCCTCACGAAGGCCAAATAAGAAAGACAACCCTTCCATACCATCCGCTGTGCCTTCAAAAATAAAATCACTCTACTGGGAACAAAATCCGTCAAACCTCGCCACTCAATCCGTGGCACCCCCGGCATATCCAATATCACCGTCTTAGCGGAACAACCCAGAATAGCACGACACAGAGACAACCAATCCATACCCAATATCACATCAAAATCCACCATTCTAAGTAAAAAAATATCCACTCGAGTCTCCAAACCCCCAATAGTCACCACACAAGACCGATATACGCGGTCCACAACCACGACATAACCTGTTTATAAGAACTCCCAGTCTCCAAATCCATAAAGCATACGAATCACCATATCAAATCCCAACTCCACTGCCCGTACATCTAACGCACCGCTGATACTTGATCATTCCACGAGGGATACTCTTATAATTCTTCTGCGCCACCAGGCAAACTCGAATATCAACAGTCGATCAAATAAGAGAGTGCCGCAATACTAAGGACGTATCCTTAACTCAAACACATTGCCCTTTCTGAAATGTATACTCTCATCAAACTACACCAATTAGTAATGTCATTTACCTAGTCATCTGAAACTGCCCATGCTGCCTAAGAATTTATGACATTCTTTTCAAAACTAAATCGTAACCTTACACATGCAAATCTCAACCCTACACAACATACCACATATACCATGCCATCTTATGATAAATATGAGAACTTCATATCTATTTCGAGCCACAAGCAAGTACGTACTCAACTAGCTAAGAACTTTCCATTTGATCCCATCTAGAAGAAAATCACTATACATTGCATGCTCCTCACGCCAGTAGAAAATATACATCTTTAACCGTAGTAGAAACCACCAAGATCTCTCCAAATCCCATTTGCACAAAACCAAACCGTTAGGACTAAATCCTTCTAACTCAATCAAGCTACGCAGGTCACCAAAAACCCAAAAGCATTGCCACGAAACACTAGTAGAAACTCACTACCTTATAATCACCCAAAAAAAGTAATCATATCCCTTACCATACTGATCCGACCTACTACCAAGCTGTCCTATTTATCCAAGTCTCTTCTGAATTACCTTCGAATTCGATACTTCTCCTTGCCTTAATACCGCAATCCTCAACCCAAACTCACCACACAAGACCCAAGCATAAAACCACACCATCTAAGGCTCATAAGCTTCTGAATACTCTCTTAAATATCCCCAAAAGTACCACATTCAAAATACTTACCCTGAAGAGACTTCTTGCGAATTCAAAGTTATTACCTTCACCTTCCTGATAGTGATATGCAGAATCCATAATTCATATAGAAATGCCACAAGTCTTGACACCCTCCAATGTAAACCCCCGTTTCTAGCCAAATATACATCCTGAAGATCTCCAATTACTACATGTAAATCTTGAATCCTTTAAAACCATTCTCGAGAGTCATCCACTCTACTCAGGTTTTAATTAAACTTGTCAAACGAGCCGAACGCCCTGTGCCCCATTAGTACAGCAACACCTAAAGAAGTAACCCATCCTTCTAAGCAGCCAAGTGATATCCTACTCCATACCCATTACGTCCCTTACAACAACAACAACTAATTCATTCAACGATTTCTCATATACCCATAAAGCATAACAAAACCCTCATTCAAAATTTTTTTTAGTCGAGTCAACCTCGATCTCAACCTCTGTAAGCCACAACTGATTCACCGGTATACCTCAAACTGAAACTAATACGACACTTAGCCGCGCAATCAACTTATCAATAGCAGACTCCCCCCACTTGGCTCAAAGTCATAGGTCAAAACACATAAAAACTCACAATGCCCACGCTCTATTACTGCCATAATACCATAGTGAGATTAAACTAAATTTTTCATAAGCTCGTGCAACACAAACCATCTGGTACTTCAAATCATCTGCAAATCTCGCATTCACCCTCGTAATAGTCAAACCCACTAGCATAAGCGATCCAAACTCAAATTGCAACATACGTATTTCACTAGTAAAAGAGGACTTCCAATAAGCAACATAAGGATCATACAAACTTTAAAACATCCTGCAGGAGATAACCCACCTGCTTCGCCTCAAACGAACATCTCTTTAACCCTTCCACCGTCATAAACATTACGCAATCACTTAATCTTCCTGAGTATGAACTCATAACGCAACATGAAGATCTACTCCACTCCATAACTAAACTACATGAGAGGTTCTTCAACACACCCATAGCTCGAGGCCATACGCAAACTCAAGACAGAAGCCAAACACCCAATAGTCCTTGTTACATCCCCAGCAAGCTCTTCTCGCCACATTCGAACAATCTGAACACATCTCACAATCAAATCATACTCATCACATAGCCGTCCAGCCACAAACCCTACTAATAAGGACACTACCAGACATATAAATCTAAAAGCACGTGCTCACACAATCAACACCTTAGTGCTCAAGTTACAGTCAAAATCTAGCCTCAAGTCCCCTATACTGGCCCATCATTAGCAAACTGAAATCACAAGCCTTCAATGCATAGTTAGTACTGAGCGCTCATGTGTACATACGAATGTGTGGAAGGAATTTAAAGAGTTATATTTCAAGATGAATCAATGTCGCACGATAAGAATTCAAGAATATGGGATTTTCTAAAGGTTCTGCAGCCTCTCAAAGATAAGTACAAACGTCGCCGTACCGATCTGCGAGACTCTACTAAACCTGCTCATGACTCGTGAGACCTATGTAACCTAGGCTCTAATACCAATTTTTCAAGACCCAAATATACCTGTCGTGATGGCGCCTATCGTGGAACTAGGCAAGCCGAATCTTCTACCCAAAACAACCCGTTATTTCAATTTAAAGATTTCTTCAAGCTATTTGAACAATAAACTTTATAAGATAAATCTGAATATCAAAGTGCGGAAAGAAAATCCCAACATCGGGTGTCACTAATCATGAGCATCTACTAAGAATTGTCCGATAATACTAAGACTACTACAATCTGGAAACCAACTAATAACATCTATAGGAAGATTAGTGGGAGAAAAGTAGGGCTGCGATCGCCATGCAGGCTACCTTGCTAACTCCAACAGATCCGCGATGGATGAAAACAACACTCACTTGCTCTGATACCAAGTTTGTCACGACCCAAACTGGAGGGCCATGACTAGCACCCGACCATACTTGCCGAGCACCAACGTACATTTCATCTAACCTTCATTATTATCTTTTAGGGCTGACGAGATCAATATAAATGGTAGACCTGGATCATGGACAACCAGCAATAAAATATGACGGCATGAACATACATAGCAGGGGATGACCAGACAATCAAGAAACTACATATAAGGTATGAGCTACCACGCTACCATGAAAGACTATATAACAAAAACCAGCCGACAAGGCATACCAAACTATACATGAGTCGACACTTGTCTATGAGCCTCTAAATGAACATAAGTGCTGCAACATAACCGGAAAAGGGCCCCGACATACCCATAATGTCTATAACAAAAATGCATACCAAGACCAAGGCAAGTCCGGAGAAGGGATCTCACCAATCACCGCTGAACTGGACAGGCTACTGTGGTGGGGGAGCTGCACCTGCCTGTCTATCAGGACCTGCAGCACGACATGCAGCGTCCACAAATAAAAGGACGTCAGTACGAATAAAGTACTGAGTATGTAAGGTAGGGAACCATAAATACGATCAGTAATGTAAGCAAGGATAGAGAATATACAACCTGTAACATCTTAGTACCTCTGAGGGCTACTGACATGAAATGCATGATACATATGTATAAATACATAAACCTTTAAAACATTCGCCTCTGTGGGCATCATCATCATCATATCGTACCCGGCCATAATAGGCTCGGTAAAAAAAACGTACCCGGCCATCATAAGGCTCGGTAGAATCGTACCCGGCCACGTGGAGCTCGGTAAAACCCAACTGATCAGTGGTTGCACAATAGGTGCCGTACCCGGCCAACTATAGCGTGGCTCGGTAGAGTAAAATAGATACATATATATAATGCATGCTCGACTCATGGAATCACATTCTAAACCTTTTGGAGTGACGTAAGGTCGGTATCCTCTGTACACGTTATTAGGACTAACTCTTCACTATGAACCTTATAAGAATCAGGAAGTACCAACAACATTGATAACATAAGAATAAGAGAAGCAACATTAACATCAATCGTTCCATAAGAGGGAAAACAATGTAAGTACTGCTAGCTTCTAAGAGTAGAGTATCTTGGAAGCTCGTTCATTACATTATGTACAATCGGAGTCATGCAAAAGAAGGAAAGGGATAGCCTCACATACCTTGTATATACTGCCCCAATCTCAAGCTATGCAATTGTCAAAACTCCTTAGTCTACAATAAGAGAAACGATACTATCGTTATCATTTAAGCGTCATAACTATTATGTATCGACCACAACCTATTTTACGATGAAACAGACAACACCTCCCCTATATATATATGACTTCACACCATTCAAAACAATCACCAAACAGCCCAAACAACATCAATAATAAACATATTGAGCCTCCCAAAATAGTCCACGCACAGCTTAATCACTCCATACATACGATGACCATCGTAGTCGTGTCAAATGACCCGGAAATGTTACGAATAACTATCATCCCACAACCCTACATATATATGGTGTTTATCCACACCCTTCCTCCTCCAAAACTCCACAAGATAGTAGTAAAATACGCAGCCCAACAACAACGCAAAACAGTCCACAAAACAATAACATTACTACCAAGCCTTTCGATATATATCTCACAAGTTCTAGCTTCAATGGCTTAGCCGCAACTTGGATAATCTTAAATACATATAGAGTAAGAGGTTCCTTACCTTTATACAGAAAGAAAAACTCCAATTTGACCTTAAATTTCCATGAAATATCCCTCCAATGCTGCCACAACAACAAAAAAGCGAAACTAGCGATCAATTAGTGTTTTTCGGCACTAGAATCACTTTAGAAGGCTTGAAATCACCTAGGATTGATATTAAGAACATGAGGGAGTATTTACAGAACATAAACCCTTTAAAACAACCTCCCACATGAGCTGGAACGACACAAAAATGAGCAACAACAAGAAGAACAAGAGACTTACTAGCGCCACGGAATTCCCGACACTTGATTTGTGTTGTTTGCCCTTTTTTGGGTCTTGAATCTTGAGAGAACCTTGAGAGGATGTTCCTAGGGTTCTAAGGTCTGAAAATAGTGAGAAGAAATGACTTAAAACGGGTTGGAGGCATCCTATATAGGTCCAAATATCTTAAACCGCCTTAGTGGGCCCCATAGAGAGGTGCTTGGCGCAGTCTCGCGAAAATGCGAATATCTCTCTACTCCGAGATCGTATCGATGAACAATTTAATGTATTGGAAACTAGACTCATAGATATTTAATTTGGTTGGTAGATCACCCCGTAATTCCTTGTAAATTAGGAGAAAAGATTAGAAACATTTGACCTAATGTTTAAGTAAAATTATGAACCTAAGTTGAGACAACTTTTGTCGACTTTTTGTTTCATAACTCGTTTGACTTCAAGACTTATGATACGGATATTATATGATTAAAATACCTTAATACATGACCTCTTGAGTGTATTAAGCACCGCTAGATTTACCTGAAAATACGAGTTACAACATCCTTGATTCATTTAACTTCTAATACTTGTTAATCACCCTTATACACTCTTGTATCACTTAAGACCAATAGGATTGACTTCTTATCATCTCAAAGATAATTCCTTCTTGGATTTATGTTAACTAATATATGGCATGAACTAACACATGTGGATAAGGGTTGTAACATGCACACAAGGTGCAGAGAGTAATGTAAGTACACCAACTTAATATGTAATAAAGGTAAATAAAGACTGAGCAGTAGTGACAAGCAATAAAACATATACAGTTCATATCATGAAACCTCAGTAGAATAACAACATGCTTTTAAAACCAGGGTTTTGAATCAACTCAGCTCATTTAAAGTAGTTTCAGTAAAACCATTTAAAACATCTTTCAGCAGTTTTCAACTGAAGTGATAAAACAGTAAGTAAAAATAATGAAAACATAATTATCCCCTCGAGCAAAACTCACTCGTATACAGCCCTCCGGGCAACATAAATCATACACAGGCCCTCGGGCAAACATCACTCATATACAGCCCCGCAGGCAAATATGAATCATAAATAACCCCTCGGGCAAACATCACTATCTCTCATATACAGCCCCACGAGCATACCTTACAATCACTCGTAAAAAGCCCCTCGGGCACAACATGAATCAATAACAGCCCCTCGGGCAAAACATCATATCACTCACTCAGGGTACCCGCGCTTACTGTTGGTGTACAGACTTCGGAGGGGCTTATATAGCCCAAGCGCTATAACAAGTCACCTCGTGGTATAAATCAATCAGGCCCTCGGCCTCATAACAAGCCACCTCGTGGCATAAATTAATCAGGCCCTCGGCCTCACAAAATCATGAATCAGTAACAACATATTGCAGCGTGCAGCCCGATCCCACAAATATCCTCACAAATATAGGCCCTCGGCCTCACTCAGTCATAAACCTCTCAAGCCACTCGGGCTATCGGTAAAACATGGTACTCAGCCCAAAATAACATTTTAAAGCATCAAATGGAGTAATAAAGACTGAGTTATGAAATCAGTAAGTATAGCGTGATTGAGTATAGATTTCAAATCAAAACAGTAAGAGGATAATAAGAAAAGGCCCCTAAGGGTCCAAACAACTTTGGCATGAGGCCCAAATATGGTATTCAACCCAAATTTATAGGAATTCTTTCTAAAACACATAAATATCATATAGTTTCAGTCAAATACGTAACTTAATAGTTGCTACGGGACAGACCAAGTCACAATCTCCAACGGTACACGCCCACACGCTCGTCACCTAGCATGTGCGTCACCTCACACTAGTAAAATGACGTGAAATCCGGGGTTTCATACCCTTAGGACAAGATTTACAATCATTACTTACCTCAAACAAGCCAATTCCAATACCGAGCAAGCCAAGTGATGCTCCAAAAATGCCATCTCACGTGCTCCAACCTCCGAACAACTCAAAACTAACCAAAAATAACTCAAATATATCAAACAATGCTAAAGCAACCAATCCCAATCGAAAAAGGTCGAATCCTTAATCAAAAGCCCAAAATCAATCAAAAAGCCCAACCCGGGCCCGCATCTCGGTACCCGAAAAAACTTACATAATCCGACAACCCATTCAATTATGAGTCTAATCATACTAGTGTCACACCTCCTTTTTCCGCGCCCGAGGGGCGCAGGGGAGTTTTTTCCAATTAAAGGACAATCGAAACGGGATTGGTTTATTTATTTCAGAGTCGCCACTTGGGAGATTTAGGGTGTCCCAAGTCACCAATTTTAATCCCGAATCGAGGAAAATAATGACTCTATATTACAGTCTGCGTACCAGAAATCTAGATAAGGAATTCTGTTAACCCGGGAGAAGGTGTTAGGCATTCCCGAGTTCCGTGGTTCTAGCACGGTCGCTCAACTGTTATATTTGGCTTATTTATCTGATTTTTAATACACTATGAACTTATGTGCAAATTTATCTTTTAACCGCTTTACTATTATTGTTTTTAGGAGAATGTGAACATCGTTTAAAACACGGCTTTGGACTGCGTCACATGAAATGCACCCACAATCCGGAACGCATTTTATTTGATGTTTTGAGATTTGGATTTTGGGTCGCATGAAATGCACACCCGAGTTTAAGAAAATTAAATTATTAAACACGCTCCTAAAGAGACTATCGCGTTATTATTTTGGGAAGGCCACGAAATTCACTAAGCGGCCCTCCTGAATTCTAAGTAATTTAAAACAAGTATTTACTGAGGGCCCCACAATTTGTGTTTTTATTCGGCGAGGCTCATCTCATTCTTATTTTTTAAAGGAATTTGCAACGTCATGGAAATACATCACGGCCACGCCACAATCAATGCGCCCGTGACTAGAGACACATTTCGACTCCGTTGAGATTTGGATTTGGGTCACATAAATGTGCACCCGAGTTTAGGGAGATAACATTATTGAAGGCGCGCCTAAAGCAACTAGCGCATTATTATTTTGGGGAAGGCCGTAAAATTCGCTAAACGGCATGTCCCGAATTCTAATTATTCTAATATATACATTTAGAGGGCCCCGCAGCTTGTGCATTTTTCGAGGCTCGTCTCATTTTTACTATTTAAGGGCAAACTTAAAACAACTACGATTTCCTACTAGTGAAGCCATCCGAGATTAAACGAAAAAAAAAAACGATTCTAACAGGTAATAATATCCATGGTAAAAATGAAAAATAGAATAACCTCATTCATATGCTCACATTTACTTTAAGCATGCAGTAACTAAACATAACATAAACATTTTTAACGCAACAACACAAATTGCATTGTTGACATTCATATATATCGAATATTCTCATTTCTTGCCTTGAACCATAATATGCAAAACGAACAAAATGAAACAAGGGACGAAGAACACCAACCTTCGAACCTCGACAATCCTAGAACGACAAACAGTGCTTCCTACGGAACTCGAACCGGACCTCACTCGACGAGGAATAATGATGAAACCTCGGACAAAAACCTCGATGTACCGGACCTCGACGGAAAACAGAAAACTCGGCAAGGCGGGATCGCGGCAACCCACAACTGCTCGCGAAAGATGGAATGACGTCGACAACAGTAAGGTCGGGGGGGGGGGGGCTACTGACGGACCTGTTTGGTGGTGTACGCCGGTGGCTTTGGACGCGAGGGTTTTGTTGGTGGTTTTGGACGTGAAGAGGTGGCGTGTGGGCAGTAATGGAGGAGTGGGTGTCGCGGACGTGAGGGAGTAGTCTTTTGGACGTGGGGGGGGGGGCTAGGGTCGTTGGGTCGTCGACTGGTGGTGGTCAATGGTGAGGCCGGTAACTGGAGGTGGAAGGGTGGTTGTTCTTGGTGGTTTTGGGCAGTAGGGTCGACGCGGTGGAGCTGGAGGTTGCTGGGGTTGTTGAGGGAAGTTGGTCCGGTGCTGGGGAAGGTGACGGGGAGGTCTGCGTGTTTGGACGCTGCGAGGAGGTTGACGACGGGTGAGTAGGGGTTGTTTGGTTCAGACGGTGGTCGACGAGGGGAGGGGAACTGGTGGTTATGGGCAGTGGGGGTGCTGGGGAAAGTGACGGGCGGTCGGCGATGGAGGTTTTGGGCGTGGAGGTAACCGGAAGGGATCGGAGGGTTTTTGCCCTGGTTTTCTTAGGGTTTTTCTTCTTCTCTTTTTTGAGAAGAAGATGAATAGTTGCCCGTCCCAAAATTTCGAAAGTCCTCAAAGTCCTCCTGTTCGTTCGTTTTTCTTTGCAGGTTTCCTTTCTTTCTTCTTTATGAAGAAGAAAGAGCAACAGTACCCTTTTTCCAATTTTTTTTAAAGTCCCTTCCCTCCTTTTCGTTGGTCCCCCGTCCATTTAGCATGGGTTTTGCCCAGAAAAATGAGCCCACGCGTGGTGGGGTTCGAGGCATATGTCCCCCACGCGTGGTGGGGTTCCCCATGTGTCTTGGACACTGTTTATTATGGGCTAGGTCCGAAAATTAGGCCTAAAACCGGGTAGTTTAAACCCGAATATTATTCTTTTGCCCGGACCCGAGAAATAGGAACACGTTGCTTAACTAATCCTATGTAAGCAAAATAACTACAAAAAATACGACTAGTATTTAAACAAAACTATATCTTTTTAAATATTTTTCAAGGTTTAAAAATAGCCACAAAATATTAATAAAACTATTTTTTGTAATTTTCGTTTTTAAATATTAAGATAAAATATGAGGTAATATTTTTGTATTTTTTCAAAGTTAAAAATGCCTATAAAACTTTAATAGAATTATTATTTTTGTATTTTTTCGAAATTATATAAGGTATAAAAATAAAGTGCAATTTTTGTATTTTTCAAGTTTATGAGAAATACATAAACTAAAATTTTTATATATATTTTTTTGAAATTTTCTTTTTGCAACGAAATAAAGTAAAATAGTTAAAATAGCTATACTAGACCCAATTTCACATATTCACGCTAAAAATGTGAAAATTCTCGGGGAGGGTCAAAAATCACGTGCTTACAGCTGCCCCTCTTTGACTGGAAACACGAAGAGTTTTCCGACAAAGAACGACTAGACGTGTTTTTGACCCGACCATTACTTGGACGGACTACACTTAAGGAAAGGGAGGGAATGTGACCGAGCCCTGGTATCTGAGCTGCCTACATATCCTTGGTTATACAGGAATCAGGCCACGTGTAGTTCGGGATGAGAGAGATAGTGAAGTGTACCGAGGTGAAGAGCCGATCGAGGTGCCGTTCCGTTGAGGTTGCGGTCCGCGGTCCTGTCATTACAACAAAAATGAAAACTGAAAAAGACTAACTAAGCCTATCAGCTACTAGTTACAAGGATTCCTATCTCCTAAGTCTTCTGAAACTTGGTCTTGAGTCTTGAATGGTGCTTCATACAGACTTTGGATTTGAACCTTGATACTTAGCTAGTTGTAGGCGCTAGTTCTTGAGCAGATCACATCCGTTCTCCACTTCCGTGCTTCGGGTTCATTCATCATTTTTTTTTCTTTTTTTTTCTTCTTGTTTTTTTGTTTTTGTTTTTTGGTGACCAGCTTTTGTTGATCATCCCAGACTGTTGACTTGCATTCTTGGGGCGAGCTTCTTGTTGCTTCTATCTTGGATTGAGTGTTGGGGATTTTTGTTGTAACCTTCTGCTTTCCAGTGGGTCACTGCTTGATCTTGAAACATGCTTCTCCGTTCTACAGGCGGACTCCTGACTTCTTCTATCTTCGACACGCAACAACCTCCGTTCTACAGGCGGGTCCCTGACAATCAAAACAAACAAAACAAACAAAAGTTTCTAACCCAGTTTGTACTGGGAAGATTTGTGAGTCGGTAGCAAAATTGTAACTCACTTACACTACTGATTCAATGATGAGAGTAAACTAAAGACTAGGCTAGGATGTGCATCTCCTCTGAGTAAAACCAAAACTCTTGCTAGCAAATGTGTCTGCTAAAATAAAACCTCAATGACTCAAACTAGAAAGTGTGTCTTCTATGGTTGAATCGGAATGAGCTAAACTAGGAAGTGCATCTCCTAAGGGTGAAAACTCTAGTGACTAGAACTAGGAAGTGTGTCTCCTATGAACTTGAAAGACCTTGATTAGGAAGTGCGTCTCCTACGGGTAAACTTCAAAAACTGGACTAGGAATTGTGTCTCCTATGGTCGAACTTAAAAATGAATCAAACTAGGAAGTGCATCTCCTAGGGGTGAAGTCTTTTTAGGAAGTGCGTCTCCTATTGGTGAAACTGAGCTTAGGAAGTGCGTCTCCTACTGGTGAAACTTATCTTAGGAAGTGCGTCTCCTACTGGTAAAACTTGCTTAGGAAGTGCGTCTCCTACTGGTGAAATATTTTTAGGAAGTGCGTCTCCTATTGGTGAAACTGAACTTAGGAAGTGCGTCTCCTATCGGTGAAATATTTTTAGGAAGTGCGTCTCCTATTGGTGAAACTGAACTTAGGAAGTGCGTCTCCTATTGGTGAACCTATTCTTTAGGAAGTGCGTCTCCTAATGGTAAAACTGAACTTTAGGAAGTGCGTCTCCTATGGTGAAACTGAACTTTAGGAAGTGCGTCTCCTATGGTGAAACTGACTTAGGAAGTGCGTCTCCTATTGATGAAACTTGCTTAGGAAGTGCGTCTCCTATTGGTGAAACTTGCTTTAGGAAGTGCGTCTCCTATGGTGAAACTTGAACTTTAGGAAGTGCGTCTCCTATGGTGAAACTGACTTAGGAAGTGCGTCTCCTATTGATGAAACTTGCTTAGGAAGTGCGTCTCCTATTGGTGAAACTTGCTTTAGGAAGTGCGTCTCCTATGGTGAAACTGACTTAGGAAGTGCGTCTCCTATTGATGAAACTTGCTTAGGAAGTGCGTCTCCTATTGGTGAAACTTGCTTTAGGAAGTGCGTCTCCTATGGTGAAACTTGAACTTTAGGAAGTGCGTCTCCTATGGTGAAACTGAACTTTAGGAAGTGCGTCTCCTATGGTGAAACTGACTTAGGAAGTGCGTCTCCTATTGATGAAACTTGCTTAGGAAGTGCGTCTCCTATTGGTGAAACTTGCTTTAGGAAGTGCGTCTCCTATGGTGAAACTGACTTAGGAAGTGCGTCTCCTATTGATGAAACTTGCTTAGGAAGTGCGTCTCCTATTGGGTGAAATAAACTTAGGAAGTGCGTCTCCTATTGGTGAAACTGACTTAGGAAGTGCGTCTCCTACTGGTGAAACTTATCTTAGGAAGTGCGTCTCCTACTGATAAAACTTGCTTAGGAAGTGCGTCTCCTACTGGTGAAACTTGCTTAGGAAGTGCGTCTCCTACTGGTGAAACTTGCTTAGGAAGTGCGTCTCCTACTGGTACAATAGATCTAGGAAGTGCGTCTCCTATTGGTAAAACTTAGCTTAGGAAGTGCGTCTCCTATTGGTAAAACTTAGCTTAGGAAGTGCGTCTCCTATTGGTGAAATCAACTTAGGAAGTGCGTCTCCTATTGGTGAACCTATTCTTAGGAAGTGCGTCTCCTAATGGTAAAACTGAACTTAGGAGGAAATGCATCTCCTATGGGTAAAACTGAACAAACCTAGGAGGAAATGCATCTCCTATGGGTAAAACTAAAACTTAGGAGGAAATGCATCTCCTATGGGTAAAGACGTGGAATGTATGCCTCTATTATCTGGGCGGGCTCCCAATTTCAACACTTGAAATAAAAGACTGAATGTATGCCTCTGTTATCTGGGCGGGCTCCCAATTTCAACACTTAAAATTAAAGACTGAATGTATTCCTCTGTTATTATGGGCGGGCTCCCAATTTCAACACTTGAAAGTAAAAACTGAATGTATGCCTCTGTTATCTGGGCGGGCTCCCAATTTCAACACTAAAAAAAATAAAAAGACTGAATGTATGCCTCTGTTATCTGGGCGGGCTCCCAATTTCAACACTTAAAATAAAAGACTGAATGTATGCCTCTATTATCTGGGCGGGCTCCCAATTTCAACACTTAAAATAAAAGACTGAATGTATGCCTCTATTATCTGGGCGGGCTCCCAATTTCAACACTTGAAAGTAAAAAAAGACTGAAATGTATTCCTCTCGTTATACAGGTGGGCGCCTGGTTGTAAAGATATGAAAAATGATATGCCCGCATTATACTGGTGGGTGACCTAGAACAGAAATGAAAAGACAGAAATGTATTCCCGCATTATACTGGTGGGTGACCTAGAACAGAAATGAAAAGACAAAATGTATTCCTCTCGTTATTCAGGTGGGCGCCTGTTGAACAATAACTTTGAAAATAAGATCCTATTTGAGGGCGGATGAACCCGACATGTCCTATTTGAGGGCGGACGAACCCAACATATCCTATTTGAGGGCGGATGAACCCAACATATCCTATTTGAGGGCGGATGAACCCAACATATCCTATTTGAGGGCGGATGAACCCGACAGATCCTATTTGAGGGCGGATGAACCCAACAGATCCTATTTGAGGGCGGATTAACCCAACATATCCTATTTGAGGGCGGATGAACCCAACAGATCCTATTCGAGGGCGGATGAACCCAACATATCCTATTTGAGGGCGGATGAACCCAACATATCCTATTTGAGGGCGGATGAACCCGACATATCCTATTTGAGGGCGGATGAACCCGACATATCCTATTTGAGGGCGGATGAACCCAACATATCCTATTTGAGGGCGGATGAACCCGACATATCCTATTTGAGGGCGGATGAACCCGACATATCCTATTTGAGGGCGGATGAACCCGACATATCCTATTTGAGGGCGGATGAACCCAGCATATCCTATTCGAGGGCGGATGAACCCAACAGATCCTATTCGAGGGCGGATGAACCCAACAGATCCTATTTGAGGGCGGATGAACCCAACATATCCTATTTGAGGGCGGATGAACCCGACATATCCTATTTGAGGGCGGATGAACCCGACATATCCTATTTGAGGGCGGATGAACCCAACATATCCTATTTGAGGGCGGATGAACCCGACATATCCTATTTGAGGGCGGATGAACCCAAAATATCTTTAAGACTTGAAAATGTCTTACCTTGAATACTTGCTGGGGATTGGGATGAATTTTCCTTTTCTACCTTCCCCATTTTTATTATTATTCTTTTTTTTTCTTTATTCCTTTTTTATTTTTGTTTTGTTTTTGCATAGCTTCTCCCTTCAAAGAATACCTCCCTTGATTTACTTACCTGTTGGGGGGTAAAATGTTATCAGCTGGGGGTACCTGACTTCCAGAAAATTTTCTAAATGGAAGGAAAATTTTCTGCCCCAGTTTGATAATATCCCTTGTGGCATGCGTTTCTGCCTCAATGCCATTTCCTTTACCTGTTTCAAATCAAACAAAATTTGTTAGTTTAAAACATGGTGGTTGGTTGTGATACTCCCAACGGGATGGCTTTTCCTTTTTCCTTCCTTGCTTTGCGTTGCACAACTTGTTGGGGATGATATTATGTGCTGGGGATAATCCCTTCCTCCTGGGGGATATCCCTCTTCTTTTGTGGCATAGCTTGGAAACTGGCATTTCCCCGACCTCTTAGTCTAGTATGGATTTTGCCAAATCATGCTCACTGCTCTCCTTGCTCTGTTCATGGGCCTTTTGCTGGGGATATATATTTTGACACTGGCCTCGCGCTTGTTCCTCGCTGACTATACCACTTGGATGTACTAGTCAGATCTCATTTTGGAAAGCTGATGGCCTATTCGAAGTCATTTCATACTTGTTCTGACCAGACAGACTCTATTGGGGAATTTTTTATGAAAGGAGAAAGATAACAGAAACAAAATAAAAGACAAAGGAAACAACGACTCCTTTTACAAAAGAAACTATAAATAAAAACCTATCAAACGCAGATACCGACTCTAATGGCCATGACATGCGTATGTGGCCTATCCTCTACCGTCAATCATCTTTCAAGATCTTCAATCGGCGATTCCCCATCTGATTCTCAATCTTATTCGACTTGTAGTGCCCGAAGGGTTTTCACTATCAAGTCTCTCTCATTTTTGGCTTTTCTCTCAGCTTTCATCGCCTTATGGTGCCTGTGAAGGTTTTCACCGATAAGACTCTCTCATTTGTATCATTTTCCAACTGGGGATTTGGAGTGTCGCCGGTATGACTCTTCCTGCTGGAGATTAGAGTCCTTTCTGCTGTGGAACAGAATGTTATGTTCGCCGGTAAGACTCTTCATTTGTCTGACTTGGCATCTTTTGAAGACTGATCGGAAGGTCTTTCTTTGGACCGTAATGTGGGTTTTGGATAGGGCTAGAAAGAAAGGGTATAAAAGGCTCAAAAATGCATTAATTTTGGGTTATTAATTACAACCTTCGGAATTAGATTTATTTACAACAAACACAACTTTTGCCCCAGTTTCTTGCTTGGGGATATTTTAATTGATGATTTTTCATTTTTCAAAACTATGACCGAGCCGTGAAGCGCCTACGTATCCTCTTTGAGGAATCAGGTCAAACGTAGTTCCCAATTCCTCTTTTCATTCCGACTTTCTTTTGTTTTTTTTTCTTTGTTATCAATTTTCTTTTCTTTTCTTTTTCTCTTTTTTTTTTCTCTCTTTTTTCGTTTTGTTGTTTTCTTCTTTTTTTTTCTTCTTTTTTTTCATGCCATGCTTGCATTTTCTAGTCGTTTTTACTGATTCCGAACGAGGGGTATGAAATAAAAATAAGTAAGGCTCAAAAGGGGTAACGAAGGATAAAGTGTTTAGGTAGCAGAACAAAATGCCTTCGTCATTCCAGTCTTCAAAACATGCCAAGTGCAAACAACACAATTGAACAATAGATTTATAGTCTCTTCCGATGGTGCTGGACTTGACAATTATATTCAACATATGTTTGTTCATTTGTCACTTCTAAAGCACCGTTGGGCGACACTCTTATTATCATGAATGACCCTCATGCCAATTTAGGCGAATCTTTCTTTAACGGTTTTCTTTGTGTTTAACTTGCCCCAGTTCCACATGACTCGGGCTCTGAATAATCTCAAACCGTCCTTATTTCCTTTGAATGATTTGATCACCTTCCTATGGTTTTATGATTAACTTTTAAGATTAGGCCCAAACTGGGTGCGCATGTTATGTCCCTAGAATCGGCATCGAACAAAAAATGGTAAAAGGACTAAACAAAAAGATGACTGGAAATAATAAAAGACCGGACTTTGTATTAGACTACCGGTGAAATGGTTTAAATAACAAAACAAACAAAACAATCCAGAACAAAATCCTAAAAACAAACTGGACAAGACAACATCCGACTCATAACCCTAATAATCCGAACAACAGAAATGACAACAAAATGAGCCACCACAAGCTTCTCTCTTGCTGACCCAGGAACAAAAACGTCCTCCCACTTTATCAGAATTGGCATTTTAGCCACTGAGCTTTGCATCAATACTGCCGAGACCATTACCAGCTTCAACCTCATCAACCTCCGTCGGCAAATTCTCGAGGAGGTTCGAGTGCTCCATGTCACTGTTATTAATCGCAACCCGCCCTTCTCGGATCATTTTCTCTACTTCCCTTCTCCAGCTATGACAGCTCTCAATGTTGTGCCCTATGACATTGGAGTGGTAGGCGCATCGTGCTGCCGGATCAAAGCTCCTTGCAAGCGGATTTATAGTACATGCGGGGAGTGGCTCAATCGAACCAGCATGCCTTAGCCTTTCAAACAGACTGGCATAAGATACCCCGATGGGGGCGAGAGCATTTCCTCGTTTCAGCAACCTCTTCATTCTTGCATGTTGACAGGGCCGGAAACCTGATCCAGGTGGCTTTTGGTAGGCTTGTGTAGGTGGGTAGGCATTTTGTGGAGCCGGGTGCCTGGAAAGTGAAGTATGGCGGGGAAAGAAGTGGTGTTGGGGAGCGGAGAAGCATTGAGGAGTGATGGAGCTACTCGGGTAGCTGGGAAGGCTGCCATAAGTGGGTTGGGATGGAGAGTATGGGGGATCTTCCATTATGGTGTTGGGTGCTTGGGAATTGACTGAGTTCAAGAGACTTGGCGGTGGAGGGGGTGGTGCTTTTCCTGTTATCCATGCCTGATACATGTCTGCCACATGCTGTCTCAGCATTTTCACTTCTTCTACCAACCCGTTGTTCCGTTCGACCAATTGTTGTCGGTCATCAGTACCGACCCACTCGGTTCTGCGGTTCTGAGCCATTGTCCTTTGATTTTGCTTTGCAGGGAGGAGTTACCACAACCAACCACTCTCTATATATGGATACATCAAAGGGAAGTCATCACGTTAGTGTTAGGCCATTGGACAGACAGTCATATATCAAAAATGTACCCAAGCAGTTAGGCAATTGTGCCCCCTGAAAATTTTCCACACTCTCTTTTATTTATTTATTATTATATATTTATTTTATTATATTTTTTTTTATTATTATTTTTTTCATTTTAGTGGTGGTCGAATCTTATGGAGATTGCCTACGTATCATGTCCCCGCATGAATCAGACCTTGCGTAGTTCGGACCAATAAAAGATAAACAATAATGAACATATTTTCAATTTTCATATTGAAACAAACTGGGTTTCAAAGGTTTATAGATGACCTGCAAACTTGAAAATCAAACAACCCGCCTATTTTAATCAAAAGGTTTACAAACTTCACAAACAAAAGGCTAGCTCCCTTTCTCTGTTCGACAAATGCGCAACCAAACGGTTATTTTTGCAAATGTGGCCCCTTCCAAATTTCACATAAATTTGAGGCCGGGGAGGATTATTTTATGACACTTTTACAAACTTGTCCGTTCTTTTACGAAAATAACCCTTCGACAACTGAAAGATACTCTAAGGCTATTTCGGCAAGAACGGTTTAAGACGCGGCCGAAACTGGCTCGGCTTATTTTATTTTTTCATATATTTTTTGACTAAACATCCAAACGGCATTCACCCGACCGTTGACTCTTTGTTTGTTTTTTTCAAATTATGATAAAAACTTGGTGTTGCAAAACACGGCCCTTCAGCGTCTCGGGGACGAAGCTTTCTTAAGGCTGTGTGGGTCCATATCTCAAAATGACCCAAAAGTGCCTGTTTATGCCAAGTCAGCCTTCCGGCGTCCCTTTCGGGAACATTCGGCTATTTATGACAAAACAACATCACCTGACTTATTTATAACTCTTTTTTCATTGTTTTTCAAATTAGAAAAGTCAATATTGCAAACACGGCCTTTCAACGTCTCGGGGACGAAGATTTTTAGGCTGTGGGGGTCAACTGGACCAAGTCTTAAAAATGACCCAAAAGTGGCTGTTTATGCAAAGTCAGCCTTCCGGCGTCCCTTTCGGGAACATTCGGCTATGTCTTGATAAAACAGCGTCACCCGACTTCTTTATGAAATTTGACATATATTTTTGCTATTTTTTGTAAAAGGGGAAGTTGGACATCATCCGACTTATTTATAAATAAAAAATTGACATGTTTTTTTTATTTTTATTTATTATTTGTTTTTTTTGGGTTTTTAGCAAAAGGGGGGGTTGGACCCGATGAGGGTTGCCTACGTATCTCACATCCGGTGAGAATCAAACCCGCGTAGTTCGGGCAATCAAGGATAAGTAGATGAACTAACTTTTTTTTTTTGAATTTGAAAGAACTACTTTAAAAGAAGAAAGGAAGTATATTTTTGAATTTTTGATTGATTTTCTTTTTAAAAGAAACACTTCTAAGATACATTTTTGAATTTCATTTGCTTTTTTTTTATTCTAAAGAAGAAGAAGAAAATATTTTTTGGAATTTTACCTTTAATAAAAGAAATGCTTCTAAAATATTTTTTTTTCTGAATTTTCTAAAGAAGAATCAAAATATTTTCGGATTTTTATTTATCTATTTTATCTTTTTTTTGAATTTTGAACTTTCTTTTGAATTTTTTTTGGATTATATATATACTTATTTTTGGAACAAATAACAAAATCACATTCAACGCCGGACTCTTTTTATTTTTATTTCTGGCATTTTCATAGACAAACAAAATAAAATAAAACATTTTTTTTTAAAAAACAAACTCTTTTTCATTTTCATTTAATGGCAAAACAAACTATTTTCTTTAATATTTTTTTAAAAAAAAAGACAGAACAATGGTGATTGTTTTTTATTTTTCCTTTGCTTTTAATATAACAAACTAACAAGACATTTTTTCATTTTTAAAATTTCGGCAGAGTTTCGACTCTACTCGGACTTTTATGCTATTATTTTCTCCTTTTTCACGATTTTCTTATATGTGGAAAATGATGACAACATACAAAATCTTTTTTGAATTTTCATGCTTTGTTTTTATTTGTAATTTTATTTTTTATATTTATTATTTCTTTCAAAAATGTGGCATGAGAGACATAACGATTTCCAAGACTTTTTGGATTCCGCAAATGCTCCCCATGCGCTTTTCCCAACATATGAAGCGTGGGGGACATATGGGAATTCCAAGACTTCTTGGATTCCACAAATGTTCCCCATGTGCTTTCCCAAAAAGCAAGCGTGGGGGACATAGGGAATTCCAAGGCTTCTTGGATTCCACAAATGTTCCCCATGCTTTGATTAAAATAACATCATGCTGGAAATGACCAAATGACCCATACGCCCTTGACTAAATACAACATGTAGCACATAGGATGCCGAAAGATTGTCTATTATTTTCAGGTTGCTTGTCCTAGACGGACCCAACCCCTATGTTGAGTCCCCTAAGTCAAATGCACATGATGCAAATAAACGTTCCTACTAGGGATCCGGCATGTGGCTTTGTTATACTAGGTTCAAAAACCTGGGTCGGTGTTCTAGACAGTGTACCCGAGCGGACAACTCGAGCTGAGGAAGGAGCTCCTTTCCGGGAACCAAAAGGCCAGCCGGCTTAGAAACTTTCCGAGCCTCTTTTATTCAGGGTATGACACTAACAGAATAGGGAGTCTCAACCAGTAAGCACATCCCCGGAGGTAAGAAGAGAAGGGTTTCGGCACAGTTTATATACAGTTCAAATAATATCAAAGCGGTAAAAGCAGCATTTAGCACATTAGGCTCAAAACATGTAATAATCAGATAATAAATAAAGCCAAATAATAACAATTATTCTAAGCTCGAATTCTTAACCTGAACCAGTGGTTCTGGGTTTAAACATATATCCCCAGCAGAGTCGCCAGAGCTGTCACACCTCCTTTTTCCGCGCCCGAGGGGCGCAGGGGGAGTTTTTTCCAATTAAAGGACAATCGAAACGGGATTAGTTTATTTATTTCAGAGTCGCCACTTGGGAGATTTAGGGTGTCCCAAGTCACCAATTTTAATCCCGAATCGAGGAAAATAATGACTCTATATTACAGTCTGCGTACCAGAAATCTAGATAAGGAATTCTGTTAACCCGGGAGAAGGTGTTAGGCATTCCCGAGTTCCGTGGTTCTAGCACGGTCGCTCAACTGTTATATTTGGCTTATTTATCTGATTTTTAATACACTATGAACTTATGTGCAAATTTATCTTTTAACCGCTTTACTATTATTGTTTTTAGGAGAATGTGAACATCGTTTAAAACACGGCTTTGGACTGCGTCACATGAAATGCACCCACAATCCGGAACGCATTTTATTTGATGTTTTGAGATTTGGATTTTGGGTCGCATGAAATGCACACCCGAGTTTAAGAAAATTAAATTATTAAACACGCTCCTAAAGAGACTATCGCGTTATTATTTTAGGAAGGCCACGAAATTCACTAAGCGGCCCTCCGGAATTCTAAGTAATTTAAAACAAGTATTTACTGAGGGCCCCGCAATTTGTGTTTTTATTCGGCGAGGCTCATCTCATTCTTATTTTTTAAAGGAATTTGCAACGTCATGGAAATACATCACGGCCACGCCACAATCAATGTGCCCGTGACTAGAGACACATTTCGACTCCGTTGAGATTTGGATTTGGGTCACATAAATGTGCACCCGAGTTTAGGGAGATAACATTATTGAAGGCGCGCCTAAAGCAACTAGCGCATTATTATTTTGGGGAAGGCCGTAAAATTCGCTAAACGGCATGTCCCGAATTCTAATTATTCTAATATATACATTTAGAGGGCCCCGCAGCTTGTGCATTTTTCGAGGCTCGTCTCATTTTTACTATTTAAGGGCAAACTTAAAACAACTACGATTTCCTACTAGTGAAGCCATCCGAGATTAAACGAAAAAAAAAAACGATTCTAACAGGTAATAATATCCATGGTAAAAATGAAAAATAGAATAACCTCGTTCATATGCTCACATTTACTTTAAGCATGCAGTAACTAAACATAACATAAACATTTTTAACGCAACAACACAAATTGCATTGTTGACATTCATATATATCGAATATTCTCATTTCTTGCCTTGAACCATAATATGCAAAACGAACAAAATGAAACAAGGGACGAAGAACACCAACCTTCGAACCTCGACAATCCTAGAACGACAAACAGTGCTTCCTACGGAACTCGAACCGGACCTCACTCGACGAGGAATAATGATGAAACCTCGGACAAACACCTCGATGTACCGGACCTCGACGGAAAACAGAAAACTCGGCAAGGCGGGATCGCGGCAACCCACAACTGCTCGCGAAAGACGGAACGACGTCGACAGCAGTAAGGTCGACGCGGGGGGGGGGGGGGGGTACTGACAGACCTGTTTGGTGGTGTACGCCGGTGGCTTTGGACGCGAGGGTTTTGTTGGTGGTTTTGGATGTGAAGGGGTGGCGTGTGGGCAGTAATGGAGGAGTGGGTGTCGCGGACGTGAGAGAGTAGTCTTTTGGACGTGGGGGGGGGGCTAGGGTCGTTGGGTCGTCGACTGGTGGTGGTCGATGGTGAGGCCGGTAACTGGAGGTGGAAGGGTGGTTGTTCTTGGTGGTTTTGGGCAGTAGGGTCGACGCGGTGGAGCTGGAGGTTGCTGGGGTTGTTGAGGGAAGTTGGTCCGGTGCTGGGGAAGGTGACGGGGAGGTCTGTGTGTTTTGACGCTGCGAGGAGGTTGACGACGGGTGAGTAGGGGTTGTTTGGTTCAGACGGTGGTCGACGAGGGGAGGGGAACTAGTGGTTATGGGCAGTGGGGGTGCTGGGGAAGGTTACGGGCGGTCGGCGATGGAGGTTTTGGGCGTGGAGGTAACCGGAAGGGATCGGAGGGTTTTTGCCCTGATTTTCGTAGGGTTTTTCTTCTTCTCTTTTTTGAGAAGAAGATGAATAGTTGCCTGTCCCAAAATTTCGAAAGTCCTCAAAGTCCTCCTGTTCGTTCGTTTTTCTTTGCAGGTTTCCTTTCTTTCTTCTTTATGAAGAAGAAAGAGCAACAGTACCCTTTTTCCAATTTTTTTTAAAGTCCCTTCCCTCCTTTTCGTTGGTCCCCCGTCCATTTAGCATGGGTTTTGCCCAGAAAAATGAGCCCACGCGTGGTGGGGTTCGAGACATATGTCCCCCACGCGTGGTGGGGTTCCCCATGTGTCTTGGACACTGTTTATTATGGGCTAGGTCCGAAAATTAGGCCTAAAACCGGGTAGTTTAAACCCGAATATTATTCTTTTGCCCGGACCCGAGAAATAGGAACACGTTGCTTAACTAATCCTATGTAAGCAAAATAACTACCAAAAATACGACTAGTATTTAAACAAAACTATATCTTTTTAAATATTTTTCAAGGTTTAAAAATAGCCACAAAATATTAATAAAACTATTTTTTGTAATTTTCGTTTTTAAATATTAAGATAAAATATGAGGTAATATTTTTGTATTTTTTCAAAGTTAAAAATGCCTATAAAACTTTAATAGAATTATTATTTTTGTATTTTTTCGAAATTATATAAGGTATAAAAATAAAGTGCAATTTTTGTATTTTTCAAGTTTATGAGAAATACATAAACTAAAATTTTTATATATATTTTTTTGAAATTTTCTTTTTTGCAACGAAATAAAGTAAAATAGTTAAAATAGCTATACTAGACCCAATTTCACATATTCACGCTAAAAATGTGAAAATTCTCGGGGAGGGTCAAAAATCACGTGCTTACAACTAGTTTCATCAATTCCGACTCCGAAACGATGTTCAAAACTTAAAATTTCACTTTATGAAACTTTAGGCAAAAACTCCAAAATTTCACTTTGAAATCAACAATCAAATGTCAAACACGAAGGTGGATTCATGAAATATAATAAAACCGAGTAGAGAACACTTACCCCAATACATATGGTGAAAATCACCTCCAAAATCACCCAAATCCGAGCTCCCCAACTCAAAATATGACCAAATGAACAAACCCTTATTTATATATTTTTTTGCCAGCTATTCTGCCTCGCTTCTCGTGCCAAACGATCCTCAAACTCGCTTTTGATGCCTCCAATGGATTTCTTATAAAATTTTAATCACGTTAGGCTATTGAATCACTCAATTTGACCTTATATTGAGGGAGATATGTTGGTTTTAATATTTGAAAATAGTGCAGATTTTTTAAATACGAATTCAGTGGCAATTTTGTAATTAATCTGAAAAATCTAGCAACCCAATTCTTAGTAAAATGATCATAAAATCCTCATACGATGTCCAAATTTGACGATTCTTTTTGCTATGGTTCCGTAATTACGATACGGATCTAATGCTTCAATAAAATAGAAATCGGAGCTCATTTGCTTAATGTAGTACTATTTATGCTTGGAAAACGACGTTGAAACATAAAAAACGAGCGGAACACAACCCAAACCTATCCGAAACTCACCCAAGCCCCTCGGGACCCTGTTCGAACATACCAACAAGTCACATATCATAATATGGACCTACTTGAAGCCTCAAAACATACATAACAACATCGAAACTACGAATCACACCTCAATTCGAAATCAATGAACTTGAAACTTCAAACTTGCACAACCGATACCGAAACCTATCAAATCACGTCCGATTAACCTGAAATTTTGTACACAAGTCACATTTGATATTATGGACCTGCTCCAACTTCTGACCCCGATATCAAAAAGTCCACTCCCGGTCAAACTTTCTAAAATTCCAACTTTCGCTATTTCAAGCTAAATTCTACTACGGACCTCCAAATCACAATCCGGACGTGCTCCTAAATCCAAAATCACCCAAGGGAGCTAATGGAACCATCAAAAATCTAATTTGAGGTCAAATTCTAAAAAGTTAACACTTGGTCAAACCTTTCAAATTTAAAGCTTCTAGCTGAGAATCATTCTTCCAAATTAATTCCGAATAACCTGAAAACCAAAACCGACAATTCACATAAGTCATAAAACTTCATACGGAGCTACTCATGCCCTCAAACAACCGAGCAAAGTGCAATTGCACAAATCGACCGGTCGGATCATTACAACTGTCTTTCCTTTTCTCCATTTTTCTACTAATTTACTCCATTTGTGTTGGGAATTCGAGTTTGATTGTGGGTTCCTTTGTTATTGCTAGTTGTTGTTAATATTTTCTGCTACTTATTGTTGTTTACTTCTTCTCCAAAGCCAGAGATTTATTTTCTATTTTTGTCTATCTTGCTACAATCAGGTACTCACTTAAATCTGAGTTTTTAGTTTGGCATGAATGAGTTAATTTCTTTATTTTTCCATGAAGTCCTGATTCAATCATCATTTGCTAATTTTCTTATGTTTAGTATGTTAATTAGTAAAACTTGATTTTTCTGAGTTTAGTTCCGATGTTAATAATTCATGTTGTAAACTGGTTGAGTATAAGTTGGAAGGTGACCGAGATTGTTTAAGTCTAAACATTAGTTTAAATAGCTATATTCCAGTTAACAGTACCCTGAGCATGTAGTCTCAGTTATTAAATTTTTGTTTAAGTCTGAATACAGTTTAAGTTTTGTTTAAACCATGTAGATTCAGTATTAGTTCAAAAGGCTTTACTATAGTATTGGTTTGTTGAAGTATGTGGATGTGTGTTGAGTTTGGAATGTAAGGAGGTGGCTACTGCTGAATACATGGCTATGATTTGCTTATCGACCACCAATTGGTCAGACAGGTGAACTCTAAGGCTAAGGGGTGGATTTGGAGTCATTTATGGAGGGAGATTAAGTAGAATATTGATAATTTGATTATGTTATGTTCATATTATGAACCATTCATGTATATATTTAAGGATTTATATCTATTACCATTATTGACAACTGTATTATAATTCGCCAAAGTCTGTTATGTTTTAGATTAATTCAAATCGCTCAACTGTCCATTTTCACTGTTCTTGGCATTTTTAATTCTGGAAGTTTGAATGAGTTACTACCGATTTTGTTTTCTTAGTTCTTTCACTTTTATTGTTCATCGTTGGTGAAGAGGAGTAAGCCATCGTTTAGTTGTCGTTTTTGTCAAACTGATAATCTGTCTTGTTTCATGTGCGATTGTTCTATAGTTTCATTCCTGTTTAGTTGATTTTGGCCAATTTGTTTCATAAAATCGAAAGCAGTAGTGAGATAAGAAGGTTTAATTCACTTGAACAAGACTAAACCATGTAAAGTGAGGCTTAAGTTTTCCTTTGAGAGTAATGGACCTGGGCCGAAATTCTTTCCAGGCCCAACATCATGCAACGTAAATAGGTTAACTCTTTTTAAGGGCTTTAGATATAAATGAATTTCCCAATGACAACAATGACTAAGTCATGAAATTTATCTGTAACAATTTTCATACATCATGATCTTACAACAATCTCAAAGTAGTTTAAGAAAGATAACTCATAACCTCGTAGCTTGCTTTAGGCGCGATTAATAATAAATCAATTGTGACTATGGGTACGGTTCCCGTGGCATAGTTATAATACCTAATTCAAATCCGGGTGTGCATTTCATGTGACCCGACCACAACTTCGAACAATAATAAAATAAACATGTTGTAATCACGGGTGCATTTCATGTGACGCGGTTTGCAATGTGTACCAAAACGACAAGTGTACGACAATCGTGACTTGTTGCAGAAAAAAATCCATAAATAAATAAAAGGGGTTATAAAGTAAAAATGCACAACATGTTTAAAATATGTAATAATTAGGCCATTTATTAATAGTTGAGCGACCGTGCTAAAACCACTGGACTAGGGAGTGCCTCATACCTTCTCCCGGGTTAACAGAATTCCTTACCCGATCTTCTGTGTTCGCGGACAAAAGAGTCAATTTTCCTCGATTTGTAATTTAAAATAAATCGGTGAGTTGGGACACCATAAATTATTCCAAGTGGCGACTCTGAAATTAAATAAAATAATCCCAATTCAAAAATGTCACTTTAATTGGAAAAACTCCCTATCCCCTTGGGAAAAAGTAGGTGTGACAAACATGATACTGTGTAATGTGTTCATCACTATCACACGAAAAGAATACCAATAGCGAAACCAGAAATTTCCTCAAGAGTGTTAAGACTTGAAAGAAGTAAAAAAAATATTTCGAAAAAGGGTGTTCAATATATGTTATATACACCTAAAATCTAATATTTTACTTATATATATAATTCAAGTTAAAGGGCGGTCAGCAAAAGATGGCTTCGCCCGAGTCGAACGCTCTTCTTTTTAGTAATTCAAGTTAATTCAACTCCCGGTCTTCTCTTGGTTCCAGCAAATGCTGCTTTAACGTGGAGTAAGCAACGAACCTGATTAATTTATATAGACATCATTGGTAAATTAAATGATAAATTTTGGTGAAAGATACTATATATTATGTTGTACAAAGACTAGGTGCGAAATTTCAGTGTAAAGTAATATATTCATTCCGAAAATTATTAATTAATACGATGATTAATTATTGGATCCAGGTATTAATAAATTATCATATTACAACGACCAGTGAACCAGGTAGTTAACACCTTAGGTCAAATACACCAAATCACAAGAATAGTATAAATATATTATTAGCAATCAGCAGGGTTACACGAGGAAGTTTATATGAGAATACAGCTTGACATACAGGGAAAATCAATAAGAAACACACCGAAAGCAATTTAATATATGTGATAACTGACTCTACCTATCACTGCTTTCGTTATATCTATAGGTAATAATCAAACTAAAACCTTGGTCAAATAATAATAAAACAAGCTGATTCTCATCCTTGGGAACACTTTCAGGGGTTTTGATTTTGGGTATAGATATAGTCAAGATGAGCAGCCAAAGTCCTCCTTTCCAAACATTCTTCTTCCTTGACTCCTTTGCAGCTCTCTTCCTTACCAACTTGTTTTGGTTCAACAACATCCTGCGATAAATTCAAGAAAAAATAAAAAAAGGAAGAAATATCCCATTTGTAAGTATTGTACGTTTAACAAATTCAATAAACATGAGTCAAAGACAATACTAGTAATTTGTACAACACAATAATGTCATCACTATTGAAACATAACATAATTAAATGATTAAAAGTGTATTTTGTTTAACAACTTAAACTTTTAGATGAGATGATCGTATAATTCAACAATCAAATTACCGAGTGTAACGCTTTAAGTACCTGGTTTTGAATATTGCTGAGGGTGGCCTCATGAAAGGTTGGCTCAGGGCGAGCAGCGTAGGACAGGGTAAAGCAGAGGAGAAGGATGATTAAGAAAAAGCTGGCAGATGCTTTAGAATTAGACATGGTTGTTTAGCTAGATGCTTAATTAGACTCTAAGTAAGATGCAGGGGAAAGTTTTCTTTAGCTCTATGACTCTGTGTTCTGTGTGGTGGCTTGAATTTATAATGAAAAGGAGAGAATGTTAATACCGATGTTTTGAGTGTGAACTAGGGTGAGTAAAAGGGCGACTTTTAACACATTGATGTCAGGGAATCAGGAAATTGTATCTTAAGTGGACTAGGATGTATGTAACAAGAAGTTTTTTAGAAATAAACAAATGGCCAGATAAAGATAGGAAAAAGTTATTTGGACGGAAAGTTGAGGTGCTGAGGATGCAGTAGAACTACTAATCCTCAAAGGGATGGTGATTATGGGCAACCACAAGAATTTAATGAAAGAGAAGTTTAATTACTGATACGTAGATATTAATGGCCAAGTTGTAGAGTATTTTTAGAGTTTTTGGCTAAACATCCTTATACTATCCCTCAAACTTAAATTTTATCCTTTATATATCTAACTGAACAGAAAACATCCTTAAAGTTTGAGAAAATGGGCAAAATACATTCTACTGTTAGTCAAATTTCCAAAACTAACGGCAGACATAAAATCCATCTTCTGCCCTGTTTTTAAACAGCACATGCTGCTTACAGATTATCAACATCCAGTATTCTTCCTTAAGTACTCCATTCTGGTATAATAAATCACTCCAATTCCAAACCATCGAATTGATACATATCCTCATATCAATAACAGGGCCAAAGAGATGGATCTGATGTATGCCCATCAAATTAACAATCAAAAGGAAGTAGGAAAAAAAATTGTTCTATGGCCAAATAGTTGTACTGATTTAACAATTAGTGGGCCAAATATTTTTTTAGTAGCTTCTTCGCATCTAAATTCAGAGAACTCTCATGACTAAGAGATTTCAATAAAGTATCGTACTCCTCTTCCGTATCCTGTATGATTTTGGGATATTATTATTTTTAGCCCACGTCAGAAATTATTTATATTCGGTAGTCGAAAAAGTATATAAAATTTTTGTAATATTTGTACAAAAAATATATATATTTCGGCTATTATTTTAAGAGCGACTATACAGTGCCATTTTCCCTATGATTTTTGCCAGGAATTCACTTCAGTTAACTTCCTGATCAAGAACAAACAAAGCATTCTTTTTTCAAGTGCTTATCGCGCACAATATTTTTTTGAAAACTTCACCATTCATTTTTATAAGTACAACTGGATTCAACCTGGGTTACGAGCATACTTAAATGGCCTATCTGAACTCAATCATAAGCAAATAGGCTATTTAAAAGTGCTCAATCAGCTTTCTCTCTGTACTGCATAGTCTTCTCCAAGAATGGATAAGGTAGAAAGAGACACTACACACTGCAACAGTTTTCTTCGTGGACTAGGTACCCTTTTTTTACTTTTTTCATCTTTCTTTTTGATTTCTATTGTAGGATTTATCTAACAACAAAGCAACCTAAATAACCATCCATATAATCTCCAAGCAACATGTACTATATAAAAATCCAGGGGGAAGAATATGGGTTATATGATCTGCCGTTAGTTTTGAGATTTTGACTAACAGTAGAATGTATTTTGCACATTTTCACAAACATTAAGGATATTTTTTGTTCACTTGAACATATAAAGGATGAAGTTTAAGTTTGAGCAATAGTATAAGGATGTTTTTAGCCAAAAAACTCAGTATTTTTAAGTAATCCGATTTAAACTTTTGTAAAGCAACCTAAGATAAATCGGGGATCTTGAAGCTTCCACTTGCCCTATTTCTCTTGCCATAGCCTTTGGGTTTAGCATTTTTCTCAATAAAGCATATATTACTCCACATTCTAGAACAACCAAGAAAGTTTTCTTCGTTCTTCTTTTTGTTTCAGGTAATGGGAATTTATTAAGTCTTTTTGTATGATTATTTGTGGTGCCATTTGTCGTACGTAGTCCTAATCGGATATCTGGAGGATAGTGAAATATGCATGGACATGGAATTTATCACATAAACTTGCAAGAACTTGTTGTGGCTCAGAGAACTTTGAAACGCTAATGAGGTTACGTTGCAGAATAGCCGTTTAAGTTGAAGAATCTATCTAGTACAAGTTGACAATATTTTGTTTCACATAATTAATGATGAACAAATAATTCTTACATTTTATTGTGAATTAGCCCAGTTTCCTGTCTCTCTCTTGATATAATCACGACCCCATCTGATATATGGTACTGTCACTTAAAAATAAAAATGATCAATGGGATTACCATCTCACGGAGTTCTCTTTGTTAACGGCAAAACAATCTAAAGAGATCAAACTCACATAAAATTTTATAGAACTAACTCCAAATTAAGTTGCACGTCATTCAGTAGTTTTTCAGCTTTTATTTTACTACTAGTTCGCAACATGACAATGTTCACATCATACAAAAAAGGTTAAGTGCACGGGAGAGGGACTAGCTTTAGGATTTGGCCAATTTTGCAAAGGTGGTGATGGAATATGGATATAAGAAATATTAGAAATAATGGGATGAAATAATATAGCTTTGATAGTGTAATCACTGTCATTTAGGAATTAACAGACTCATGTTTCCCTCTAAAATATCCTTTAAAATATTCAGAAAGACAAAAATAATGCTTTTAAAGACTTCTTCCTTTCTTTAATTTTCCAACTATGGACAACACATCCTCTTCTCAAATACTAACTAAATCCAACAAGAAATACACAAGTCCATCACGGTCCTTTTATTAATTCAAGTTACTTCAACCCAATCCACGGTCTTCTCTGTGCTTTGTGACCACAAAGGCTGCGTTAACGCGGAATAAGCAATAGATGTAATTAAGACAAAAATTATTATTCTAATGATCATCACATGACAAAAACCTCTAACTGGCAGTACAACTTGATGTAAACGGTTATGAATATTCAAACAAAATACGCTAACTAAATTGACGAACATATGTTATGAGCGAAAAAGCTATTAACTACTAATAACTACTTAGTTATAGATTTGGAGGAAAGGAATGTTGAACAACAACTTATTTACCAAAGTTGACCAAACGCGGAAGGCCAATTAAAAGTCATATTCATATATACTTTAGAGAAATAGGATCACTAAACCAAAGTGAAAAGAATGTTAATGTTTAAATGGCAAATCTTCGACCAGTCAAAAGCTCTCCCGTTAAGCGCTTTCGATCGGCTGCTAAAGCACAAATGCCTCTGACAAACTTCTTCCTCCCTTTTTGTTTATTTTTCTTCGTTAAGCAAACGATGTGTTTTATGCTGCATGCTAAAGAAAGAAAGGAAAAAATAAAGGAATTTAAAAAGAAAAGGGTTTTACCAAGATCTTCTTAGATTGTGATTCAGCGTTTCCTGACAACATTTAGAGCACTTTGTGAAGTTAGACTTTCAGCATTCGAACAAACGCATGTATCCAAGAATCTAAGTGAAGGGTCCATTGCTGATTTTCGCATTGATTGAAGTGTGTTAACCGCTTAGTTGCAACAGGAGAATTTCTTATGTGCACTTAGTGCTTATATTGCTAAACCAAACAATTTGACCTTGAATGTTACAAATTAAAGTGATAATACATCCAGTATAATTTAATGATGGTGTATAGGATAAAATCAGTTCACACTAAATACTCGAATGACAGAGTGACACGTGGAACAGGGGACAGACGGAAGACAATGGAAACCGAGAATGCGGGCAACAACTTCGGGTTGGCATCGGATAGACCCCGAAGGGAACATTATCAACAAGGGCCACCAGATAACATTCAATAAAGAATATTCCTGAGTATTAAATACACATCTGTTATAGAGAATTTTGACATTCATGAAATGCAGTTACATATTCATCAATGGCCCCCATTATTGTCATTTAAGAGGGGCTTGATCCTAGGACCTTGTTCCCTAGCTATAAACAGTGGCTTCAACAACCATTGTGACACACAAAAAATCTGACAAACATATGCTATACATTATTCCAAGCTAAATAATACTTTACTTTCTGTCTAACGTCATTTTTATTACTGCCTTCGGAAGCCTTGCTCCCGGAACCAAGTTGTCTGCTATTTTATCTCAATTTCAACGCTAAGTCTTATATTTTATTTAATTTATCTAGCATTTTGGGATCAAATCGATTTGTTTGTCTATAAACAACGCTATAAATTTAATTGTACCGTTTTACGGGTAATTAATTTGGCGCCCACCGTAGGGCTTAGACAGTTGCATAATTGAGTTGATCCTTGCATCTATTACTAATCTGTTTGATTCTTGTTCTAAGAAAAAATCAAAAAAGATGACAGCTAACAATGACAACATCGCACACAAAGTTGAGGCACAAGAAAATCTGCCTCAACACGAGGATTCGATCGTGACACCCGCAACGAGGAGGACGTAGCCACGCCGGTTCTTGGCGGGCAGTATCCCCAACACGTACAGGAGGCAACTCCTGATGATGACGAAGACGAGCACATTACGGATATGGTGAGGATCATGAGAGAACAACAAAAAGCTATCATGGCCCATCTCTCACGGCAAGACCAGGCCAAGACAAAATTAAGGCAAGCGTTGTCAGGTGCTTCCAACAACGCGAATGTAAGAGGTCCAGTTCCTCTCGGTGCCCCACAAATTTACAGCACAAAGGGTTGATAACAACACCCCGAGGGTGGGGTCGGCTTCGATGGGTCCGGGGGGATCGTCAGCGGATCTGGTAATAACAAAAATAATGATCCCTTTAAAATCGAGCTCATGCGGTTTATGAGGGGAATAAACGCTTGAATGGACCAAATTCCGGGCACAACACTAGTGCTGAAGGGCTAGGACTCAAATAAGTACACTCATTTGCCATTCAAACCGAACGCAACACCAGAGTTGATTTTGATTTCAAAAGGCCAGACGTACCAAAATATGATGGGACTTCGGACCCTTAGGAGCACATCACCACCTATACAATGGTGGTGAAAGGAAAAGACTTGGATCTACACGAGATTGAGTCGGTGCTGCTGAAGAAGTTTGGAGAAACCCTCACGAAGGGGGCCTTGACAGGGTACTCACTTTTACCCGAGCACTCAATAGATTCCTTTGAAATGCTCGCAGACTCTTTCATCAAGGCCCATGCCGGGGCCAGGAAGGTCTAGGCCTGGAAGGCAGACATATTCAGAATTTTGTAAGGAGAGTTCGAGTTGGTGCGCTAGTTCATGACCAGGTTTCAGAAAGAAAGGGTGCTGCTACCAGCCATGCTAGATGAATGGGCAGCTGGGGCATTTACTAAAGGGTTGAACACTTGAACCCGAGGAGCTGACGCCTCCCGAAAATGGAAAGGAAGTCTGCTCGAGTTCCAGGCAACTACATGGACAGATGTCCACAACCGTTACGAATCAAAGGTAAGAATATAAGATGACCAGCTCGGTTTCCCGGCATCAACCAAGGGCCGGGATCGGGAAAAGAACATAGATAAGTCAAAGGATGATTTTGACACAGATCGACGATCTTCTAAGGGCCGATTTTTGCCCAACGAAATGGACGAAGGACACGGTACAGGGTTCCCGTCGGCGGACAGGTTCACTCCCGATAGAAAAGTAGATCGCGGTCGGAATAACAAGTCATTTCAAGATAAAGAGGTATCGAGTTCCTGGGATTCTACTTATCCTAGACTGTCCGAGTACAATTTCAATGTCAGCATAGTGGAGCTGGTATCGGTGATGAGGAACATCAAGGAAGCACGATTCTTGAGACCGATGAGATCTGATCCCTGCCAAAGGGATCCTAATATATAGTGCGAATATCATGGGACTAATGGCCACCAGACTGGGGACTGCCGACATATGCCCGAGGAGGTGGCGATGTTGTTGAAAAACGACAATCTTAGAGAGTTCTTAAGCGACCGGGCTAAAAACAATTACGGACGTAGTCGAGACAATGCAGAGCCCTCAAAGATAGGTGAAGACCCTCCCCTGCAAACCATCAACATGATTTTCAGGGGAAACAAGATTCGGTGTGACCTTCTCGGCAGCAAAAAAGACAAAAGTATCAGTGACTCACAGCAAGAGACTCTGGGAATTTGCCGAGGACGGTATCACCTTCACAGAAGAAGATGCCAATGGACTTCTACTGTCGCACAACGATGCCCTGGTAATTTCTCTTAACGTTCTAGATTTTAAAATTAAATATGTTTTGGCGCACCTAGGAAGTTCAGCCAACATCATTCAATAGAGAGTGTTGGAGCAAGCCAAACTAACTGGAAGCATCATTTCGGCAACAAAACTCCTCGCCGGGTTCAACTTAGCAAGTATGACAACACGAGGGGAGATGTTACTGCCCACAGATGCTGAAGGGGTCATGAAAACTACCTTATTTGAAGTAGTAGACGACAACATGGGCAATAATATAATTCTTGACAGACCGTGGCTACACGAGATGAAGGCCGTACCATCAATATATCACCAATTGCTAAAATTCCCAACTCCATAGGGAATCAATCAAATAAGAGAAGATCAACTGGTGGCAAGGGAGATGAATGCGGTCTCAGTTTCTAGCAGTAAAGGGAAGGAACACGCGGTATAGCAATTGCAAGAACCAACACCTGCTCCCGAACCAAACGAAGTCGAAAAAAGGGAGGAGCCATTGAATCCTACCATGTACTGAGATATTTCCAGGTACCGGAAGAAACGGACACGACCAAGTCCACGATGAAAGAATTTATTGTATTTATTAAAACTAATGTTGATTGTTTTGCATGGTCGCGTGCGGATATGACAGATATCCCGCTAGAGGTGGCCGTGCACAAGCTAATGATATACCCAAGCATCCCACCGGTAAGGCAAAAGAAGTGCCCAATTGCCAAGTCAGAAACAGGTTTGTCAAAGAAGAGGTAACTTGATTGCTCGATATCAGTTCTATCCGGGAAGTAAAGTATCCCGACTGGCTAGCTAACATAGTAGTAGTTCAAAAAAAGAATAATAAATTCCACATGTGCTTATATTATAAGGATCTGAATAAGGCGTGCCCATGAGACTCGTTCTCATTGACAAACATCAATCAAATGATTGATGCAACGGCCAGACATGAGTTGATGAGTTTCCTCGATGCCTATTTTGGGTTCAACCAAATCAAGATGAACTTGGAGAATCAGTAAAAAAACTTCGTTCATAATGAACTTTGCCACATATTGCTACAATGTGATACCCTTCGGGCTTAAGAACATCAGAGCCACTTATCAGAGGCTCGTGAACAAAATGTTCGAAAAGCAAATAAGAAAAACAATGGAAGTTTACATAGATGATATGCTGGTTAAGTCTTTGAACGCAGGTGGCCATTTCAAATACCTCCAGGAAACTTTTGACATCCTAAGGAAGCACAACATGAAGCTTAACCTCGAAAAGTGTGCGTTCAAAGTCAGCTCCGGTAAATTTTTGGGTTTCCTGGTGTCACAAAGGGGATCGAAGTTAATCCCGACAAGATTAAAGCCATCAAGGACATTCCAGACCAGATGACAAACGTGAAATAAGTCCAAAGATTAACCGAAAGACTGGCCGCTCTAAGCAAGTTCATGTCTCGGTCTTCAGAAAAATGCCATCACTTCTTCTCACTTCTGAAGAAGAAGAACGATTTCGAATGGACTCCAGAATGCCAACAGGCTCTAAAATACCTGAAATGGTATCTATCCATCCCTTCATTACTATCAAAATCGGAGAAAGGCGAATAGTTGCTAATATACTTAGCTATCTCGGAGGTAGCAATAAGTGTCATTCTAGTATGAGAAGATGAAGGTACGCAATATCCTATCATATACGTTAGCAAAATTTTATCGGGAGCGGAAACTCGTTATCCGCACCTCGAAAAATTGGCCTTAGCTCTCATATTCGCTGCTTGAAAGCTCGGGCCTTATTTTTGGTGCCACCCAATAGCCGTGACAACCTTTCCCCTGCAAAATGTCATTCACAAACCTGAGTTGTCAGGTAGACTGGCCAAATGGGCAGTCGAAATTACTGAATTTGATATCGAATATAAACTCAGGACTGCGATCAAATCACATGTTTTGGCCAAATTTGTGGGTGTTTTCAGTCACGGGCTGCTGCCTTTGGCCACAAAGGAAGCGATGATGGTGCCGGAAATGACATCAGGAGTTTGGACCTTATTTACGAATGGAGCTTCTAACGTGAAAGGGTCCAGGCTCGGGATAGTCTTAATCACGCCCTTGGGAGAAGTCATGAGGCAGGCCATAAATTTTTTTCCCTTGACTAACAATGAAGCCGAGTATGAGGCTTTGATTGCACGACTAGAATTGGCTCGGGGAGTAGACTCCAAGGTGATTGAAATCAAATGCAATTCCCAACTGGTGGTAAATCAAGTATATAGAACCTTCGGCACCAAGGAGGAACGCGTGCAACAATATATGGTGAAAGTTCAAACTCTGCTCGTATGGTTCAGGGAATGGTCCATCACCCTCATCTCGAGAGAAGAAAATGCAGAAGCAGATGCATTGGCCAATTTGGGCTCGTCCACAAAAATGAAGGGATAAGATTCCGGTACGGTCGTATAGCTTATGCACTCGGTACTGGATGTGGACGGTTATTATGAAGTAAATACAACCAACCTGGTCTGGAACTGGAGGAATGAGATCATCGACTACCTTGAGCACGCGAAGCTGCCATAAGACCAGAAGGCATCCCGAGCACTTCGCACCAAAGCAGCTCGCTATAGCTTCTAGGGAGGATAGTTATACAGAAGGTCATTCCAAGGCCCGTTGGCCCGATGCTTAGGAGCCTCTGAGGCTAATTACGCCATGAGAGAGGTTCATGAGGGAATTTGTGAAAATCATTCATGTGAAGATTCATTGGTGTTAAAATTAGTTAGGGCAGGATACTACTGTCCCCGGATGGAAAAGACGCTAAAGCGTTCGTTCAGAAATGTGACAAGTCTCAACGTCATGCACCGTTAATGCACCAACCGGTACAACTACTACATTCGATATTATCCCATGGCCATTTATGAAATAAGGGATGGATATAGTCGGGCCGCTACCACCAGCTCCCGGGAAGGTAAGATTTCTTTTAATTTTAGCTGATTATTTCACAAAGTGGGTTAAACCAGGTCCTTACCAGAAAATCGGCCAGCACAAAGTGGTCGATTTCCTATGGTAGAACATAATTTGCTGGTTCGAAATACCGAATGAGATTGCATGCGACAACGGGCCATAGTTCATAGGCTCAAAGGTCACAAAATTCCTCGAAGACTTGAAAATCAAAAGAATCATATCTTCGCCATACCATCCGAGCGCAATGGGCAAGCGAAATCAACAAATAAGGTTATTATTCAATGCCTCAAAAAGAAATTAGAAGCAACCAAAGGCAAGTAGACCGAAAAGTTACCAAAAGTGTTATGGGTATACTAGACGACGGCCAAGTCAAGAACGGGAGAGACACCTTTCTCTCTCGTATACAGAGTAGAGGCTCTGATCCTGGTGGAAGTGAGAGAACCAACCTTGCGATATTTCTGGGTGGACGAAGAAACAAACAACAAAGCATTGCTGGTCAAATTGGAGCTGCTTGACGAATGTAGGGACTTAGGGAAAATAAGGATGATGACCCAGAACACAAAGAATGGAAAGGTACTATAATCGAAGGGTCAATCTCCGCTATTTCAAAGTAGGAGACTTGATTTTAAGAAAAACAACTCAAAACACCTGGGAGCTCAATGAAAAGCTGGGTCCGACATGGGAAAGTCCCTATCGGGTTTCAGCTGTCACCGGAAAAGGATCATACGAACTAGAAAACCAAGATGGAGTCAAATTACCAAGTAAATGGAACGTGACTCACCTCATAAGGTATTATTGCTGATGAGCACCGCTTATACTAAAAGAATGTGCTGCACTCTTTTTCCCTTCATCCGGTTTTTGTCCTAATTGGATTATTCTGATAAGATTTTTAACGAGGCAGTAGCGGAAAACATACTACGAAGGAAACACCATCAACAAAAATAAGACCTTTAAACGACAAGGCATTGAAATGACAAACCACTTCAAGATGGTTAAATAGTCTTTGGCTCGGTGGCAAATTCCTAATGGGAAGCAAAACTTGCCACCGGACCAAAGGCTATTCAACCACTTACAGGTGTTTTCCCTACAAGCCACTAGGGTGGTAAGATAATCTTTGGCTCGATAGCTTAGTTCCCAACAGGAAATGAAGCTTGATATCATACCAAAGATTATCCAACCATTCACTAGTGGAATCCTCAAAGGAGCAAGACTAGCAGTATTTCAATTCACATTCTTTGCATTCAAATACTAGGGGGTGAGTGATATGAGAATACGGTAACCTGATTTCCATAGAAACCCGGACCACAAAATCCGAGAACAAAAATATCTCATCATGACCAGAGACTGCACAGTCAGCCCCGTAGAAACAAGTTGTACAAATTAGCCACATGTAATGGCAATTTCTTTTCTTTCAACAGAACGAATGCTTATGCACTTTTAAAGATAGAAGAAATAAAATAATGTCCTTTTATTTTTATCTTATTTCTTGTCCAAACGATGAATTGATTTTATCATTAGAAAGTTAATCAAGTACTTCAAATGCCAGTGCTAGAATGAACATGAGACGTCCTCTTCAATAGCACAGTAAACATAAGAGGGCCCTCTCTTATGAAATAAAGGTTGGTTCCAAAAGAGTTTATGCCTGGAACCTAAATGCTATTAGGGAAAAATGCACCCAAAGCCTTGCATAATTCGACCCAAAAAAATAAAATTTACGCAATGCTTAAACCAAAAGCACTTTTATTTATCAATCGTGCTGTTACATCTCGCGTTTTTGTACGTTAAAGTTTCGTCTTCAGTTAATCGACATAGACTCGGGGATGAGATTATCTTGAGGTTAATGTATTTATGCTATTTATAACAAGCGATAAGTAAGTGTACTGAAGGATTGAGGGTACACGAATAAAAAAACGAGTTTCGTTAAAGGTGGCCGATTTGGGATAAAATACGGGGCGAGCAATAATACTCGATATTTATGGACTAGTACCATACAAGGTACCATATGACCACGATAGTATAATGTATAAAGTATATTAAAAATGAGTAATATTTTAAGTAGTTGAGATACTTCCTAATTATGTGGGTAATTGGTTAATTATCGGGTAACGGGACATTACCTAGTTAATTATTAAATTGTGAAAATAAGATGTGGAAGCAAGGAATCTCACAGGACCAATGACTAAGTAGTCATATAAAATTAGGGGTCGTTTGGTAGAATGCATTAGATAAAATAATGCATGCATTAGCTTTGTGTATTAATAATACATTGTTTGGTACACATTTTGAACCTATGCATTAGTTATGCAAGCATTAGCTATACATCCTATTTGGTATTATCCTATGCATAACTAATGCATAGAAAACAATGGTATTAGCAATGCAATGAGTTTTAATGCATGCATTAGCTTAGTTAAAGACAAAATTGTCCTTCCAAATTTATGTTTGATTAAAATATGCTAGTTAGTATATTAATGCAAGTTCAAAATAATCCAAATAGTGAGAAATAAAATTATATCCCTAGTAAATAAATAAATAAATACTTAGCATATTTTTTTTATAAATAAATATTTAATTTTATTTTACAATATAGGTAGACAAATCAAATAATTTTTTGTAAACTTTTTCATATAAAAATATTTCTCAACATATATTTCTTTTAAAAAGTTAGAGTGTGAACTAGTTTTGAGGGCATTTTTGTAAACAAACAATTCTTTTAGAAATTGTGCAATGCTTTAATACATCAAACCAAACAATGGATAAGAAATATATCAGCATAACTAATACCAGCATAACTAATGCAAGCATAATTAATACCAGCATTACTAATACACCCTATTCAACATTATTCTTATGCACCCTACCAAACGACTCCTTAGTGTCTACCTAACATCAGCGTGTAAGACTTTTAAACACACAAGGTGTATATAAAAATTTGGTCACTTTTAAAAATTGGATCTCTTTTAAAAGTTGATTCATTTTTTGGGCAGAGAACAACAGAATTGAAATATAAATTTTGCTTCCTCATTCACAATATTCAATAGCAGAACGCTAAAGCTCCATCAAAATAGAGGCTTCCAACGAAATTCTTGCAAACAATTCCAACGAGAATTGTTAGAACCGTAGCAACATAAAATTTTACGATTCTAAAGGAGTATGGTACAATATTTTTCAAGAATATTATACAGATTTTTCCCTACTCCAGGTATGTTAAGGCTATCCCTTCTTTCTTTTTGGCATGATCTATATATGACACAAACGAAACGAGAAAATGCACAACTTTCATAAATTATTCTATTCGTAGAAATGCTAGAAATGTGTTTATTCTTATTCTCCCATAAGTCTTATTATTCTATAATCTGTTCATGGGTCTCAGAAAAATACGTATTTGATAAAGTTTATACGAAAGGTATATTGATTTTTATGGCATTCTGAGAAAATCTTATTAACGTATTTCTTATGCATTTCATGCATTGCATTCATTTACACTGACCCATGACTAGATGGTGTTATATACACGTATATGTAAATATATGTATATGGGATATGGGAAAAGGTTACGGCATTATATACGCACCACCACTTGATCAGTTGGTATATGTTAATGATGTTGTCCACATTGGCCGGGACGATATGATGGGATGTCCTTAGAGGCTTGATGATATTATGTAGACCTATACCTATGCATGACACGACATTTATATGCACATGCATGACATTATAAATGTTTCAGAATTTATAATGTTATTCAGACGTACAAATGGATTTCTTTATTCTATGTTTCATCTATGTCCTTTATGTACTGAATTTTATGCTTTACATACTCAGTACATTATTCGTACTGACGCCCTATTTTCCGGGGCCTGCATTTCATGTCCGCAGCTGCAGGTAAGCAAGTCGACGGTCCCCCTTCTTAGGATCCTTGATCAGCAAGAGTTGGCGTGCTCCACTTGATCCGGAGCTGCTTTTTTTAATTTTGGTACGATATGTTTGTATATAGATATATGGGTATGACGTGGATCAGTTCCGTCTTTGTACAATTGTATTTCTATTAGAGGTCTGTAGGCAGTTATGTTTAGTTGGATAGTAAGAAGCCTTGCCGGCTCGCCCCACTGTATTTTTCGCACGTCTATGTACATATATCTTTTGGACAAGTTTCCCTCGCATATGTTATTCATGTTTATATTTTAAATGCATGCTTAAGGGTGTTCGACGGGTAGGGCTCGGGCACCCGTCATGGCCCATCGATTTGGATCGTGATAAAAGTGGTATTAGAGTAGTTCTGTCCTAAGATTATCTATAGACCGTGTCTAGTAGAGTCTTTTTTATGGGTGCGTTGTGCACCACACTTATGGACTGGGGGGGGGGAGGCTGTAGTACATATAGGATGTTATCCTCTCTTTTTTATCTTAGATCATGCGATATAAGAATTCATGTTCCTAACGATATGTTACATTTTAAACAATGCCTCTTAAGACTACACCCGCTAGTACGGGTCAGAAGGCTATGAAAGTGTTAGAAAGAGATATAAGTTACACTATAGAGTCAGACCCATTGGAGATCATGGGTTCTATTGAGGAGGATCCATATGAGTCATTCGTTCGAGTTGTTTTGGCCACTCCGGCAGCAGATGGGGTAAGAGGAGTTCTGACCTTACCAAGCCCTTAGTTTCATTATTACGACTCGTTGATCGGGGTATGAGGGGAGTAGTGCATGGATTGGCACAGCCGGGTTTCCCTCAGGCTCAAAACTATGTCAAGGTATTTGCGGACACCAGCTCTTCTGAGGTTCCAGATAGTCCACAATCTTGGGAGTCCGTCAATCAAGGTTCGTCAGTGTATATTATGGTACACACAGAGGAAGAAGACATTAGTCGGGCCAAGAGGAGGAAGGTAACTGATAAGGACATGAAGATTCCGCTTCGAAGTGTGTCCGATCAAGGGCCTCATATAAGACGAGACAAGGACCCTTTACTCTAGACTTCCTCTAGATGTCTGCTTTTGGGTTGATGAGCTCCACTTCTTCTGGGAATATTACCAATTCACGGTTCGACATATGTTAGATTGTTTTATAAGGATGTAGGGAGCTTTGTCCCGACTTGTATATATACTATGGTTATGTTTACTTAGAGGTTTTGCAGACAGTATCCTGTATATAGTTTAGGGTATGACATGTCTATGGCCTGGTCGACCCTTATGTATATAAACCTTTTTCTAAAATAGTTATACAAGTTATGTTTTAATATTGTTACCTATATATATGGATGTGGCCCGAAATGGCCCGTGATAGATTTGATAATAAACAAGGATAAGGTACGTGGTGGTCGGTTGAGTAGAACTTGATACTATAATGGTTGGCCTTTTGTTATGCTAACATCAAGTGTAGATCAAAGATGGTTTGATTTCAGTTCCCAGGAGAGCCCGTTTTAGAATGGAAAGGTAATACAACATCGCCAAGAGGTAAATTTATCTCCTATCTCAAGGCAAGGAAGATAATCAGAAAGGACTATATCTATCAGTGAGTTTGGGTTTGGGATGTGGAAGTAGAGTTACCAACCATTCAGTCCTTCCCTATGGTTAATGAGTTTCCTGATATTTTTCTCGATGAACTTTATGATCTTCCGACAGAGCTAGGAATTGAGTTTCTATTGACCTACTACCAGATACGCATCCAATATCTATTCCTCCCTATAGGATGGCCCCCGCAGAACTAAAAGAGTTGAAGGAACAACTAAAGGATTTGCTTGAAAAAGGCTTTATTAGACCTACTACATCACCATAGGGAGCACCTGTGTTATTTGTGAGGAAGAAAGATGGTTCCTTACGAATATGTATTGATTATAGACAGTAGAATAAGGTGACAATCAAGAATAAGTACCCCTCTCCCGAGGATTGATAATTTATTTGATCAGTTGCAAGGTGCCTAGTGCTTTTCAAAGATAGACTTGAGGTTCGGGTACCATCAGGTAAGGGTTAAGGAGGAAGATATTCCAAAGACAGCATTCAAGACCAGATACGAGCACTTTGAGTTTCATGTTATGTCGTTCGGTTTGACCAATGCCCCAACAGTTTTCATGGATTTGATGAACCGTATGTTCAGGCTCTTTTTAGATCTGTTCATAATTGTATTTATCGACGATATATATTGGTATATTCTCGTTCAAAGGCTGAGCATGCAGATCACTTGCGTACTATGCTCAGAGTTCTACAAAAAGGGAAGTTTTATGCAAAACTCTCTAAATGTGAATTCTGGTTGAACTCTATAGCTTTCCTTGGGAATATCATTTCGGGTGAAGGCATTCGGGTGGATACACAAATGATTGAGGCACTGATGTCACGACCCAAGTTCCCCCCCCTGAACTATCGTGACGACACCTAGTCTCTACGACTAGGTAAGCCTAACAATTTCGGAAAAAGAACCAAAATGCAGAAAACTAAGAATAACTGAAGATAAACAAATATAGAAATGTTTAAGATGCCGCTCGGCATACCAATACAAGATCTCAAAAAAAAACTGAACAATTCCTAAAACCCGGAATCTCATGAAATCACAAGCTGTTGAATAACTACAAGGGTCTAACTCCAGAATGTCTAAACAAAAGTAAATACAGAAGGGCTAATACTATAAGAGAGAATGGAAAGGGACTCCTCGGTCTGCGGACGCGACATATATACCTCGAAGTCTCTGGAGAATCACCTCACCTCAAGGGTAGTAGGGCTGAGTCAAAGTACCTGGATCTGCACATGAAAAACATGCGCAGAAAGCGCATGAGTACACCACAGCGGTACTCAGTAAGTACCAAGCCTAACCTCGGTCGAGTAGTGACGAGGAAGGTTAGGGCCCTACTGATTATAGTTGAAAATAAGGTAAAGCAGTATAGAATAAGACAATACAATTAAATACTAACAATATGAAGTAACACAAGATAATAAGAATAGCAACAACTATAACAAAGATAAAATAATCACAAAAGGAATATAACTCAACACAGAGATAACAATCGGGGATCTCTCAGTATCCCGAGGATCTCTTAGTATCCTCAATATGTATGCTGGGGATCTCTCAGTATCCCGAGGATCTCTTAGTATCCTCACTATACGTGCTGGGGATCTCTTGGTATCCCGAGGATCTCTTAGTATCCTCATAGACGTGCTGGGGATCTCTCGGTATCCCGAGGATCTCTTAGTATCCTCAATATACGTGCTGCGGATCTCTCGATATCCCGCACTATAGTCCAAATCAATATATGTGCAGGGGATCTCCCGAAATACCGTCATGTAGTCCCAAAGTAAACACACAGCAGTAACACGAAGAATACTCAATTCAATTCAAATTTCATACCAAGGTAAAACAGGTATTTCTAACCTAGCATGCGGCACATAATCCAAATAAGGCAATTTGAGCAAGTAAAGCAATTAAGTCAATTAGACATGCTTCCCTAAGCTAACAGCATGCTTAAATTGCAAGTAGTATAAACATGAAAGGAAACACAATTATAATTACTTAATGAAAACAGGATTTTAAACAATTAGCACAAGTACGCACTCGTCATCTCACGTACAAGACATTTCAAATATCAACAATACCAAATCCTAAGGGAGTTCCCCCACACAAGGTTAGGCAAGCCACTTACCTCGAACCGGCTCTAAATCAATCCGAAACCACGTTCTTGCCACGAGTATTTGACTCCAAATGACTCAATTCTTTTCAATTCAATTTCATAATGTAAATATAACTTCAAGTAACTGATTCCACAAATAAATTCTAAGCTAATACGCGAATTAGGAAAAATGACCAAAATGCCCCCTGGGCCCACGTCTCGGAATCGGGTAAAAATTACAGATTATGAACTCTCATTCACTCACGAGTCTAACCATACAAAAATTATCTAATTCCAATGTCAAATCCCCAATCAAAACTCAAAAATTAAGTCTAAGAACTTTTCCAAAATTTTCCCCAATTTCTCACCCCAAATCCAAAATTAGATGATGAATTCACGTTTAGATTAATGGGTTATAAGCAAAAAGAAGTTAGGAATCATTACCCAATCAAAATCTCTGAAAATCCCTCAAAATCTCGCTGACATCCGAGCTCCCAAGCTCTAGTTTTGATAAAAATGACTTAACCCTCGACTTTGAAATTTTATATTCTGCCCAGATAATTCCTTCTTCGCGAACGCGGAAGGACCCTCGCGTTCGTAAAGCACAGCTTTGCTTGGTCCAGTCTTCCTTCATCACAAATGTGATGCCCCTGTCGCGAATGCGGTGACCATCTCCCCCCTCCTACGTGAATGCGTAGGTATAAAACCCCACAGCTTCGCGAACGCGAAGCGTTAAACTTCCACCAGCCCCAGCTCCTCATCACGAACGCGAGACCCCACTCGCGAACGCGAAGAAGGAAACCAGAACTGAAAACCTGCTGCAATTTTCTGCAATTCTCTAAGTCCAAATATGACCCGTTGAGGATCCGAAATACACCCGAGGCCCCCGGGACCTCAACCAAACATACCAACCAATCCTAAAGCATCATTCAAACTTGTTCCAACCTTTGGAACGCTCAAAACAACATCAAAACACCAAATTAACATCGGATTCAAGCCTAAGAACTCCAAAAACTCTCAAATTCCGTTTTCGATCAAAAAGTCTATCAACCTCGTCCGAATGACCTGAAATTTTGCAAGCAGGTCACATTCAACAGTATGGAGCTACTCCAACTTCCAGAATTTCATTCCGACCCCGATATCAAAATCTCACTATCGAACCGAAAACTTCAAAAATTCAACTTTCGGCATTTCAAGCCTAAATAAGCTACGGACCTTCAAAACACAATCCGAACACGCCCCTAAGCCCGAATCACCCAACGAAGCTAGCGGAACCACGGAATTTCATTCCGAGGCCATCTTTACACTACTCCGACTACGTTCTAAATTCTAAAGCTTAAGCTCTCTTTTAGGGACTAATAGCCCGTTTGGCCAAGCTTCTAAAATCAGCTTATTTTGAGAAGTGCTTTTCTCAAAAGTACTTTTAAAAAAAGTGCTTTTGGTGAGAAGTAGTTTGTGTTTGACTAATTAATTAGAAAAGCACTTTTGAGCAGTAATTAGTGTTTGGCCAAGCTTTTAAAAACTTCTTCTAAGTGTATTTTTCTCAAAAGTGCTTCTCAGAAAAGTGCTTTTGGAGAGAAGCTAATTTTTTCTGCTTCTCCAAAACTGCTTCTGCTTCTCCTCAAAAGTACTTTTTTTTCCTTACAAAAGCTTGGCCAAACACCTCAATATTTGGCCAAAAGTGCTTTTGGCCCAAAATAAAGCTTGGCCAAACAGGCTATAAGTGTCCCAAAACATTCCAAAACTCAAAACCAAACATTCCGGCAAATCAAAATAGCAGAAACAAACACGGAGAAAGCAGTTAATAGGGGATCAGGGCTTTAATTTTTAAAAATCGGCCAGGTCGTTACAACTGAAGACTTGGCCTAGACCACAACACCGATGGAGTTTCGTAGCCTCTCCATTTGGCAGGTTATTGCAGGATACTTGTAACATAATTTTCTTCTCTTTTAGCACCTTTGACCAAAGTGGTATGTGGTGTCTCGCTTGATGTTCCGGAATAACATAAGGAAATCTATGGTGCAAGCAAGTTGAAGGAAGGTTGCGAATAAGTATAAATAGATATGTGTTGGTCGCAAGCTAAAGTATGGTAGAGCGACAAGGTTTTCGGAAGACAGTAGGAAGGATAAGAAAAGATGACTGAAAAGGTGATGAGACCACATAAATCCTTGGGGTTAAGCTCATAAGAGAGCTAATGGTTTCTCTAAGTTATAGAGAGGCTCAGTATAGCCTGAATGAACTCAAAGGAATCTAAGACTAGTAGCGTTTAGAATAGATAAAATGCTGCCCTGGTAGTGAAATAAAGGCGTAATTGTGATGAACTATTGTTACACTCCAGGCGTTGGATTGGGTTGTGTGCTGATGCAACATGGTAAGGTTGTAGCTTATGCTTCTAGACAACTAAGAAAGCACGAGAAGAATTACCCGACCCATGATTTAGAGTTAGCAGTAGTGATTCATGCACTAAAGATATGGAGGCACTACTTGTATGGCATTCATGTTGATATCTATACAGATCATTAGAGCCTCCAGTATGTCTTCAAGCAAAAGGAATTAAATTTACGTCAAAGGAGATGGTTGGAGCTACTTAAAGACTATGACGTTGATATTTTATACCATCCGGGGAAGGCGAACATAGTAGCCGACGCCTTCAGTCATAGATCCATGGGTAGCCTTTCATATTTACATCCAGAAAAGAGGGGAATAGCCCATGAGATTCATCAGCTAGCTAGTCTTGGAGCTCGGTTACTGAACTCAGGTGATATTGGAATTACTATTTAGGATACATCAACATCCTCTTTAGTAACTGAAGTAAAGGAACGCCTGTACGAGGATCCTGTGGCTGTATTAGTTCATCATAGGGATACCCCCCTCAGAAAAAGAAGACACTGTTTGAAATTACAGAAGATGGGGTCCTCAGATATCGAGGACGATTATGTGTCCCTAATGTTGCAGGGATGTGTCGGCAGGTTATGGGAGAAACTCACTATTCTCGTTATCCTATCCATCTAGGAGCGACAAAGATTTATCATGATATCAGGGAAGTATATTGGTGGGGCGGAATGAAAAAGGATATAACGGAGTTTGTTGCCCAGTGTCCTAATTGTCAGCAGGTTAAGATTGAGCACCAAAAACTAGGTGGATTATTGCAGGCTATGGAGATTTCGACTTGGAGTCTGTACATCCAGTCTTTCATGTGCCTATGCTCCGTAAATGTATCAGAGATCCTTCTAGAATCATGTCCGTTGACGACGTTCAAGTCACTGAGCAGCTATCATATGAAGAAATTCCTGTTGCTATACTAGACAGACAGGTTCGGAGATTGAGAACTAAAGACATAGCCTCGGTGAAAGTACTTTGGAGAAATAATACTGTGGAAGAAATGACTTGGGAGGCCGAGGAAGACATGAAACCTTGATATACTTACTTATTTTCTCCTCCAAAGAAGGGTCCGACTGAGACGTCATAACCTTAAGGTACGTGTATGGATTCTGGTGTCAGTTATTGTCATTGGTCGTGTGAGGCCATTATCGTTATTGACGATTGTGGTCCTACGTGGCATTGAATTATTAAGTTTCTACAGGAAAAGTTTGTAGTAGCATTGTTACAAAGGTGACTCTACCAAGGTTATATAGATCCCGAAGAATTAAATATTCGAGGACGAATGTTCTAAGGGGGGAAGGATGTTACATCTCGCGTTTTCGTACGTTAAAGTTTCGTCTTCAGTTAATCGACGTAGACTCAGGGATGAGATTATCTTGAGGTAAACGTATTTATACTATTTATAACAAGCGATAAGTAAGTGTCCTAAAGGATAAAGGGTACACGAATTAAAGAAAATAAGTTTCGTTGAAGGTGGTCGATTTGGGATAAAATACGGATCGAGCGATAATACTCGATATTTATGGACTAGTACCATACAAGGTACCATATGACCACAATAGTATGATGTATAAAGTATATTAAAAATGAGTAATATTTTAAGTAGTTGAGATATTCTTAATTATGAGGGTAATTAGTTAATTATCGGATAACGGTACATTACCTAGTTAATTATTAAATTGTGAAAATAAGGCGTCGCAGCAAGGAATCTCACAAGACCAATGACTAAGTAGTCATATAAGACTAGTGTATACCTAACATCAACGTGTAAGACTTTTAAACACACAAGGTGTATATAAAAATTTGGTCTCTTTTAAAAATTGGATCTCTTTTAAAAGTTGATTCATTTTTTGGGCAGAGAACAACGAAATTGAAATATAAGTTTTGTTTCCTCATTCACAATATTCAATAGCAGAACGCTAAAGCTCTATCCGAATAGAGGCTTCCAACGAAATTCTTGCAAACAATTCCAACGAGAATTGTTAGAACCGTAGCAACGTAAAATTTTACGGTTCTAAAGGAGTACGGTACAATCTTTTCCAAGAATATTATACGGATTTTTTCCTACTCCATGTATGTTAAGGCTATCCCTTCTTTCTTTTTGGCATGATCTATACGACACAAATGAAACGAGCAAATGCACAACTTCGATAAAAATTACTCTATTCGTAGAAATGCTAGAGATGCGTTTATTCTTATTCTCCCATAAGTCTTATTATTCTATCATCTGTTCATGGGTCTCAGAAAAATACGTATTTGATAAAATTTATCTGAAAGGTATATTGATTTTTATGGCAGTCTGAGAAAACCTTATTAACGTATTTCTTATGCATTTCATGCATTACATTCATTTACACTGACCCATGACCAAATGGTGTTATATATGCGTATATATATAAATATATATATATGAGATATGGGAAAAGGTTACGGCGTTATATTCGCACCACCACCTGATCAGTTGGTATATGTTGATAATGTTGCCCACAGTGACCGAGACGATATGATGGGATGCCCTTAGAGGCTTGATGATATTATGTACACCTATATCTATGCATGACACGACATTTATATGCACGTGCTAGACATTATAAATGTTTTAGAATTTATTAGGTTATTCAAACTTACAATTGGATTTCTTTATTCCATGTTTTATCTATGTCTTTTATGTACTGAATTTTATGCTTTACATACTCAGTACATTATTCGTACTGACGCCCTATTTTTCGGGGCCTGCATTTCATGCCCGCAGCTGCAGGTAAGCAAGTCGACGGTCCCCCTTCTTAGGATCCTTGATCAGCAAGAGTTGGCGTGCTCTACTTGATCCAGAGTAGCTTTTTTGATTTTGGTATGATATGTTTGTATAGAGATATATGGGTATGACATGACTCAGTTCCGTCTTTGTACATTTGTATTTCTATTCGAGGTCATTAGACAGTTATGTATAGTTGGATAGTAAGAAGCCTTGCCAGCTCGCCCCACTGTATTTTTCGCACGTATATGTACATATGACTTTTGGATAGGTTTTCCTCGCATATGTTATTCATGTTTATATCTTAAATGCATGCTTAGGAGTGTTCGACAGGTAGGACTCAGGCACCCGTCGCGGCCCATCGGTTTGGGTCGTGACACGTGCTAAGCAGCACAAGTACAAAAATGCATAAAGAAAACAACAAAGGAAAAGAGTGCAAAGAAGTTAAACTACATCGCCCTCAGAACTCGGGGGAAGAGAAGCATCAGCGCCCTGGGAAGAAGTAGGCGGATCAGTCGTCGGCTTAGGATCTTGCCTTCATCTTTATTCTCCTCAAGTTCTTCCTCGGTTCTTGATAACTCGGAACCGAAACCAGAAGAATCAATTGCATCAGGCTGAGTTGGGAGCCATCTTCGGGCAGTCGACTCTAGCTCTCGGGCCTTGGCGATTTCTTCATCAATATTAATGAAACCCTCTTTGGCCTTATCCAAGGTTTTTCCCCTAGTGCTATACATGGAATATGTTTTTTCAATTATGAGGGAATCCGCTCAATGTTGAAGTTCTGATTTAAGCCGATCAATCTCGGTCAAAAGGCAATCTCGCTCGAATCTCGTGGCGCTAAGGCTAAGATTAAGATCACGGATAGTTGGTTATATGAACCTTATTATGTTCCATGATCCTCTTATACCTATCCTCCATCTGGGAACTCTTCTTCTCGGCAGTATCAGCCTCTTCAGCTTTAGAGTTCAAAGCTGTCTCAAAGTTATTCACTCTCTCAATGGAGGCAGATTCGTGCTCGGCAGCAGCGAGCACATCATTTTAGACCTCAGACCATTTAGCCTTGGCTTATTAAAACTGTACATTTAGCTGAGAGGCTTCTTGGATAAGGGCCATCACTTCCTACTCACTCTGTTGCAATCGAGCCTCAAACTCACTTGCCTCAGTAGCTTTTGCTTCTAACACCGGGAGGCAAGCAAAAATTTGGTCCCTCTCGACCAACAACTGGTCCCGCTCGGACTGGATTTCTTCTTTATCAATGATCAATTTTTGAAGCTCTTGAAAACAAGATAGTTGTCCTGCGAAGCAAAAACCCAAGTTAGAAACCCTGTCATAGCAAGCCAAGAAGAAACAAGCAGTAAAAAGAACAAGTACGTTACCGCTGTCGCATTGTGCATGAAATTATTTAACAAACACTCTCCCGAAAGAGAGTGTATTTTCTTCTCATCCTTTTCGAAGCCAACAACTTTAGATAATTTTCAAGTTCCATTGGCCGAGACAACATATGGCATTCAGTAGATACCGAGAGGGAGACACGCCTCCTCCTTTGGGGATTTGCAGAAGGGGCTAGTTATGCCCCAAATTCCCATGGTCTGGGAACTAAGGGGAGGGATATCCTCTTCTCGGGCGTCTACGGCCGGTGAGGGTGATATAGCAGTTGCTAGTGACGAAGGTATGATCGGTGTGGAAGGAGATGAAGCTGATGGTATTGTGGGTTGAGAAGCAGCTACGGTGGAGGCATTGCTCACCAATTGAAGGTTGAAGAGGCCCGATAATCGACCTCACAGTACCGGGAGCAACAACTGGGACCGAAAAGAGAGAATTGGCATTCTCCACCAAGTCAAACTCTCCCTAGAGTGCTTGGGCATCGTCCTCGGTTCAGATTATAAGCTCATCAGATTGAGATTCTGTTGAGCTGATGAAAGAAGTTGTCTCCTTTGTAGGGAAGCCCCTTCATCACTGGCTTCCCCATTATCATCAATAATCATAGTAACTGCGCCTGGCTCAGGTGCGGCTTTTTTCACCTTTTTATTCTTGCCCTTGGCGAGGAAGAACGCCACCTCTTTGGTTGCTTGTTCTCCGGCCGGGGACTCTGAGAGGAAGCGCTTACACCGAAAGCAGATCCGATGGCGCTTGTTCGGGTGAAAGCCTCCTTCAACAACCTTGTAGTCTTTATGGAATCAACCAAAATATCCTTCTCAAGGATGGTCACAAAGCCCTACGGGAGACCTAAATCCAACAAAAAGGTGAGGTTAACCAGTTTCCTTATGTACAAAGATGAAAAAAGGCGAAATCGGTTTTACAAGTCAACTTACCATGATTCTTGACCCTCAATCCATATTTTGGGGCCAACTCTTTCCACCGGCGAGTTTCAGGCGTGGTGATGTCTAGAATCTTCTGAATCCACCGGTCCAAGCCTTCAACCACTGGTGGTGTTCACCGAGTTGCTGAAATAATGAAAGGAGAAGTATCATCAATGACATGAAACAACCTTTTTTCAGAAAAAATAGACAGGATTAGAACTTACGCGTACGAGTCCAGGATTTAGGGAAGGATAAAGTTGTGGCCTGTATGATATCCTTGGTAGCAACAACGACAAACCGCTCCATCCACCCACGGTCTTTGTCATCATCCCTGCTGGTGAGCAAAGCATGGTAGCCATATTTGCTGAAATTTACTACTCCCCCACAGAAAATATTGGGGGAGTAGAGATTCATCATACGAGCCAAGGAGAGCTCCTCCTTCGTTTCCTGGAACAACCGCCGCAGACAAGCCACTGTTCGCCACATCGAAGGGCTCACCCATGCCAAACAAACCTGGTATCGGTGGCACAACTCCAAAATTGTGAGGTCAAGTCCCCCGCTCAAAGAAAACACACCCAAAATGAATGGGTACGTATAAATATACGTAAAGCCTTCTTAGTGAAGGTTAGTACTCCACCAGATCGGGAGCAATGATGTTCAGGTCATGGCAATCACAGTCCTCCTTTAGAGCAGGAATGCTGGAAAGGCGAATGGAAGAGGGGTATTTGCCAACAACCCAAGTACGAAAGCTTGAAGAAGGGAACTTCTCTTTAATGTCCTTGACAATGTTGAGACGTTTGGGGATGATGGTGCTTACCGTAGGGGGGTCAACATTGGTATACCCCATTTTAATACGCGTCAAATTAGAGTACAACATATTGGTAGATCCGAGGTTTAATTAATTAAAGAGTCGCCACCTAATTAATTTAAAAGTGAATTAGGACACCAATTTTAGCTAAATAATGCTTAAAGTTAACTCACTTTTACGATCTATTTAACCTTGAGATTATAGGTAAGGGTTCTAATTAATCCTATAGGGAAAGTTATAAAAGCACCTTATGTGATCCGTTAATTACGGTTAACCAACCAAACTTAGGTTAATTAATAGCTTAAGAAAAAAAGGTGTGAGAGCGATATAAAATATTTGATGTGAAGTGGTCAAAAACTTTTACAGTGATTGAAAAAGGGTAACTTAAAAGAAATCTCAATGTACTAGGACGACGTTTAAAAGAAGACAAATTTCATACAATTTGAAAATTTTTGAAGTAGAAAAATACGTCTAGATTCCAGAAAGTAGGCTAAAATATTTTCATGATGGAATGGAAATTTTATTAAACTTATAACTTGAGGGGAAAAAAATAGCCTTCATATGTACTTTAGAAAAATATTCAACTGGACTTAAGCATCTTTTGCGTACTAAAGTCTAATTCAACAATATTAGAAAAAGCTTTTGAAAGCATCATTTGAAAAAGAAATATTAAGTTCATATATCTAAAGGCTACATTTGATGTGATTAAAATAGTAGCAATTATTGGTAGTAAGAAGTAAAGATTCTGAACAACTAAATACACCATGTTAATATAAATTTTAACATATAATCTCAGAAGGTGGAGATAAACTGAAATCACACAAGTAAAGTAAATAGCATGAATAATGAGGAAAAAGAAATAAAGACGCCATAGGCATCTCCAAGTGTTTTGCTTCTTTTCTTTCTATCTGGTGTATTTAGGAAAGACACGTAATGTAATGGCTCCATGCTCGGGGTATTGCAGCGAGTCTTGCATTAAGACTGCATGTTTTGCTCCAAATGTATATGCAAAAAAAAAAAAGGAAAAAAAAGAATTAGAAGGATAGCTCATTCTTTATTAAGTAAACATGAGAATAAAGAAAGACAACAAGAATGTAAATTATGCGACGTCTATAATATAAGAAGAGTTGACACACTAACAGATTCATATCGTTACATTTGGACATAAAATGTTCAAACAGAAACTCCCCATCTCTCATTTTAAGCATTAGGGATTAACAGCTGCTTAGTTAGATACAATAGCCTTAAAGGCATTCTTCTCTCAAATGAAAGTAGACAAAAATCAACCACTTCAAAACATATCCAAGTTCTAGTTTATAAAATGAAACTTAAATTATACTCATAACCTACAAAGTTATTCAGCTGCAAGAAATAAATATTAAAATTATGAGCATGATATCTAAACTATAACGACCCTGTTTCATGAGTTACCGCTCCATTTCCCCCATTTCTGCTTCTTATTGTCTTGTTCAGCTGTATTATGTGATAGGGTTGGTTGGTTCGGGTTCAGAGAGATTTTGGAAAGGAATGACACACTTAGTCTCTTTTGAGTAAGCTTAGGTTGGAAAAGTCAACCGGATGTTGACTTCTATAAAAAAGGGCTCGGATGTAAATTCCGATGGTTCGGATAGCTTCGCGAGGTGATTTAGGACTTAGGAGCGTGATCGGAATGTGTTTTGGAGGTCCGGAATAGATTTAGGCTTGAATTGGCGAAATTGGAATTTTGGCGTTTTCCGGTTGATATGGGAGATTTTGATATAGGGGTCAGAATGGAATTACGGAAGTTGCAGTAGGTCCGTTGTATAATATTTAACATGTGTGCAAAATTTTAGGTCTTTCGGACGAGGTTTGATAGACTTTTTGATCGAAATCGGAATTCGGAAGTTTTTGGAGTTCTTAGGCTTGAATCCGTGGTTGATTTGATATTTTGATGTTATTTTGAGTGTTCCGAAGGTTGGAACAAGTTTGAATGATGATATGGGATATGTTTGCATGTTTGGTTGGTTTCCCGAGGGCCTCGGGTGAGTTTCGGGTGGTTAAATAGATCAAGTTCATGTTTGAAAAGTTGCAGCTTTTTCCTTCAGTTCTGTTGCAGGTATTTCTTCTCCGTGATCGCGTGAGGAGGCTCGCAATCACGTAGAGCATTTGTAGGGCCAATCCAGGTTGTTATTCGCGTTCGCGTATTTGGAGTTGCGATTGCGTGAGTTGTTAGGTAATGAATCGCGAACGCGCGGGTTAGATCGCGTTCGCGTAAGGTTAAGTGGACCAGAGGTTGACCACGCGTTTATTCATCGCGAACGCAGTCCCTGGTCCGCGATCGCCTAGTTATAGGGCTGCTGTGTATCGCGTTCGCGTAGGAAGCGATGCATGCGAATTTTGGGTCAGCGAAGTTTGTGCTTCGCGATTGCGATTAAGGAATTTAAATCGCTAAGCAGAATGTTTAAAAGGCCATTTTCGCGATTGTTGGCCATAGTTCATCATTTTTGAGTCGGTTTTGGAGCTTCTTGAGGGAGATTGAAGAGGGAATCAAAGGAAAACATTTGGAGGTAATATTTATGAACTTAATAATCGATCCTATTGTGATTTTTACCTAATTAAACATGAAATTTGGGAGATTTGAAGCCTAAAATTGGGGAGTTAGGGCTTGAAAATTGGAGACCTTCATCTAGGGATTTGAGGGGTCATTTTTGGTCGGATTTTGGTATTCTTGGTATGTATGAACTCGTGGGAGGATAAGGATTCTATTGATGTGACTTTTATCGAATTTCGAGACGTGGGCCCGGAGGTCAGGTTGGACCAATATTGGGATTTTTGGTATAATTTGATTATTTTCACATGAGCTTCGTTCCCTTAGCATATATTGATGTTGTAATTCTGATTTTTGATAGATTCGACGCGAGTTGAGGCCGAGGCGAGAGGTAAGGGTGTGGCAGAGTAGTACTTCATCCGGTTTGAGGTAAGTAACCATTGTAAATCTGGACCTGAGGGTATGAAACCCTGGTATTTCATATTGTTTTGATAAATGAGGTGGCACACATGCTAGGTGACGAGCGTGTGGGCGTGCACCGGTAGGGATTTGTGACTTGGTCCATCCCATAGCGGCTATTAAGCCGCATATTTGATTTGAAATCTTATGATATCCTGCATTTTAGAGATTGATACTATATTTTGGGTTGTATGCCATGTTTGGGGCCTTGTACCGACCTATTTAGGCCCTTAGGGGTATTTTTACTACTTTTCGTCACTCTATTTATTTTGAAAGCATATCCTCAGTCATTGATAATAAGCGAAATCTGGGTGATTTAGCTATTGTTTATGCTTCTGCTTGATGATATTTCAATGATATATTGTGATTAATTGATGAATTATGGGCTTTAATAGTGAATTGTATACATTTCAGGTAAAGAAGCGTATATTACGTAAATCAAATATGATTGGAACCATTTTGGAGCAATAAATGAAAAACCCCTCGGAATTAATTATGGTGGAAGAACAAGAAAAGAATCAAGAATATGGGACAACTGGACTAGCGCGGTCAGATGCGCGGCCGCGCTAGTCCAGATTTCGGGAAAGGTTGTTTAAAGGGGTAAAATTGGAATTTCTGCTGAACCCCACTCAATTTACAAAAAGCAAGAACTCCATTATTGAAAAAAAAGTCGAGGAAGAGTGGAAGAGCTGATTTTTAGAGAGAGAAGGAGGAGGAAACTCATCTTCAACTATCAAAAATCAATAGGAACATCAACTTGGAGCAAAGATTGAAAGAGTTTTTCTAAACCTTCTCTTAGTATTTACGTATATTATGTTTAAAATTTTTTATTGTTGTTATTTGTATAATTATGAGTAGCTAAATACTCTAATATTCTTGGGTCATGGATGTTAGATAATTATGTTATTTGAGGCTTAGATTGAAGATCTTGAATCTATCGTTATGAGTTGTTTATTTCTTGATTGCATATAGAATCAAATAGAGCAAGATCCGAATACTGGGCATCGGGTGAAAGATTTGCAATTAAGATAGACATATACTTAATTGCCTTGTTTGGTTGAAAAATAGGAGTTGTAAATGCATTCTTGCTAATATTAATACCATAGACATATAGGTATTAGTTTAACTTGAATAGATGCATAAGAACTCGAAAGATTCTTATGAATATTATTAACCCTATAATCAATAACCCGAATAATTCAATTAATTAATCTAAAGCTAAAATAGTAGCATAATTTCTAGCAAGTCCATGACCCGGGAATATATTTATCCAAATTATTATAAACATATTGTGAAATTGGTGTAGTAATTTTGTGTTGAATTATTGTGCAATTATTAAGTACGTTGTAAATTGGTTATTTATATATTTTGTGATAATTTAACTTGAATTGATAATTGTTTGAGTCTACATCAGTCGATAAGTTGATCACAATTTCTCGTGGGAACGATACTCTACTTACTACTATATTACTTGTCGATCGCGTGCACTTGTGTGAGTGTTTTGGTCGCAACAAGTTTTTGGCGCCGTTGCCGGGGAATTTGAAATTAGCTATTTGACTATTTTAAAATTTTATTAGGTGTTGATAAAAAAAAAACCTAAATTTTCCATCTATTTTGTTTGTGTTGCGCCTCTTCTCTTGAATGCGGAGGAGTAGAATCACAAACAACCTCTTCCCTTTTGTTCCTGAAATTGAACGATCAATTCATAGAACAAGGAATGAGTGAGAAGCTAGAAACAAAACAGAAAGAGAGTTGGACATTCAAGTTCAACCACAGCCAACAGTGATGGCAGGTAATCAAGAACGTACGGTGATAGAAGCAGCAAGGCCAAACCTTGCTAATTGACTAAGGCCATTGTGAAGCCTGAAATCACCGGTCACTTTGAGCTTAAACAGTACATGGTGCAGCTGATACAGTCCACTGGGCAATATGTTGGTCTATCTCATGAAGACCCACAAAGGCACATTCAAATTTTTTTGGAAATAACGGATACTTACAATTATCCAAATGTTTCCAAGGATTATGTCAGGCTGACCTTATTTCCCTTTTCATTATTGGGGGATGCTAGAGAATGGTTGCAAAAAGAGCCAGCTAATTCAATCCACAATTGGGATGATTTAGCAAAGAAATTCCTAATCAAGTTTTTTCCCACCAAAAAGACAAAGTTTTTGCGGAGTCAGATTCTTGGGTTTCAACAACGGGATGGTGAAACTCTTCGCCAAGCCTAGGAAAGATACAAGAAACTACTTCGGGATTGTCCTCATCATTGTCAAACTGATGAAGTACTGGGCCATACTTTTGTTGATGGATTGGACGAAACTTCCAAAATGAATCTTGATTCAGCTTGTGGAGGTAGTTGCATGGCAAAACCATACAGTGAAATACAACTTCTGCTAAATAACTTTACTGCTAATGATCATAATTGGCAAGGTGAAGGAGAACCAAGGAGAGCAATGAAACAGAAAGCAGGGTTACTTGAACTGGATGACATTTCCGCCATGAGAGCAGATTTAGCAAAATTGGCAAATCAAATGACCAGAATGACAATGGGACCATCACAACCAATGCAGCAGGTTCAACAAATGTCAGTTTGTTGTGAAATGTGTGGAGATAATCACACAAGTGATATGTGCCCAACGAATCCTGAATCTATTTATTATGTGGGGCAACAAAGTAGAGGGCCGATGAACCAACATGCACAATATGGGAACACTTACAATGCAAATTGGAGGAATCATCCTAATTTCTCTTGGGGTGGAAATCAATCAAATCAGAATCAATATAGACCCAAAGGAAATTTTAATCAACCTCAAAGGCCACCACAACAGGCAGAAGAAAGTACAAATGATTTATTAAAAAAATTGTTGCTAGATAATCAGCAACTCAGAACGGACTTCAGAAATCTTGAAAGGCAAATGGGACAACTGGCTGCAAATCAAAATACTAGACCTGCAGGGGCACTTCCTGGTGATACATAGAAAAATCCTCAAGTGAGTGCAATTACACTTAGAACAGGAAGGGAGTTAGAAGAAGTTTCATCAAAGAAAAAGAACAAGCAAATACCTGAAGGTGAATTAATTCCCAAAGCAACACAGGAAGTAAGGAAAGATGATACAATTTCAGCACCTGTAAATATTCCAAGACCACCACCACCTTTTCCACAAAGATTGCAGAAGAAAAAAAATGACGATCGCATGTTCAACAAATTTCTCTCTATGTTGAGTCAGATTCAATTGAATATTCCGTTGGTAGATGTGATTCGTGATATTCCAAAATATGCCAAATACATAAAAGATATTGTGGCTAAAAAGAGGAGACTGACTGAATTTGAAACAGTTGCACTTACTGAAGAGTGCACTTCAAGGGTCCAAAATAAGCTTCCTCAAAAGCTTAAGGACCCTGGCAGCTTTACTATCCCTGTAAGAATAGGCACTGTTGACGTAGGTCATGCACTTTATGATTTGGGAGCAAGCATAAATTTGATGTCATTGTCTTTGTATAAACAATTGGGTTTGGGAGCTCCAAAACTCACCACAGTGATGTTGCAACTAGCAGACAGGTCCATAGCTTACCCGGAAGGGGTGATAGAAGATGTGCTACTGAAAATTGGGAAATTTATTTTCCCAGCTGATTTCATTATCTTGGATTTTCAGGCCGATGAAAAAGTTCCTATTATATTGGGAAGACCTCTCTTGGCTACAGGTGATGCTATAATTAAAGTAAGAGAAGGAAAAATGATCATGAGAGTTGACAACGAGGAAGCTGTTTTTAATGTATATAAAGCAATTCAACTTCCTCGGCAGTATGAAGAATTGTCTATGATATCTGTCATGGAGATTGATGAACAACTTGTTACCTCAAGTGTATATTTGCAGGATTCTTTAGAAAATGCAATTGTGTTGTTTGAAAGTTTAGAGATTAATGATGAGGTTGAGGAGATGAAACATAATTTGAATGCAACATGTGAATATATAAAAGGTTTTAATCCCTTTGAACCGTTGAACAGGCCAGATGGTCCTCCTCTGAAGCCCTCAGTTGAAGAAGCTCCCAAATTGAAATTAAAGCTTTTACCTTCTCATCTTCATTATGCTTATTTGGGTAGTTCTGAAATGTTACCTGTTATTATTTCGGTTGACTTGTCTGAATTGCAGGAGGAGAAATTGTTAAGAGTACTACGTGAGCATAAAAGAGCAATTGGGTGGACAATGTACGACATAAGAGGTATTAGTCCAGCTTTTTGCATGCATAAAATTCTCATGGAGGAAGAGCACAAGCCAAGCATAGAACAACAACGCCGCCTAAATCCGAACATGAAAGAGGTGGTAAGAAAAGAAGTGATTAAATGGCTTGATGCAGGTATTGTATTTCCAATATCTGATAGTAAATGGGTAAGTCCAGTCCAATGTGTTCCAAAAAAAGGAGGAATGACCGTTGTAACAAATGAAAATAATGATTTGATTCCCATTAGAACTGTTACTGGGTGGAGGATTTGCATAGATTATAGAAAATTGAATAATGCCACCCGGAAAGACCATTTTCCCCTTCCCTTCATTGACCAAATGCTTGATAGATTAGCCGGGCAGGAATACTACTGTTTTTTGGATGGCTACTCGGGATATAATCAAATTGTTATAGCCCCAGAAGACCAAGAAAAGACCACATTTACATGCCCCTATGGGACATATGCATTTAAAAGAATGCCATTTGGTATTTGCAATGCACCTGCGACTTTTCAAAGGTGTATGATGGCTATTTTCACTGATATGGTTGAAAGATTTGTGGAAGTATTTATGGATGATTTTTCTGTATTTGGATGTTCTTTTGATGAATGTTTAATGAATCTTGATAAGGTCCTTGCTAGGTGTGAAGAAACAAATTTGGTACTAAATTGGGAAAAATGCCATTTCATGGTACGTGAAGGCATAGTCTTAGGGCATAAAGTGTCTAAGAATGGATTGCAAGTGGATAAAGCAAAGGTGGAAGTAATCGAAAAATTATCTCCACCAACATCCGTTAGAGGCATTCGTAGTTTCTTAGGCCATGCGGGCTTTTACCGTCGTTTCATCAAGGATTTTTCAAAAATCTCATCTCCTTTGTGCAGGCTTCTTGAGAAAGATACATCTTTCAAGTTTGATGATGCTTGTCTGAAAGCATTTGATGAGCTGAAACGAAGATTAGTTACTGCACCGATTATCATTTCTCCAGATTGGAAACTTCCATTTGAATTGATGTGTGATGCAAGTGATATAGCCATTGGAGCTGTTTTGGGGCAGCGGAAGGAGAAAATATTTTGTTCCATTCACTATGCGAGTAGAACTCTTAATTCATCTCAAATGAATTACACTGTTACTGAAAAAGAGTTGCTCGCAGTAGTATGGGCATTTGATAAGTTTAGATCCTATCTAGTGGGGACAAAAGTCATAGTTTACACAGATCACTCCGCTATAAGGTATTTATTTGCAAAGAAAGATGCCAAGCCAAGGTTAATTCGATGGGTTCTTCTTTTGCAGGAATTTGATTTGGAGATTCGAGATCGAAAGGGAACAGAGAATCAGGTTGCAGATCACTTATCCAGGCTGGAAAATAGAGGCCATGTCACTGAAGGAGAATCAATCAAAGAAACATTCCCTGACGAACATTTGCTAGCTATCACTTCGGATGAAACCCCGTGGTATGCTGATTATGTGAATTTCATTGCAAGTGGAGCGACTCCACCAGAATTTACAGCTGATCATAGAAGAAGGTTCTTACATGATATGAGATTCTACACGTGGGACGAGCCTTTTCTATATAAGCAATGCGCAGATCAATTGGTAAGAAGGTGTGTCACTAAGGAGGAGATGAGGTCAATATTGCATGACTGTCATTCTTCTCTTTATGGAGGTCATCATGGTGGAGACAGAACTGCACAAAAGGTTTTGCAATCAGGTTTTTACTGGCCAAAATTATTTAAAGATGCACATGCTTTTGTTAAAAATTGTGACAGGTGCCAAAGAACCGGAACGATCACGAAGAAGCACGAGATGCCTTTACAAAATATTTTGGCAGTAGAACTCTTTGATGTCTGGGGAATAGATTTCATGGGACCATTTCCATATTCTAATGGGACAGATATATTTTGGTTGTAGTTGATTATGTGTCTAAGTGGGTTGAGGCCATTGCTCTTCCTACTAATGATGCGAAGGTAGTGGTAAGTTTCGTAAAGAAGCACATTTTCACACGCTTTGGAACTCCAAGAGTGTTGATAAGTGATGGAGGAACACACTTTTGCAACAAATTGTTGAAAAATGTCCTAGCAAAATATGGTGTGAGACACAAGGTTGCTACTGCATATCACCCTCAAACGAGTGGTCAATTTGAAGTGTCAAACAGGGAAGTAAAACAGATTTTGGAGAAAACTGTGAGCGCAAATAGGAAGGACTGGTCCGGTAAGTTAGAAGATGCATTGTGGGCTTACCGAACTGCATACAAGACTCCAATAGGTACTTCTCCATACAGGTTGGTTTATGGAAATGCATGTCATTTGCCTGTTAAGCTAGAACACAAAGCTTATTGGGCAATCAAAAAGCTAAATATGGATATCGACTTAGCCGGTGAAAAAAGACTGCTACAACTTAATGAACTTGATGAGTTTCGGTTGCATGCTTATGAAAATGCCAAGTTATATAAAGAAAGAACCAAGAGGTGGCATGATAAGCACATCCAACATCGAGAGTTTGTGCCGGGTCAAGAAGTTCTTCTGTTTAATTCAAGGTTAAAGCTTTTTCCAGGAAAGCTTAAGTCTCGTTGGGCAGGCCCTTTCGTTGTAGTAAGCGTGACTCCTCATGGAACAGTTGAATTACGAGACACAAATTCAAGTGGTACTTTCTTGGTAAATGGGCAACGAATTAAATATTATTGGGGTGGTGACATTCAACGTCACAAAACCTCAGTAGATTTAATTGATGTATAATGCAATATGGCATCGTGCCGCGACGTAAAATAAGGCGCTGGTTGGGAGGCAACCCAACGATCATGGTATTTTTGATTATGATGTTTATTGTGTACTAATAAATACATGTGAACGAGGGCTGATGCTAAAATAAAATAAAAAAAATAAAAAAATTCAGAAATCGCTCAGGTGCGCGGCCGCGCACCTGGCCGCGCATTTGACCACGCTAGTTCAGTGGCTCTCTGTCTTGGACGCGCACCTGACTAGCGCAGCCGCGCATTTGACCGCGCTAGTTCAGTAAAATTTTTCGTTTTTTTTTAGTTTATTTTTGTTTTTGTTTTTGTTTTAATTTGTTAATTAAATTATTATCCTACCCCCCCTAATTACCCTTATCTGACCGCCCTCTCCCCAAAAACCCCCATTCCAACAAATTATCTCTCTCTCTAAACCAAATTTCCCCTCTTCAAAACCCTTCTCTTCTCCAAACCTTTCTTCCACCATTTTCTCCCAAACAATCCCCATCAAATCTTCTTTTCTATCTTCACATTCATCTTCTTTACCATTCTCTTCCAACAAAGGTATGAATTCTTGTTTTGTTTTCTTTTATTTTTCTATTTCTTTTTTTTCCAGATTTTTGTTTATATGCAAATAAAGTAGTTATAGTTGTTAAAGTTAGTTTCTAAGAATGGTGTTGATATTATAAGTTGAAATGTTAGTAAGAAATTAGTTTTAAGTTCTAAGTTCTTCTCTTCTTTTATTTTCTTGTTATTTTCCAGATTTTGTTTTATGTTTTAAGTAAATATAATGATAGTATTGATGGGTATTGTGTAATAATAGTGAACTATTCTCGTATAGTTCTTTTATACAGAGAATAATGTTAGTGATAATTTAGTTTTATTTTTATTGCTATTTTTCGAATTTCTGTTGAAGTGTTTATACATATGTTGTGTTAATTGTACATAAATTGTATGTATAAATTAGTGAAATACTTGGGGGTATTGTTGGTTGATGAGTGTGGGGAGGAGAACCACTTGATTGGTGATGTTTTATGGGTGAATAAGGGTGATTATTGTTCTAACAAGTGTAAAAGGGGTTATGATAATACAATGCATGCAATGTGTTTGTGAAAAAGCCCCCATGAATAAGAAAATGTAGTTTGTGACCAATGATGAGTGTGAAGTCTAAGTAACCCCATTAAGCCGCGAATTTTGGATTGGGATATGTTAATATGTTATTGTCTTGCAGGTATAATGACTAACTCCAGAAAAAGACGTACCACAGGTCCTTCCTCAAGCAACCAAGCAGGCAGAGCTAGGCCACGAGAGGCAGCAATTGCACGCCCATTTGATAATACAAGATTTGTTTCGGCCAAAGCTCAGGACCGATTTGTAGAAAAAGCTGAAAAGAAACCAATTCCTGAAAGAGGTGTTGACATGAGAAAACTTCAGCGGTTGTGCCCTCATATGCACGATGAGTTGCTTAGAAGGGGCTGACACACATTCGTCAACGAACCAGGTGAGGCAAATCTCATGGTTGTAAGAGAATTTTATGCCAATGCTCTAGAGCATACAAATGGAATAGTCACAGTGCGCCAAAGAGCAGTGAATGCTTCACTTGAGGCAATTCGTACTGCTTATCAGCTGCCTGCACCTCCGGAGGAGCATAATGACTTCTATAACTATGGTAAGGCACCCACATACGAAATTTGGGAAAGATTCTTTGAGACCATTTTGGCACCTGGCAAGGAAATTTCCTAGATGACTTATGGGTAGAAATTTCATTCTAATGCACTCACATTTGAAGCATAGTGCTGGTTGCATCTCATATGCGCCCGATTGATCCCATCACACAATAAAACGGAAGTCAATGGACCCCGAGCTTGTCTTGTCTGGTGTTTTGTTAATGGTCACACTTTGACGTAGCTAAAATCATGTATGATGAGATGTTCACTCGCTGCAAAATCAAGAGGTATGGATTCTTCTTCCCTTCACTAGTTACTCAACTATGCAGGGCTGCTAGTGTGCCAGAATATCAACCTGCTGATGGGTTGGTTGAAAAGGAAAGCAAGTTCCGAGCTGATAAAATGACAACGGGGAAAGAGCCGGAGGTAGTAGTGGTAGAATCAAGCAGCTCTGATGATGACGACGACGATGATGAGGAGGAGGAAAATGAGGCAATGAATGTTGAAAGTGAGGCGCAGCCAGAAGCACCCCGTGCATCAGCTGCAAGACTGTCATCAGTTGCGAGACTGTCAAGATCAGCATCACAAGCAGCACCAGCAGCAACATTATCACGAGCAGCTTCATCTTCCCGATCTACCAGATTGCCTCGTCAAAACACATTGGAAAAAGACGTGGAGGATCTTCTCATCACTATGACTGGGTTGGGCAACCGTGTGGAGGAGATAGCTGACCGACAAGTCAAGTCGGAGAAAAAATTTATGGGTTGGCTCAGAGCATTGGGGCGTGCATGTAATGTGAATCCTGACACTGTCTCAGATCAGGAATGAAGTTTCGGGGAAGTATCTTTGTCTCTTTTCTTTTTAGAAATGAAAGTCATGGGGACATGCCTTACGTTTAAGTGTGGGGTGGAAGGATGGTAGTAATTATTATGGATTTTTAGGTTGTTTTAATTGTTTTGGATTGTTGGAATGTTTTAGTGGTGTGGTACAATATATAATATTTTGGGATTGCGTGATTATTTCACTTTTGTTTTTAAATGTTTTGGTGATTTAGTATTGTTGGAGTAATTGTGCTTAAAACATATTTTTTTTAGTAGTAATATTGGCGCGGCCCGATGACGGATTCTTTTGGATAGGAGTTCTTGAGGGACTGAGCTTATTGAAAACAACAAAAAGATTTTTGTTTTTATTTTTGGTATTTTTAGGTAGTATAACAAATCTCCCTTGGTTTTTCTTTAAGCCACGGTTCTTTTCCAAGGGTTTATTTTGAACCGGGCATATGTAGTTTTTCAGTTAGCATATATAGAAGAGAACTCATAGCGTTGACACACCTGAACACAATAGAACTTAGAGTGTAACGCTTAGTCTTAATTGTTGAATCTCACCGAAAGTGCCTTAAATTGTATGTTTGTACTGAATTTAATGCTCGTAATGGAGTGTCTTGATGAGCTGATCTGGAATGAGTCATATGCCATGTGTGGTGAGTATTTGTGTAGTCCATGCATTGTATTTGTGTCTCGAACTTGCCCGATATGTGAATTAAAGCGAAATATTATGTGATGCTCGATTTGAAAAATGATGTTAGGCTTTCTTTGCCCTTTTTGAGCTTAATTGCTTATCACAAATAAAATTTGTCCCTAGTTAACCCTTTTGAGCCTTTAGACTTTTGTTTGGCACCCGCATTACAAGCCTATACACTTTTGTTCTTAATTGACAGTGTTTTGATCCTTTTACCTCTTAAAGCACTTTAATTGTGAGAAGAACGCTAAAAGAAGTAAGAAGGAAATAAGTGTGGGGTGGCTTTTGAGTGGAACCAATAAAAGGATGAAAGGTGCACTGATGTTGTAAATGAATACACCACTAGCAGAAATTGAGTGACAAGAAAAATTACAATGTGTTTTGCTCTAGTTAGTGGGAATGAATTAATAGAGTGCTTAAAGAAGAAGGGCGTATTTGTGGGATGACATTGTGTATAAATGAGAAGTAGGTTGAAGAATTTATGCTGAAAAATTGTGGGTGTGATGTGTTAAAGTGCTTAGGGGTTGAGTCACTATTCCTAAATACATCCTACCCGTCCCTTAGCCCTCATTACAACCATGAAACAGTCCTAATTGATTTTGGATTGAGCTAGCCTACATTAGTAGAGATTTACATTAAGGGCAAGCTTATGGTACCAATTGCATGCATGAGAGTGAGTGATTTCCTTGATATATGTGAATATATGAATTGAATGTGGGGGATTGAACTCAGTCTTTGTTAATGTAATTGTGAGGGCATATGAATTGTGACAGAAAAGAAAATCTTGACTTTTGTGAAGAGCAAGTTGAGGAAGTTTGAATATGCATGGCACTTGAGATTCAACTTTAAAGCTAGGATTGTTCACTGCTAGGAGCAACATATGTACATTGTTCCCGGTGTAATGCGTTAAGGGAAATAGTTGAGTGAAGGGATCTTTAGAGATAGTTCTAATATAATAGTTTGATTGCTCGAGGACTAGCAATGGATTAAGTGTGGGGTGTTGATAATAAGCGAAATCTGGGTGATTTAGCTATTGTTTATGCTTCTGCTTGATGATATTCCAATGATATATTGTGATTAATTGATGAATTATGGGCTTTAATAGTGAATTATATACATTTCAGGTAAAGAAGCGTATATTACGTAAATCAAATATGATTGGAACCATTTTAGAGCAATAAATGAAAAACCCCTCGGAATTAATTATGGTGGAAGAACAAGAAAAGAATCAAGAATATGGGACAACTGGACTAGCGCGGCAAGATGCGCGGCCGCGCTAGTCCAGATTTCGGGAAAGATTGTTTAAAGGAGTAAAATTGGAATTTCTGCTGAACCCCACTCAATTTACAAAAAGCAAGAACTCCATTATTGAAAAAAAAGCCGAGGAAGAGTGGAAGAGCTGATTTTTAGAGAGAGAAGGAGGAGGAAACTCATCTTCAACTATCAAAAATCAATACGAACATCAACTTGGAGCAAAGATTGAAAGAGTTTTTCTAAACCTTCTCTTAGTATTTACGTATATTATGTTTAAAGATTTTTATTGTTGTTATTTGTATAATTATGAGTAGCTAAATACTCTAATATTCTTGGGTCATGGATGTTAGATAATTATGTTATTTGAGGCTTAGATTGAAGATCTTGAATCTATCGTTATGGGTTGTTTATTTGATTCTGCTTCTAATTATTTTACTGCGTAGCTAACAGTGAAATATTATTTACGAATCTTGAGTTAAACTTGAAAAAGGAAATTCTTGATTGCATATAGAATCAAATAGAGCAAGATCCGAATCCTGGGCATCGGGTGAAAGATTTGCAATTAAGATAGACATATACTTAATTGCCTTGTTTGGTTGAAAAATAGGAGTTGTAAATGCATTCTTGCTAATATTAATACCATAGACATATAGGTATTAGTTTAACTTGAATAGATGCATAAGAACTCGAAAGATTCTTATGAATATTATTAACCCTATAATCAATAACCCGGATAATTCAATTAATTAATCTAAAGCTAAAATAGTAGCATAATTTCTAGCAAGTCCATGACCCGAGAATATATTTATCCAAATTGTTATAAACATATTGTGAAATTGGTGTAGTAATTTTGTGTTGAATTATTGTGCAATTATTAAGTACATTGTAAATTGGTTCTTTATATATTTTGTGATAATTTAACTTGAATTGATAATTGTTTGAGTCTACATCAGTCGATAAGTTGATCACAATTTCTCGTGGGAACGATACTCTACTTACTACTATATTACTTGTCGATCGCGTGCACTTGCGTGAGTATTTTGGTCGCAACAGTCATGTTTTACCTATTTATTGTTTAATTTGGGTTTCATCACTCTACTTATTAATATATAAAAACTGTTTGCGTTGAGTTCCCTAATTTCCACTGATATGCCCGAGTGGCTGTGAGGTTAGTGACTGAGAGAGGTTGAGGACCTAATGGTGAGGAATATATCGGGCTGCACGCCGCAGCGATATTATATATATATATATAATGGATCGGGATGCACGCTGCAGCGATACTGATATGGATCGGGCGGTGTGTATTGGATCGGGCTGCGCGCTGCAATGATATGACGCTTGGGCTGTAAGAGCCCCTCCGGAGTCTGTACACCCCAGTGAGCGTAGTCGACTATAAACTATGGATCGGGCTGCACGCCGCAGCGGTTATGATTATTATTATTATTGTTATTATTATTATTATTATAAGATATTATTGAGCTGGAGTGCTGAGTGTGAGTACTGTTGACGAGAGCTGAGTCACAAGTGACTGAGAGGCTTGCCCGAGAGGCTATATTTATGAGTGATACCTGGCCCGAGGGGCTTGTTTATGATTTTTGTTGTTTTCACTCTTCTTTTATACTGAGCCTCTGTTTAAAAATGTTGGATAAATGTTTTCAAAGAATTTTTAATCGAAATTGAAGTTTTACGAGATAACTGGATTTTAAATTGTAGAATATGACTTGATATTTCTGTTGAGACTTATTATATGATTTTTACTGCTCGTCACTACACTCAGACCTTATTTACTTTAGTTACTTACCGAGTTGGCGTACTCATGTTACTCCCTGCACCTTGTGTACAGATCCAGATGCTCGAGTGTCAGAGTGAGAGCTCCCAGCACTCTCAGAGCTTCACCGGAGATCGCAAGGTAGCTGCACGACGATCTCAGCCCTGCGTTCCTCCTTCCTATTTTAGTATTTTATTGTTTTGGACTTATTTTATATTATTCAGACAGTGCCTTAGTTGTATTTAGAGGCTCATGACTGGTGACACTGGATTGTTGGACTGTGTTGGTATATTTTGTATTGTTTTCTGCATATTTCCGTTGATCTATATATTTTATATGAGAATTTGAGACTTAATCAGTTTTAGAAAATAATTTTATAAAAGAATTCACTGTAGTTAAATCATTGGGTTGGCTTGCCTAGTACTGTGATAGGCGCCATCACGATCGGGGTATTTGGGGTCGTGACATAAACTCTCAAATAAAATCTTTTTTTAAAAAATGGCTTCTAATCCCATGGTAACTTTATCTTCCAAATATGATTAGAAAAGAAGTTACAGTTAAGCTATTGTTTGGAAGAATGTATAGCACCATATTTTAACTTCATAGAGATTGCCATTAGGTGTTAGATCGGTGCTGAAACAATTAATCTCAAAAGCTTCATTCCTAGTTCTAGTTGTTGACTTGTGTATATATAAAATGGTTCTAGCTTAGCGTTTAAGCTTAACAGAAGCTTTATGATATTAGACCATTTGTAAAGAAATACTATTATAACCATATTCCTTGTGAGTAACAAAATTAATAGGCTAAAATTCATTGGGTTTTTTTAGCACACAAATCTAGAACTACATAAAAATCAGTCAAGCCAGGATAAAGAGATAGTCACCTATAAACATGATCTCACACAAGGTCTAACAGCTAAACTTTCATAGTTTAAATTGACATTTGGACTTATCAAGATCAGTAATAGATGAAAGAGACAAAGAAAATGGCGCCATACTGTTGGTTGGGCAGATTCCTATATTCATGGTAAGTAGACAAAGAACAATCCTTAAAAAATCCTTACCAAATAAAGGGATCAATCAACTAAACATACTGTTGGTTAATCTTCTAAGATCATGCTTTCTCGACACATTGATACTTAAACCAAAGTAGCAGTAAACTTAAAGTTATTTTTTTCTTCTAATTATTCAAAGTAAAAGTTGAAGAACAAGTACTTAACTATGCTCATTAGCAAATATTTTATGCGATAATGTTTAAAAAGATCCAGGCTGTTTCTACTCAAATCATGGAAAGGAGAATCAACTAAATATTCTATAGGCGTGGTCTCCAAAACTCTACATAAACTCAGTTCTTAAAATGCTTGTAAACACATTGTTGGTATGAAATCTTAAAAGAAGTTTTAATTAAAACCATAAATAACACATTTATTTTGAATAACCAAAAACATTATGCTCCATATATGGTAAATAGTCGTAAGTCTTCTTTAAACAGATAAAGAAGAATCCTACACATTAGGATCCTACACATGACTTCCTAATGTGTGACGACCGCTAGATTATGATTTTCTTAAAGATATGGTTTGAGATAACAAATTAAAGGAAGTTAACAAGTGGCATACTGGAATTTAATGAGAAGCTAAAATTATTTCACAGCACGCACAGAGTATGAACACATTGAAAATTCGGAATCGAAAAGAAAAGAGAAATCGCGGACCTGCTTTAGGGCAATGAACTGAGGCGTTTGTCAATGGCTATTCGACCTTCCGATTCAAGTCTCGCGACCAGAAGCAAGAAGATCGTTGCTCGCATAAGGGTTTTAGGGGGTAAAGGGTCACACCTCCTTTTTCCGCCCCGAGAGGGGTGCAGGGAGTTTTCTTCAATTAAAGGACAGTCGAAACGGGATTTGTTTGTTTGTTTCAGAGTCGCCACTTGGGAATTTTAAGGAGTCCCAAGTCACCAATTTTAATCCCTGAATCGAGGAGAATATGACTCTGTTTATTATTCTGCGAACCAGAAATCCTGAGTAAGGAATTCTGTTAATCCGGAAGAAGGTGTTAGGCATTTCCGAATTCCGTGGTTCTAGCACGGTCGCTTAACTGTTTTTATTATTGGCTTAATTATCTTGATTTTACTAAATACGTTTTTATTGCATGATTTTACTACCGCTTTTTACTTATTGTTTACAATTATATGGACGAATTACGCGTACGTATATTCGTATTATATACTTTTTATAATTACCGGGGATCGTGCCACGCGTACGTGTACACAATAAAATAGATAATATATTTATTAAAATAATTATTTTCGAAATTGTGCTTAAATAAAAAAAACAAGAACATTCGCCCTTTTTGTATAATTAAGTAGTGAACCTCACATCTCGGGTTATATGAAATTAATATTGATGATCTCCGAAGAACCCCTTTTTATTAATTGTTCGCTCGAAGTTGCGCGAACGCATAATCAAAATCGCTTTTAGAAATATAATCAGGTTACGCGAACGTATCCCTAATCACAAATATATTCTTGATGGTAATATAAATTTGTTTACAAATTATTTATTACATCCATATTATTTTTATGTGAAAGTCATGGTAAACCACTATTTGAGACGCCTCTAAATTACTCGAAAAGGATTCACAAATTATTGAGTGTTGACCACAAATTATATTTTTTCGCGTATAAATTATATTCCTCCAAGCCATTCGAATTTAAGGAGTAAAACTGAACAACGTGTGATTAATACCACCATTTGTAGTGAATATATTATTTGCCTACCCAAATAAACAACGTGCGAATTACGTATAAACATTGGGAAAGAATTGATGAAAGAAAGGAAATGATATTTTTCAAGAATTTTCATTATTCTATTTGAGGCGAATACTATTTTTTATATTTTTTAAAATGTTATAATCTATAAATCTAATCACTTTCTACATTACTTGTTTTTAATCCAAAGTTGTAATCGTTTGGTTAATTTGTTTACGATGGTAGATATGCATCAAGTTGATAAAAAAAATTATTATACAAATCGATTCAATAAAATTGCATTACATGCAACATAGTTGTATCGTCTGAACCATTCATAATATTCTAACGTCGTAACAAGCTAATCAATTCACCTTTCTTATGGTTATACATATACCCGTTATCTTACCATATATGAAAAAATATAATCAACATCATTTTAACCTTATTCAACAACAAAGGTTAATAATGTAGTTTTCTTGATATTTCTATTCTACTTTACATTTAGCTAACAATGTTACGGGATGTAATCAATGACCCATTTTTATGTCATATTCCCTATTTTGACAATTCAAATATAACTATACTAATGAGATTTCGAAATGGACAACATTATTACAAAACTTATGCAAACTTTTAAAAGAAAACGATTAGATAATAGTCTTCATGTCAAGCATACTACTTTGTTAACCAACTGAAACAAACTGAAATTTAAACTAATAGACTTAAGTGAATATAACTCCAAACTTCATTTATTTGGCAACGTTGAAGCTTTTCGCAATATGAGTTTACAGATATGTACCTGATATTGGAAGCAAAAAAAAATGATGATAAGAATCAGCGAGCGACAGTAATAACAATACAGCAACAACAGTCCAGCAGCAGTAACAACCCAGGAACAGAGTTTGCAAACCAGTAGAACAGTAATCCCAAAAACAAAAGCTTCAAGCTTTGAATGAAACAACAACCATTAATACTAATTTCAAACAAAGAAAGAAAGCAGAAGATTTTTTTTAGTTTTTATTTTTATTTTGAAAGCTTAAATATTTTTTCGGAATTTTTCTTTCTCTTAAATGTTCAGCCCTTTTCTCTCTCTTATTTTCAGATTTGTTTCTCTCTCTCGTATCTGTGTATATATTTTCTCTATCTCTCTTTTTTTTTTCTCTATCCGTGTGTGTATTTTTTTTCGTATATCTCTCTGTATTGTCTCCCTTTGTCTTGTGTTCAAGACTTCTTCTTATAATCCATCCCATAAACCTTTCAATTAATTAAAATCAATACTTTTTCTCTACCCAACTCATTATCTTCTCACTCATCCCCATTACATTAAATAAACATATCACACCACCCCATTTTATTTTGTCCCCCATGCCTAACATAAAATAATGCAAGATTTCCCCTTTAAATTAAATCTTGTCCCCCCTTTATATTAAATAACCATATCACAAACCACCCCATTTTATTTTGTCCCCCATGCTTCAAATAAACAATTACAAAATGTACAATTACTAAACTACCCCTCACGACCTTACTGAAATTACCAAACTACCCCTGAACGTACTACAAATTACCAAACTAACCATCAGCTATAACACATCATTTAATCAAACTTAACCAAAATATAGACAATATGATTAATTTCTAGCAATGTTCAAACAACAAATTTCATGAACATGATTTTCTTCAACAATTTCAACAACAAAGCACATGAACATGATTTCAACAACATTTCAACAACAAATCACATGAACACAAATTGAACAACAAAGAACAACTAAAATTTGATTGAACAATATTTTAGCAACAAACAATTCTATTTTCGGATTCAACAACAACAACAAACGAAGTATGAAGATTTCTAAATTCAATCATATTGAACTTAAAATCAACTCTAACAACATTACAACCAACAATTCCTATATTAAACTTAAACAACAAGATTATGAGACAAATTCAAGAAATAATCATAAATGATAAACAAGAAATCAAACTATACAAATTTCGGATTCAAGATCATCCAAACAAAGTATGAACATGAATGAATCTATTTTAACACAACAAACATGACGGATTAAAACGATTAAATCAATATATTTCCTTTAATACAACTAAATTCTTTTTTAGACAAATAACAAGATCGACGAATAAACAATTATGAACTTAAGCTTGATCGTAACAATATTAACAATTTCTAACAATACATAAACACATGAAACAAATTGAAGAAACAATTAATTAAACTTCAATTTGTATCTAACAAACATTAAACTAACAAATATTCACTTAAACAACAATACAAACATGAAATAAACATGAAACATAACTAATTAATCCTTCGTTTGAAATCTGAAAAATTAATTTAACAAACAACACATGAGCATGAACTAAAAATTAATTCAAACGATAAACAAAACAAACATTTGTTGATTTTTGATTCGAAAATATCAAAACAAAATACGGACAAAATAAAACTCAAAAACTACTAACCAGATCGAAACGACGAACAACGACCAAACGAACAACGAACTTGACGATGAACTCACGACGTACAGGATCTTCACTTGACGAAAAACCCTCGACCTTTGCCGGACTTTAACCGGACTGCCTTGCGTCGTCAACAACAGTACAATGGTGAGCAACCAAACGGCAGACTCATGGGGTCGTCGATGGCAGTACGCAGCAGCGAAGGAGACGACGTGAAGCAGCAGTAGTCCGAAGCAGCGAGCAGCAACAACTGTCGACGACGTCCATGGCAGAATGGACTGCTCCCGATGGCAGCGTGCGAGCTTGGTCGTGACGATGACGGGGAGGCAGCTGGAGGCGACAGGTTCTTGTTCGTTTTCTGGGTTTTTTGCCGGAGAAGAACGTGACGCAGCAGCAGCATCAACAGCTGCTACTCGACAGGGGGGTCCGATGGTTCGAGCGTTGGGGGTGCAAGGGGTCGTCTGGGCAGTGGCGTTTGATGGTTGTTTGGTCGTCGACTGGACAATGACGACGAGGGGGAAGCTGGTGAATGGCAGCAGCCATGGACGGTGTTTTGAGTCTTTGGGAAGAAGAAAGCCAAAAGGGTGGGGGCGGATAGTTTTGGTCTCTTTTAGGGTTTTCCTTTTATTTTTTGTTTTGTTTTGTGTCTTTGAAATGCAAGATAGGGGTATTGGGTCTTTTGGGTTATGGAATGGGTCGACCCAGTTCGAAATGGACTGGGTCGTAGGGAAGATTAGGCCATTTTTTGGGCCTGTGGCTTGAAATCGAAGAAGAGGCCCAATTCCGACTTTCTTTATATTTTCGCTCTCTTTTCTTCTTTTATTTCTTCTAAAACTAATTTATAAAAATACTTAAACTATTATTAAGAATTAAATTAAGTTATAAAAGCGCAAATTAACTTCCAATAACAATTAACGCACAATTAAGTAATAATTAAGCATAAAATTGTATATTTGGACATTAAATGCTAAAAATGCAAACGATGCCTATTTTTGTAATTTTTAATTTTTGTAAAACAAATTTAATTACTAAAAATTTTAGAATTAAATCCTACATGCAAAATGCGACATATTTTTGTATTTTTTATTAATTTAGCAAATAAACACGCACAGACAAATACAAATAATTATTCAAAATATCACAAAATATCACAAAATTGCACACCAAAGAAAAATCATTTTATTTTTGGATTTTTTGGGAGTAATTCTCATATTGGGCAAAAATCACGTGCTTACAGCTGCCCCTCTTTGCCCGGAGACACGAAGGGTTTTCGTGCAAAGATAAAGCGAGCGATTTTTGCCCATCCGAGTACTCCGTTGAAGCATTTTTTTGAAAAAGATTTGACCGAACCTTTGCTTCAAAGGTTTCCTACATATCCTGGGCTAAACAGGAATCAGGTCAATGTAGTTCGGGAAATTTTGGTAGCTGGGACTACCGTGGGACTGCATTGTCATTGTTGTTGCATGCTATTACTACTGCTTACCGATCTCCTTGTTACACCGTTCTTAAAAGAAAACAAGAATCTAGGCTAGAGTACAATTTGTTTTTGTTGCCTTGCTTCCTTGTCTGCTTGCATTTCTTCCGGTGCTTTTCTTCTTTTGACACATGTACTTGAGTTTGTACTGTGACCTCTTGTTGCAACCTTCTGTTTCCCGGTGCCGGGGAATTTTATTGTTTCCTGCTGGGGATTCCTATTGTAACCCTCTGTTTTATTGTCCTCTGACTTGATCTTGAAATGTATGCCTCTGTTATCTGGGCGGGCTCCCAACTTCAATACTTGAAAATTAAAGACTTGAAATGTATGCCTCTGTTATTTGGGCGGGCTCCCAACTTCAATGCTTGAAATATAAAGACTGAAATGTATGCCTCTGTTGTCTGGGCGGGCTCCCAACTTCAACAACTGAACTTTTTAAAAATAAGCGCCATTCCTCTCTTCAGGCGGGCTCCTGAGTTCAACAACAAATTTGAAAATAATCGCCATTCCTCTCTTCAGGCGGGCTCCTGACTTCAACCAATACATCGTCATTCCTTTCTTTAGGTTGGCAATATTTCAACAACTTTTAAAAATGCCTTTCCTCTCTTCAGGCGGGCTCCTGACTTCAACCAATATATCGCCATTCCTTTCTTTAGGTTGGCAAGATTTCAACAACTTTTAAAAACGCCTTTCCTCTCTTCAGGCGGGCTCCTGATTTCAACAACTTTAAAATAAAATCCTATTCGAGGGCGGATGAACCCGAAATATCCTATTCGAGGGCGGATGAACCCAAAATATCCTATTCGAGGGCGGATGAACCCAAAATATCCTATTCGAGGGCGGATGAACCCAAAATATCCTATTCGAGGGCGGATGAACCCAAAATATCCTATTCGAGGGCGGATGAACCCAAAAATATCCTATTCGAGGGCGGATGAACCCAAAATATCCTATTCGAGGGCGGATGAACCCAAAATATCCTATTCGAGGGCGGATGAACCCAAAAATATCCTATTCGAGGGCGGATGAACCCAAAATATCCTATTCGAGGGCGGATGAACCCAAAATATCCTATTCGAGGGCGGATGAACCCAAAAATATCCTATTCGAGGGCGGATGAACCCAAAATATCCTATTCGAGGGCGGATGAACCCAAAATATCCTATTCGAGGGCGGATGAACCCAAAAATATCCTATTCGAGGGCGGATGAACCCAAAATATCCTATTCGAGGGCGGATGAACCCAAAATATCCTATTCGAGGGCGGATGAACCCAAAAATATCCTATTCGAGGGCGGATGAACCCAAAATATCCTATTCGAGGGCGGATGAACCCAAAATATCCTATTCGAGGGCGGATGAACCCAAAATATCCTATTCGAGGGCGGATGAACCCAAAATATCCTATTCGAGGGCGGATGAACCCAAAATATCCTATTCGAGGGCGGATGAACCCAAAATATCCTATTCGAGGGCGGATGAACCCATTATATCCTATTCGAGGGCGGATGAACCCAAAATATCCTATTCGAGGGCGGATGAACCCGAAATATCCTATTCGAGGGCGGATGAACCCAAAATATCCTATTCGAGGGCGGATGAACCCGAAATATCCTATTCGAGGGCGGATGAACCCATTAATATCCTATTCGAGGGCGGATGAACCCAAAATATCCTATTCGAGGGCGGATGAACCCAAAATATCCTATTCGAGGGCGGATGATCCCATTTTCAAAATCTTAGAATTGTCTTACCTCCGACTGTTTTTCTTCGAATCGTGTTGTCTTGCTATCTCTTAAAACTTGAATTGATTTCCTCGTTCTTCCGAGAAAATTTTCGACAATGGCAGAAAATCTTCTGCCCCAGTTTTGGTGCTTTTCCTTGTTCTCCAGGTGGACGCCTGACTTCTGATATTTCAACTGTTCTTCCTTGTTCTCCAGGTGGATGCCTGATTGCTGATACTTCAACTGTTCTTCCTTGTTCTCCAGGTGGACGCTTGACTGCTAATACTTCCATTTCTCTTCCTTGTTCTCCAGGTGGACGCCTGATTTCTTCTTCAATTTTTCATCCTCATTCTCCAGGTGGACGCCTGACTTCTTCTTCAATTTTTCATCCTCATTCTCCAGGTGGATGCCTGATTTCTTCTTCAACTTTTTATTCCTCATTCTCCAGGTGGACGCCTGATTTCTTCTTCAATTTTTCATCCTCATTCTCCAGGTGGATGCCTGATTTCTTCTTCAATTTTTTCATCCTCATTCTCCAGGTGGACGCCTGACTTCTTCTTAAATTCTTCATCCTCATTCTCCAGGTGGACGCCTGACTTCTTCTTCAATTTTTCATCCTCATTCTCCAGGTGGATGCCTGATTTCTTCTTAAATTCTTTATCCTCCGCTCTGCTTTGTTCTTGCTTGATGGGGATAATACCACTGTGGGAGTCTCCTTTCTTCCCCTCCGTCAAATTCATTTTTTTTTCCAGAATTTATTTTCTCTCAACACTGCTGAGGATAAAAGTGTTATCTTCTTGGGATAACGTTGTTGAGGATAATGCTGCTGGGGAATTTTATCCCTTCAAATTGATGCTTCATTCTTCTGGAAGCTGCTGGGGATGATAATGGTTTTTGCTTTTCTGAGCACAAATGTCATCCCTTTGTTCTGTCTGTTGGGGAACAACTTCCTTCATTGGAAACTTATTATGTCGGGGGCAACACTGGTTCAATGACCACTTCCCTTGAGACTGGTGTTATCTTTATTCTTCCTCGAGTGGGTACCTGACTTCCAGAAAATTTTCCAAATGAAAGGAAAATTTTCTGCTCCAGTTTTACAGTCTCCCTTATGGCATGCATTTCTGTCATCAATGCCAAACAAAATTTGTTAGTTTAAAACGTGGTGGTTGGTTGTGATACTCCCACTGGGATGATTTTCCCTTTTCCCTTCCTTGCTCTGCGTTCCACAACTTGTTGGGGATGATATTATTTGCTGGGGCTAATCCTTTTCTGCTGGGGATATCCCTCTTCTTTCGTGGCATGGCTCGGAAACTTGCATTTTCCCGACCTTTTAGTCTCACATGAATTTCCCAAATCATGCTTATTGTTTTTCTTATTTTGTCCATGGGCTCTGGTCTTGAGGTTTAATAACCTTTGATTTCGGCAAGGATATCCCTCTTGACACTCGTCGATCCTTTTGTCAATTCCCTTTTGCTGGGGATATCTTTCTTGACATTGGCCTCGCGCTTGTTCCTTCCTGACTATATCACTTGGATGTATTAGTCAGATCTTATCTTGGAAAGCTGATGGCCTATTTTGAAGTCATTTCCCACTGGTTCTGACCAAACAGACTCTACTGGGGAAATTTCTATGAAAGGAAAAGATAAAAGGGAACAGAATAAAAGACAACGGAAAAAGATGACTCTTTAACAAAAGAAACTATAAATAAAAACCTATCAAACGCAAATACCGACTCTAATGGTCATGACATGCACATGTGGCCCATCCTCTGCCGTCAATCGTCTTTCAAGACCTTCAATTGGCGATTCCCCATCTGATTCCCAATCTTATTCGACTTGTAGTGCCCGAAGGGTTTTCACTATCAAGCCTCTCTCATTTTGGTTTTTCTTTCAGCTTGCGTCGCCTTATGTTGTCCGTAAAGATTTTCACCGATAAGACTCTCTCATTTGTATCACTTTCCAGCTGAGGATTTGGAGTGTTGCCGGTATGACTCTCTCTGCTGGAGATTAGAGTCCTTTCTGCTGTGGAACAGAATATTATGTTCGCCGGTAAGACTCTCATTTGTCTGACTTGACATCTTTTGCAGACTGATCAGAAGGTCTTTCTTTGGACCGTAATGTGGGTTTTTTGGATTGGCTTAGAAAGAAAGGGTATTAAAGGCTCAAAAACAAATCAATTTGGGGTTCAAAATTACAACCTTCGAAATCATATTTGTTTATAACAAGCGCAACCTTGCCCCAGTTTCTTGCTTGGGGATTATTTATTTATTATATATTTTTTTAAATTTTTTTTTTGTTACACTATGCATATTACGCACATTATGCGCACTATGCACCCTATGACCGAGCCGTGAAGCGTCTACGTATCCTCTTTGAGGAATCAGGTCAAACGTAGTTCCCAATTCCTCTTTTTCATTTGACTTTTTTTTTTCATTTTTCTTTTTCTTTTTCGTTTTTTTTTTGATTTTTTCTTTACCTTCCAGGCTCGTATTTCCTAGTCATTGCTATTGATTCCGAACGAGGGGTATGAAAGAAAATAAATAAGGCTAAAAAAGGGGTAACGAAGGATAAAGTGTTTAGGTAGCAGAATAAAATGTCTTCGTCATTCCAGTCTTCAAAACATGCCAAGTGCAAACAACATAATTGATCATAGACTTGTAGTCTCTTCCGATGGTGCCGGACTTGACAATTATGTTAAACACTTGCTTTTCATTTGTCATTTCTAAGCACTGCTGGGCGACACTCTCACTCTCATGATCGACCCTCATGCCAATTTGGCGAATCTTGCATTTAACGGTTTTCTTTAAGTTTTACTTGCCCCAGTTCCACATGGCTCGGGCTTCAAATAATCTCAAACTGTTTTTATTTCCCTTAAATGCTTTGATCACCTTCCCAGGGTTTTATGATTAACTTTTAAGATTAGGCCCAAACTGTGTGCGCATGTCATGTCCCTAGAATCGGCATTGAACGAAAATGACAAAAGGACTAAACAAAAAGATGACTGGAAATAATAAAAGACCGGCTTTTGTATTAGACTACCGGCGAAATGGTTTGAATAATAAAACAAACAAAACAACCAGAATAAAATCTTAACACAACCTCAACGAGACTTAAACAAACTGATACAACAAAAATGGAAAGATAAGAAGGTTTGACACAAGACAATATTCGGATTACAACCCTCAGAATAATCCGGATAACAGAAATGACAACAAAATAAACCACCAACAACTTCTCTCTTGCTAACCAAGGAACGGAGCGTCCTCCCATTTTATCAAAATTGGCATCTTAGCCACTAAGCTTTGCATTAGTATTGTCCAGACCATTTCCAACTTTGATATCATCAACCTTAGTCAACAAGTCCCCAATAGGATTTGAGTGCTTCTGTTATCATGCCTGATCCCCGCAAAGTGTGCTTCTGGGTCTTGTATTTCCGGCTTACCACAAACCAACCATCTTCTTTCTTTGCGATTCAAAACAAAACAGGTTAGAATGGACTCAGTTGGTCCCCATTATTAACAACATCTTTTCCTCTTTTTTTTTTTCATTTTTTTTCTTTCTTTTTTTTCTTTCTTTTTTTCATTTTTTCTTTCATCATTTTTTCATTTTTTTTCATTTTTTGGTGGTCGAATCTTATGGAGACTGCCTACGTATCATGACCCCGCATGAATCAGACCTTGCGTAGTTCGGACAGGTCAGGAATAAAGTAAATAAACTAATTTTAAATTATTTTTTTTGAATTTGTAAAAGAACTGCTTTAAAAGAAGAAAGGAAGTATTTTGTTTTTTGGATTTTTGATTGATTTTATATATATATATATATTTTGGATTTTTTATTGATTTTCTTTTTGAAAGAAAGACTTCTAAGAATTCCTTTTCTTTTGATTTGAACTTTGAGAATTTCAAAAGTAAAAGGAAGATATTTTTTTTGTTTTTTCTTATTCTAAGAAGAAAGAAATTTTTTTTTTGAAATTTTACCTTTAATAAAAGAAATGCTTTCTAAAAAAAATATTTTTTTGAATTTTGAATTTTCTTTTCAATTTTTAAAGAAGAAGGAAAATATGTTCGAATTTGTTTTATTTTATTATATATATATATATTTTAATTAAAAAGACTTTCTAAAGAAGTCAATAATGGAAAATATTTTTGGATTTTTTTGTTTTGAAAATTGGGAGTCTAAAAAAAACTTTTCTAGACTTTTTGGCAGGACAAATATTTTTGCAACAAATATAGATATATATATATTTTTGGAAATAAAGATATATATATATTTGGAAATAAAGAAAAACTTTTTGGATTTTTATATATATATTTATATTTGCAACAAATAATAAAACCACTTTCAACGCGACTATTTTTATTTTATTATTTTTTATTTTTATTTTGGTATCTAAACAAATAAATAAATAAACACCCATTTTAAAAACAAGACTCTTTTTCATTTTCATTTTTATAGCAAGACAAACTATATTTCGTTGTTATATATATATATATATATATATATATATATATATATATATATATATATATATATATATATTTTTTTTTTTTATTTTTTTGAAAAATAAGACAGAACAACGATTTTTTTTTCTTTCTATTTTTTCTTTGGTTTTAATAAAACAAACTAATAAAACATTTTTTTTTCATTTTCTCAAAATTTCGGCAGAGTTTTGACAGTATTTGGGCATTGGTTTTTTTTTCAAAAATAAACAGTCAATTCCCTAACCGCTATTTCTTTTTTTCAATTTTAAAATATTATTCATGATATTCAAAAGTCAGTCAACACACAAATCCGGATCAAATAAATGCGCAAGTAGCAGCAAGTAAGATGCATCAGGATGGTCATTTTTTTTGGTACACCTGTCCTAGACAGACCCAACCCCTGTGTTGAGTCTCCAAAGTCAAATGCACGTGATGCAAACAATCGCTCCTACTAGGGATCCGGCATGAAGCTGAGTTATTCTAAGTGAAAAAACCTGAGGCATATTGATCTAGCCCTGGCTTACCCAAACGGACAGTTTGAGCCGAAGCGGGGGCAACGTACCGGGAGCACGAAAGTCTACCCGGCCTAGTTACTTGTCCCAACTTCGTCTTATTTGGTATGACTTTAACAGAAAGGTGGGCCACGCGCACGTGTGCACCATAAATTTAGAAGACTCAGAAAGAAGGGGGTTTCGTAGCAGTTGTATATATTCATAATTCAAATAATATTAAAGCGGTAAAAGTGTCATTTAGCACATTGGGCATATATCATGTAAAAAAATCAGATAATAAATAAAGCCAACTATAACAATTATTTTAAGCTCGAATTCTTGAACCCTGAACCAGTGGTTCTGGGTTTTATCCCCAGCAGAGTCGTCAGAGCTGTCACACCTCCTTTTTCCGCCCCCGAGAGGGGTGCAGAGAGTTTTCTCCAATTAAAGGACAGTCGAAACGGGATTTGTTTGTTTGTTTCAGAGTCGCCACTTGGGAATTTTAAGGCGTCCCAAGTCACCAATTTTAATCCCTGAATCGAGGAGAATATGACTCTGTTTATTATTCTGCGAACCAGAAATCCTGAGTAAGGAATTCTGTTAATCCGGAAGAAGGTGTTAGGCATTTCCGAATTCTGTGGTTCTAGCACGGTCGCTTAACTGTTTTTATTCATGGCTTAATTTATTAAATGCATATTTATTGCCCAATTTTATTGTTACCGCTTCTTTTTAGACTGCTTGTAATTAAGGGCCCTTCTTTGAATCGAATCACGCGTACGTATATTCGTGTTATAGATTATATTTTTAAAACATGCGGAATTGTGTCACGCGCACGTGTACACGATAATATAGATAATATATTTATTAAAATAATTATTTTCGAAATTGTGCTTAAATAAAAAAAACAAGAACATTCACCCTTTTTGTATAATTAAGTAGTGAACCTCACATCTCGGGTTTATATGAAATTAATATTGATGATCTCCGAAGAACCCCTTTTTATTAAATGTTCGCTCGAAGTTGCGCGAACGCATAATCCGAATTGCTTTTAGAAATATAATCAGGTTACGCGAACGTATCCCTAATCACAAATATATTCTTGATGGTAATATAAATTTGTTTACAAATTATTTATTACATCCATATTATTTTTATGTGAAAGTCATGGTAAACCACTATTTGAGACGCCTCTAAATTACTCGAAAAGGATTCACAAATTATTGAGTGTTGACCACAAATTATATTTTTTCGCATATAAATTATATTCCTCCAAGCCATTCGAATTTAAAGAGTAAAACTGAACAACGTGTGATTAATACTACCATTTGTAGTGAATACATTATTTGCCTACCCAAATAAACAACGTGCGAATTACGTATAAACATTGGGAAAGAATTGATGAAAGAAAGGAAATGATATTTTTCAAGAATTTTCATTATTCTATTTGAGGCGAATACTATTTTTTATATTTTTTAAAATGTTATAATCTATAAATCTAATCACTTTCTACATTACTTGTTTTTAATCCAAAGTTTAATCGTTTGGTTAATTTGTTTACGATGGTAGATATGCATCAAGTTGATAAAAAAAATTATTATACAAATCGATTCAATAAAATTGCTTTACATGCAACATAGTTGTACGTCTGAACCATTCATAATATTCTAACGTCGTAACAAGCTAATCAATTCACCTTTCTTAACCATACATATACCCGTTATCTTACCATATATGAAAAAATATAATCAACATTATTTTAACCTTATTCAACAACAAAGGTTAATAATGTAGTTTTCTTGATATTTCTATTCTACTTTACATTTAGCTAACAATGTTACGGGATGTAATCAATGACCCATTTTTATGTCATATTCCCTATTTTGACAATTCAAATATAACTATACTAATGAGATTTCGAAATGGACAACATTATTACAAAACTTATGCAAACTTTTAAAAGAAAACGATTAGATAATAGTCTTCATGTCAAGCATACTACTTTGTTAACCAACTGAAACAAACTGAAATTTAAACTAATAGACTTAAGTGAATATAACTCCAAACTTCATTTATTTGGCAACGTTGAAGCTTTTCGCAATATGAGTTTACAGATATGTACCTGATATTGGAAGCAAAAAAAAATGATGATAAGAATCAGCGAGCGACAGTAATAACAATACAGCAACAACAATCCAACAGCAGTAACAACCCAGGAACAGAGTTTGCAAACCAGTAGAACTGTAATCCCAAAAACAAAAGCTTCAAGCTTTGAATGAAACAACAACCATTAATACTAATTTCAAACAAAGAAAGAAAGCAGAAGATTTTTTTTAGTTTTTATTTTTATTTTGAAAGCTTAAATATTTTTCGGAATTTTTCTTTCTCTTAAATGTTCAGCCCTTTTCTCTCTCTTATTTTCAGATTTGTTTCTCTCTCTCGTATCTGTGTATATATTTTCTCTATCTCTCTTTTTTTTCTCTCTATCTGTGTGTGTATTTTTTTCCGTATATCTCTCTGTATTGTCTCCCTTTGTCTTGTGTTCAAGACTTCTTCTTATAACCCATCCCATAAACCTTTCAATTAATTAAAATCAATACTTTTTCTCTACCCAACCCATTATCTTCCCACTCATCCCCATTACATTAAATAAACATATCACACCACCCCATTTTATTTTGTCCCCCATGCCTAACATAAAATAATGCAAGATTCCCCCTTTAAATTAAATCTTGTCCCCCTTTATATTAAATAACCATATCACAAACCACCCCATTTTATTTTGTCCCCCATGCTTCAAATAAACAATTACAAAATGTACAATTCCTAAACTACCCCTCACGACCTTACTGAAATTACCAAACTACCCCTGAACGTACTACAAATTACCAAACTAACCATCAGCTATAACACATCATTTAATCAAACTTAACCAAAATATAGACAATATGATTAATTTCTAGCAATGTTCAAACAACAAATTTCATGAACATGATTTTCTTCAACAATTTCAACAACAAAGCACATGAACATGATTTCAACAACATTTCAACAACAAATCACATGAACACAAATTGAACAACAAAGAACAACTAAAATTTGATTGAACAATATTTTAGCAACAAACAATTCTATTTTCGGATTCAACAACAACAACAAACGAAGTATGAAGATTTCTAAATTCAATCATATTGAACTTAAAATCAACTCTAACAACATTACAACCAACAATTCCTATATTAAACTTAAACAACAAGATTATGAGACAAATTCAAGAAATAATCATAAATGATAAACAAGAAATCAAACTATACAAATTTCGGATTCAAGATCATCCAAACAAAGTATGAACATGAATGAATCTATTTTAACACAACAAACATGACAGATTAAAACGATTAAATTAATATATTTCCTTTAATACAACTAAATTCTTTTTTAGACGAATAACAAGATCGACGAATAAACAATTATGAACTTAAGCTTGATCGTAACAATATTAACAATTTCTAACAATACATAAACACATGAAACAAATTGAAGAAACAATTAATTAAACTTCAATTTGTATCTAACAAACATTAAACTAACAAATATTCACTTAAACAACAATACAAACATGAAATAAACATGAAACATAACTAATTAATCCTTCGTTTGAAATCTGAAAAATTAATTTAACAAACAACACATGAGCATGAACTAAAAATTAATTCAAACGATAAACAAAACAAACATTTGTTGATTTTAGATTCGAAAATATCAAAACAAAATACAGACAAAATAAAACTCAAAAACTACTAACCGGATCGAAACGACGAACAACGACCAAACGAACAACGAACTTGACGATGAACTCACGACGTACAGGATCTTCACTTGACGAAAAACCCTCGACCTTTGCCGGACTTTAACTGGACTGCCTTGCGTCGTCAACAACAGTACAATGATGAGCAACCAAACGGCAGACTCATGGGGTCGTCGATGGCAGTACGCAACAGCGAAGGAGACGACGTGAAGCAGCAGCAGTTCGAAGCAGCGAGCAGCAGCAACTGTCGACGACGTCCATGGCGGAATGGACTGCTCCCGATGGCAGCGTGCGAGCTTGGTCGTGACGATGACATGGAGGCAGCTGGAGGAGACGGGTTCTTGTTCGTTTTCTGTGTTTTTTGCCGGAGAAGAACGTGACGCAGCAGCAGCATCAACAGCTGCTACTCGACAGGGGGGTCCGATGGTTCGAGCGTTGGGGGTGCGAGGGGTCGTCTGGGCAGTGGCGTTTGGTGGTTGTTTGGTCGTCGACTGGACAGTGACGACGAGGGGGAAGCTGGTGGTTGACGGGGCTGGTGAATGGCAGCAGCCATGGACGGTGTTTTGAGTCTTTGGGAAGAAGAAAGCCAAAAGGGTGGGGGCGGATAGTTTTGGTCTCTTTTAGGGTTTTCCTTTTATTTTTTGTTTTGTTTTGTGTCTTTGAAATGCAAGATAGGGGTATTGGGTCTTTTGGGTTATAGACTGGGTCGACCCAGTTCGAAATGGACTGGGTCGTAGGGAAGATTGGGCCATTTTTTGGGCCTGTGGCTTGAAATCGAAGAAGAGGCCCAATTCCGACTTTCTTTATATTTTCGCTCTCTTTTCTTCTTTTATTTCTTCTAAAACTAATTTATAAAAATACTTAAACTATTATTAAGAATTAAATTAAGTTATAAAAGCGCAAATTAACTCCCAATAACAATTAACGCACAATTAAGTAATAATTAAGCATAAAATTATATATTTGGACATTAAATGCTAAAAATGCAAACGATGCCTATTTTTGTAATTTTTATTAATTTTTGTAAAACAAATTTAATTACTAACAATTTTAGAATTAAATCCTACATGCAAAATGCGACATATTTTTGTATTTTTTATTAATTTAGCAAATAAACACGCACAGACAAATACAAATAATTATTCAAAATATCACAAAATATCACAAAATTGCACACCAAAGAAAAATCATTTTATTTTTGGATTTTTTGGGAGTAATTCTCATATTGGGCAAAAATCACGTGCTTACAAAGGGGCGGCTGAAGCTTCTCCCATAAATGGTTGAAATAACTTGGTATTTATAGGCGATTTCTAGGGTTCTTTGGGCAGGATGTTTACCTCAAACATTTGAAATTAAGGGTATGGGGGGTTTTGAACGGTAAAATAGTCATTCATCATTTAATGAGCGAGATTTGAGCAGATTTATTTCAGATTTGCTTGAGACTTTGAGCAGATTTGTTTCAAATTAATACCCAAAATGGTTGGGCTTCTCCTGTAGCCTTCGAAACATAGGATGTTGTGCCGCAAGAAAAGGGAAAAATGGAGAACCTCTCCATGTGAGCGGAGAGAGAGAAAAGGGAGGTCTGCCAATTGAAATAGTCTGGTAGCGTGAGAGGTCAAACATACAGTATTGGATTTGAGGAGAAAATTCTTTATAATTAAATAGAATTTTGAAATCCAAAAGAGAGATATTGTAACGACCCGACTGGTCATTTTAGAATTAACGTCCCGATCCCCTATTAACTGCATTCCCGTATTTGTTTCTGCTATTGTAAGTTGGCGGGAAGGTTCGTTTTTGATTTCGGAGTATTTTGGGACACTTAGTCCCTAAATGAGAGTTTAAGCTTTAGAATTTGGACCGTAGTCGGAGCAGTGTGAAGATGGTCTCAGAATGGGATTTTGTTGGTTCTTTTAGCTCCGTTGGGTGATTTCGGGCCTAGGGGTGTGTTCGGGTTGTGTTTTGGAGGTCCGTAACTTAATTAGGCTTGAAATGTCGAAAGTCGAATTTTTGAAGTTTTCGGTTCGATAATGAGATTTTGATATCGGGGTCAGAATGGAATTCCGGAAGTTGGAATAGGTCTGTTATGTTATTTGGGACGTGTGTGCAAAATTTCAGGTCAACGAGGTTTGATAGACCTTTTGATCGAAAGCGGAATATAGGCTTGGATTGGAGACTGATTTATGATTTTAGCGTAGTTTGATGGGATTCGAGGGTGGGAATAAGTTCGTATGATGTTTTAGGGTTGCTTGGCATATTTGGTTGACGTCCCGGGGGCCTCGAGTGAGTTTCGAGTGCTTAACGGAAGTTGAATTAGACTTAGGAAAAATCTGAAGTTGGCTGGATCTATCATAACTGCACCTGCATACTTGGGACCGTAGGTGCGGGCCCGCAGAAGCGATGGAGAAGCCACAGATGCGGCTGGGCATTTGGAGTTCTGAAGTCGCAGGTGCGAGAGCTGGAGCGCACCTGCGGTCTAGATGAAGCGCAGGTGAGTCTTGGTGCTTTAAGTGAATTCTCGCAGATGCACACCTGGGACCGCAGGTGCGAGGAATTGGCCGCAGGTGCGGAAACCTTGGGCCAGAACCTATATATGGTTTCTGTCGCGATTTTGGCCTATTCTTTCACTATTTTATCCGAGAATTTGTGCTTTTTGGGAGGTTTGAGTGGTTTCAAGGAAGCTTCAAGTAGGTAAGATTTTTGGAACCCAAACTCGTTATTATGGTATTTTTCTACATTTGGCAAGAAATTTATGGAAAATAAGGGTTAAATTTGGGGGTTTAGGGTTTGAAATTGGAGACTTGGAATTGGGTATTTGAGGGGTTGTTTGTGGTCCAATTTTCATGTATTTGGTATGTATGAACTCGTGAGAGTGTAAGGATTCTAGTTTGTGAATTTTATCCGATTCCGAGACGTAGGCCCGGGGGACTTTTTTGGCAATTTTCTTAATTTTGCGTGCTAGCTTCGAATTAATTAGTAAAATTAGTTACTTGAAGTTATATTTACATTATGCATTTTATTTGAATAGATTTGGACCATTTGGAGTCGGGTACTCGTGGCAAGAACGTGATTTCGAGTTGATTGAGTTGGTTCGAGGTAAGTGTCTTGCCAAACCTTGTGTGGGGGAACTTCCCTTAAGATTTGGTATTGTTGATATATGACATGCCTTGTACGTGAGGTGACGAGTGCTTACATGTGCTAATTGTTGAAAATTCTGTTTTCATTAAGTAACTACAACTATGTTTTCTTCCCTGTTTATACTACTTGTAACTTAAGTCTACTGTTAACTTAGGAAAGCATGTCTAAGTGACTTAATTGCTTTACTTGTTCAAACTACTTTATCTGAATTCTGTGCAGCATGCTAGGTTAGAAATACTTGTTTTACTTTGGTATGAAATTGGATTGAATTGAATATTCTTCGTGTTGCTGCTGTGTGTTTACTTTGGGACTACGGGCGATATCCCGGTAGATCCCCCTTGCCTGTTTATTTGGGACTATGGAGTGATATTTCGGTAGATCCTCCTGCACATTTATATTGGAACTACGGGACTGCACCCGGTAGATTCCCCCAGTACTGAGTATTTACATTTGGGACTATTGTCGGTATTCCGGGAGTTTTCCTTGCACCTTTATGATTTGGACTACGGGACGACACCCGGGAGATCCACTGGATATTTATATTTGGGGACTACAGGACTGTATCCCGGTATATCCACGGTTGCTATCTCTGTGTGGAGTTACATTCTTTCTGTAATTTTCTCTCCGTTGTATTTGTTGTTATTCTTATGATCCTGTGTTACCTCATACTATTAGCATTTAATTATATTATAATATTCTATACCGCTTTACCTTGTTTTCTTTTCATCTATAATTAGTAGGGCCCTGACCTTCCTCGTCACTACTCGACCGAGGTTAGGCTTGGCACTTACTGAAGAGTACCGCTGTGGTGTACTCATGCCCTTCCTGTGCATGTTTTTCATGTGCAGATCCACGTTCTTCGGCCCAGCCATACCATCAGTGAGGCGAGGTGAACTTCAAAGACTTCGAGGTATATCTGCCGCATCCGTAGACCGAGGAGTCCCTCTCTATTCTCCTCTCTAGCTTTAGCTTTCCTGTATTTACTTTTGTTTAGACATTCTGGAGATTAGAACACTTGTTGTCATTCAATAGCTTGTGATTTCATGAGATTTCGGATTTTGGGAGTTATTTTAGTCTGAGAGGTTGTATTGTATTCCGAGCAGCATCTTAGACGTTTATTTATGTTCGTTCCGCCGTTTTAGCTAGTTTTATCTTTCGTTTCCTTTTTCCGCAATTTGTTAGGCTTACCTAGTCGTAGAGACTAGGTGCCGTCATGACAGTTCACGGAGGGCGAACTCGGGTCGTGACAAGTTGGTATCAGAGCTCTAGGTTCATAGGAGTCATGAATCACCACCGATTTATTAGAGTCTCGTGATCTGTAAGGAGACGTCTGTACCTATCTACGAGAGGCTATTTAACTGTTAGGAAAATTCCACTTCATTTGATTTCCTTGTTGCACGAAATTTTAGTATCACAATTCTAAACTTCTGTCTTCTATTCTGTTACAGATAGTGAGGACACGTGCTACCAGAGATGACCAGGCACCTGCGCCCCCTTCTAGAACCGTCAGAGGTCGGGTCCGGCGTAGAGGCCGAGGACGCGCCCATGGTGCAGCCAGAGCACCCGCGCGAGCTACCACAGAGGAGATACCAGCAGCTCCAGCCGGAGTCCAGGCACCTGATACGCCTACTGCTACTAATATTCCAGCTCTTCAGGAGACTCTTGCACAGTTTGTGAGCATGTACACCACTCTAACTCAGGCAGGGCTGATTCCCTTTGCTGCAACCACATCCCAGGACGGGGAAGGAGGAGCACAGACTCCCGCCGCCCACACTCTTGAGCAGCAGGTCCAGGTTGATCAGATCCCAGAGGTTATACTAGTACCGCCTGCAGTCCTAGATTAGCCCGAGGACAGGGCAGCGGCTTCATAGGATGAGCAGCGGAGGCTTGAGAGGTTCAAGAAGTATAAGCCTCCTGTCTTCAGTGGTTTAGCATCAGATGTTGCCTTGGGATTTCTGGAGGAGTGCTACCGTATCCTCCGCATTATGGGTATATCAGGATCGAGTGGGGTTTCTTTCACTGCCTTCCAGCTGTGAGCATGTGATTTTTGCCCTATACGAAATACTTCTATAAAATCAAAGAAAATAGATTTTTTCCAATTATTTGCCATTTTATAGGATTTTATTAATTATTTGCATTTTTGTGCACGTTTAATTTTTGTTTAAAAATCATAAAAAATATCAAAAATACCATGCATTTCATTTAGGTTTTGTTTTTACATTCTTAGGACTAATTAGTTAATTATTTATTTTATTGAAAATGAAAATCACAAAAATGGCTCATTTTTACGTTTTTTGTTTTTAATTCTTAGATTAGTGATTTCTCTCTTTTAGTTTAGCTTAGTAATTGTTATAAAATTTATAATTAGATAATTAGCTTAATTTTACAATTTAGATTAATTTAGGATTTTTAATTAAAGAAAACGGAAAAAGAAAAAAAAAGGAAAAAGGAATAAAAGGGGTAATTGAAGAAAGGGGGTTTTTAATATGAATTTGGGTTAATTTTTATACCAAATTAACCAAATTTTTCCCCAAAATTAACCTAGATCGCAACCCAAAATAGCCTTACCCGGTCCACCCCCTTTCAAGGCCAAAACAAAGTCATGCTGACGGTACCAAAGATGTACGTACCAAAGGGGATTTATGTGGCGCAGGGGCCCGTGGTTATCAGCCGCGCACCACAGAAGCCCATGAAGGATCCCACTGCCGTCCCCTGGAACTACAACAAAGCGGTAGTGACGTACAAGGGAAAAAAATCATGGGGGAAGTGAATGAAACAAACCCGTCTGGGAAGTACCTCAATTTGGAAGAAATGAACAATGCCAAACAGAAACGTTTTCCGCTTAAAAAGCTAGTCAGTGCTGAAGAGGCAGAGGAATTTTTCCAAAGATAAAAACTGTGGACTACGATGTAATTGACCAACTCCGGAAGTCTCCTTCCCAGGTCTCACTTTTGTCTCTACTCATAAGCTCGAGTGAACATCAGAAAGTGCTGATAAAAACCCTTAATGAGGCATATGTTCCGGTCGAGACCACTGTTGAGCAATTGGAAAGAATGACGAAACGATTTTTTGAAGTCAATCAAATCTCCTTTAGTCGAAATGACCTGCCACCAGAAGGGGATGCCCACAACAAAGCTCTTCATTTGACTGTTAAGTGTGAAGGATACTACGTAAAAAGAGTCACGTTGGATGGCGGATCTGGGGTTGACATCTGCCCTCTCTCAACTTTGCAAAGAATGGAAATCGGGACTGAGAGAATCAGGCCTAACAATGTTTGTGTACGCGCTTTTGATGGCGTCAAGAGAGACACGATAGGGGAGATTGATTTGATCCTAACCATCGGCCTTGTGGATTTTGAAGTGACATTTCAGGTTTTGGACATGGACACCTCATACAATTTTCTCCTATGAAGGCCTTGGATCCATGCGGCGGGGGACGTACCTTCTACTCTACACCAAATGGTTAATTTTGAACACAAAGATCAGGAAATTGTGGTCCATAGAGAAGACGACCAATCAATTTACAGGGACCCGTCAGTCTCATGTCTCGAGGCTGAGGAAGGTAGCGAGCACATAGTCTAACAAGCTTTTGAGATTGTGGTCACAGACTAATGTGAGGAAGGAACCCCGTGTCCCCAACACTTCTTGTCCAACGCATCAATCATAGTTGCCAGTGAGATGATCAGGCATGGCTACAAGCCTGGGAAAGGGCTCGGGGCATCTTTGCAAGGCATTACAGAGCCCATCACCTTGACTGCCAGTGAGAACTTCTTTGGTGTCGGTTTATAAGCTATAGAAACCGACGTGAAATGGTCTAAAGAACGTAAGAATGATGGGTGGGTTCTACCTCAGCCGATCCCGCATCTCGCCAGGACGTTTGTTAAGCCAAAGTACATAGAAGAAGAAGAAGAAGATGAGGCCTTCACGGCCGAAGAAATTTTGGATATATGTGGAGCCATGAGGCAAATGTTATATGAGGCTTGTATGGTCCAGCCGGGTGAAGGATCAAGCACTGCTGAGGTGCAGTATATAGGGCCCAATGCCAAGCTTAAAAATTGGAAGGCTACTCCGTTCCTAGTCAGGCGGGAATCCCGGTAGTTCAGTCTTGCCATCGTTTTTATATTCCGAGTTATTTCAGGGTGTAACTCGAATGTCTTTAGTTTATTGTCTTTAAAATTTCAATGTAAACCCTTCTATCTTCAAATTCAATGAAATGAAATCAATATTTCATCGTCTATGAATCTCTTTCTTTACTCTTTCTGATTTTGTTATTTTTCTTATTTCTTCTTTCAGTTCTAATAATGTGGACTTAAATAACATGACATTCTTGCGGGCTTCATGCCCAGATCCTAACACACTGTCTAACTGTGAAATAATGAATCAAGAACTAGAATACAATGAAGATGAGGCTTTTAGGGAAATAAACCGAGAATTGGAACAATTTGAGAATAAGCCTAAGCCAAACTTAAATGAAACTGAGCCAGTTAATTTAGGTAGTTCAGAAGAGGTCCAAGAAACCATGATAAGCATTCACACGGATGAAAGGAATAGGGATGCATTGATACAACTTTTGTTCGAATTCAAAGACGTGATTGCCTGGTCCTATGATGATATGTCAGGACTGAGTGTTGATTTAGTGGTACATAAATTGCCAACTTACTCCGGTTACCCCCTGTTCAACAAAAGCAGAGAAAATTTAAAACGGATATCAGTGACAAGATTAAAGTAGAAGTCACCAAGCAGTTGAAAGCGGGTGTGATCTGAGTAGTCCGATACACCACATGGTTGGATAATGTGGTCCCAGTGCCAAAGAAAGATGGGAAAACCCGAGTGTGTGTTGACTATCGGGATTTGAACAAAGCAAGCCCCAAGGACAACTTTCCATTACCAAACATCTACATCCTTGTTGACAACTGTGCTAAATATCAGATACGGTCTTTCGTAGATTGCTATGCTGGGTATCATCAAGTCCTGATGGATGAAGAGGATGCAGAAAAGACAGCCTTCACCACACCTTGGGGTACTTATTGTTACAGAGTATGACGTTCGGTTTGAAGAACGCCGGGGCAACTTACATGAGAGTTATGACTACCATTTTCCATGACATGATACACCAGGAAATTGAGGTGTATGTGGATGGTGTGATCATTAAATCAAGAACGCAAGACGACCATGTGCGGGATCTGAGAAAGTTCTTTGAGAATCTACGTAAGTATGACTTGAAGTTAAATCCAGCCAAGTGCGCATTTGGAGTACCATCTGGGAAACTTTTGGGGTTTGTAGTCAATTGGAGGGGCATTGAGCTAGATCCAACAAATATAAAGTCTATTCGGGATTTGCCTCCTCCGAGAACCAAAAAGAGGTTATAAGTCTGCTGGGTAGGTTGTGAATTACATCAGCAGATTCATTGCTTAGTTAACTTCCACGTGTGAGCCCATCTTTAAGTTATTGAAGAAAGATGCGGCGATTAGATGGACAGATGAGTGTCAGGAAGCTTTCGACAAAATCAAAGAATATTTGTCGAATCCGCCAGTGTTGGTTCCGCCCGAGCCTAGAAGGCCTTTGTTTTTATACTTGACAGTTTTGGAGAATTCCTTTGGAGCTCGGGCAACATGATATGACCGGGAAGAAGGAACAAGCCATATACTACTTGAGCAAGAAGTTCACTAGTTATGAAGCCAAATACACTTTGTTGGAAAGAACTTGATGCTCCCTAACTTGGGTCGCTCAGAAGCTTAGGCATTACTTGTTGGCCTACACCACCTACATCATAACCAGATTGGATCCTTTGAAGTACATATTCCAAAAGTTGATGCCCACAGGAATGTTAGCAAAATGGCAAATCCTGCTCACCGAGTTCGACATAGTCTATGTCACTCGCACAGTGATGAAAGCTCAAGCTTTGGCAGATCACTTAGCTGAGAATCCTATTGATGATGAATATTAGCCTTTGAGTAATTACTTTCCGGACGAGGAAGTAAATTGGGGCAATTTTGATTTCACCCACTGGTCAGCACTATCCGGCCACAGCCCGGCTTCGGTTTTTCTACACAAACAACACTGCCGAGTATGAAGCCTGCATTATGGGCATGAACATGGCAATCAATCAGGATGTGGAAGAATTGTTAATCATGGGAGATTCTAACTTGATTATCCAACAAGCTCAAGGTGAATGGGAAAATCGGGATGTCAAGCTTCTTCCATACAGGCAACATGTGGAAGATCTTAGCAAACGGTTCAAATCCGTCGAATTCAGGTACATTCCTCGGTTTCACAATGAGTTAGCCGATGCACTAGCTATGGCCTCGATGCTGCCGTATCCAGGTAATGTCCATATTGACCCATTGGAAATCCAAATACGAGAAAGACATGATTATTGCAATACAGTTGAGGTGGAACCTGATGTTCAGCCATGGTATCATGATATCAAAAGATTCTTGAAAACAAAGGAATATCCCGAGCAAGTTAGTGGAGACCAAAAGAGAACCATTAGGAGGTTCGCCAGTGGTTTCTTCTTGAGCGGAGAGGTCTTGTACAAAGGGACTCCAGATCTGAACCTTCTAAGATATTATGATGCTCAAGAGGCCAGAAGAATCATGAATGAAGTGCACGCAGGAGTGTGTGGGCCCCATATGAATGGATACGTCATTGTAAAGAAAATCCTTCGAGCAGGTTATTACTGGATGACTATGGGAAAGGATTGCTTCAGTTTTGTCCAAAAGTTTCATCAGTGTCAGGTGTGTGGTGACCTGATTCATGCACCGCCTTCAGAATTACATCCTATATCAGCACCGTGGCCATTCGTTGCTTAGGATATGGATGTCATTGAGCCAATCGAGCCAAAAGCTTCAAATGGGCACAGATTCATATTAGTTGCCATTGACTACTTCACAAAGTGGGTCGAAGCAGTCACTCTTAAAGCCGTCACTAAGAAAGCAGTGGTGGACTTCGTGCATTCCAACATTATCTGTCGTTTTGGTATTCCTAAAATAATCATTACAGACAATGCTGCAAATTTGAATAGTCATTTGATGAGGGAGATATGCAAACAATTTAAGATCACGCAATGAAATTCTACCCCTTATTGGCCCAAAGCCAATGGTGTTGTTGAAGCAACAAAAAAGAACCTCAAGAAGATTCTCAGGAAAATGATCCAAAGTTTTAGGCAATGGCATGAAAGTTGCCTTTTGCATTGTTGGGATATCGCACAACTATGCGCACATCAGTTGGGGCAACACCTATCTATTGGTTTATGGAACTTAAGCCGTAATGCCTACAGAAATTGAAATTCCATCTCTTCGAATCATCGTTGAAGCTAAGGTTGAGGATAATGAGTGGGTCAAAACCCATTTGGAACAGTTAACCCTGATTGATGAAAAACGGATGGCTGTAGTTTGCCACGGGTAGTTGTATCAACAAAGAATGGCCCGTGCCTACAACAAGAAAGTGCGGTATCAAAAACTTGTTTTGAGACGTATTCTCCCGCATCACAAGGAAGCAAAAGGAAAGTTCGCTCCAAACTGGAAAGGTCCATACATTATAAGAAAATTGTTGCCGAAAGGAGCGTTGTACTTGGGAGACATTAAAGGAAATGACCCTGAAATAATTGTCAATGCAGATGCGGTCAAAAGGTATTACATTTAACCCTTCTGCGGTGTTGATATTATCCGATTAGGATGACGAAGGCTTTCATCTTCGCTACCCCAAACACTTCAACCCTTTGCTAACCCTTTGAGCCGGTTACCTTTCTTTGATTATCCTCTTTGGAACCTGAAAATGTTTGGAAAAAAAAATCAAAAACAAAGTTTCCCTGAACTACGTTTGACTTGATTCCGAAAGGATACGTAGGCAACCTCTCTCCGGGGTTCAGTCGCACCAAAATAAAAATCTACATTCCCCCCCCCCCCAAAGTTGAAATTGGGCAGAATTTTTAACGGTTCGTCTGAAAGGTTCCAAAGTTGTAATTTAACCCAAACACTTTTTACCCTAAAATCCGTTCAAAGTCCTTCTGATCAATCATTAAAGATGTTCAAAATGGGAGGATGTTGGTTACTTGGATCTGATACAATCAAATGAGAGAAATAAAATGAGAAAGTCTTATTGGTAAAAACCCACATGGGCACCGTAAGGCGATAGTGAGCAGAGAAATTGAAAATGAGAGAGTCTTGTTAGTGAAAACTCGCAAAGAGTAAGGCAACAGTGAGAAGAGAAATGAGAAAGGTCAGTTGGTGAAAACCCGCAAAGGGCACCACTGATCGAAAAAGGGAATCACTTACAATTATCGGCACTAATAAGAGTCCTGGCAAGGTTTCTCGGTTTTGAAATATGGATTATGAAGGGTCTTTATGAGATTGAATGGTTGCACAGATCGGGTATCCAGTCCAAGAAGCATGTCATGTCTATTGAAGTCTGCAGACACTCCAGATAAGTCCTTCTTTCCTTTCCTCGAAAGGGACACTTCTCGTTTGACTTCTTTATCCTGTCCTTTGTTTACTTTTCTTTGAATCCCTTTCGGTTTAATCCTCCTCCGAAAATAATACAAAGAAGAGATGGCAAGATTGGTTTTACAAGGTTCTGTTTAACAAAAGCTAAAATTCAAGGAAAAGCACCCAGCCTCAGCAGGTGCATCAAGTCAATCTCGACTGGCCATGATGGCCGATGCTCCAAAGTCAAAATTATTGAAAAGGAAAGAAATCAAAAGTCAAGTGCCTGTAAAGGCAAAATAAGTTGAAAGGGCCAATCCCCACACGGCTAACCATCATGTGAAATTTTGGAAAGTTAAGATCCATGGGTTTAGAAAAGAGACAGATTTCCAGAGAGCCAGCGAGCAATGGAGATTTTCATCGAAATAGTTGGGCCGAGATCAAGTGATCAAAACAATCAAGGCCACAAAACCAACCACTGTTTCAAACTGACGAATTATTCTTTGATTTGAAAACAAGAAAATAGGTGCAGTCCAAAACAATCCTGCAAGAAGCAGGTGCAATAAAAGCAAGGCACGCAGAAACCAAAACGGTTCTGCAGCAAGAGTTGACCCGAAAAGGGAAATCCTTTTAAACTCTTCATTCATTCTCCTAGATAAAGTGAAAAGTGAAAAAAAAGAAGAAAAATTCAAAACCATGGTAGCATAGGGTCTCCAATCTCTAGCTACGTCTTTTCCAACATAGGGTCCCATTCCCTAGTCTGCCAGCATAACCTGGAAGCCTTTTTTAGTATAGAATCCCACTCCTTAGTTGATCCCCGGCATAACCCGGGGACCTCCCCGGCATAACCCGAAGACCTTTTCCGGCATAACCCGTGGACCTCCCCGGCATAACCCGAGGACCTTTTACGGCATAACCCGAGGACCTTTTACGGCATAACCCAATGACTTTCCCAGCATAACCCGTGGACCTCCCCGGCATGACCCGAGGACCTTTTATGGCATAACCCGATGACTTTCCCAGCATAACCCGAGGACCTTTTCCGGCATAACCCGATGACTTTCGCGGCATAACCCGTGGACCTCCCCGGCATAACCCTATGACTTTTCCAGCATAACCCGTGGACCTCCCAGACATAATCCGAGGACCTTTTCTGGCATAACCCCATGACTTTCCCGGCATAACCCGTGGACCTCCCCGGCATAACCCGAGGACCTTTTTCGGCATAACCCGATGACTTTCCCGGCATAACCCGAGGACCTTTTTCGACATAACCCGATGACTTTCCCGGCATAACCCATGGACCTCCCCGGCATAACCCAAGGACTTTTTCCGGCATAACCCGATAACTTCCCCGGCATAACTCTTGGACCTCCCCGGCATAACCCGTGGACCTTTCCGGCATAACCCGGTCATTTTTTGCCAGCATAACCTGGTAATCTTTCCAATTTAGGGCCTCCGATCCCCTTTTGATTTCATTTTAGATATAGGGTCTCCACTCCCTAATCTCTTTTCCCAAGGATACACAATCCTGATTTACTGCTTTCAATAAAGAAGTAGTTTAGATATTGTTACAATAACTCACAAAATCTTTCTAGTGAAAACTGGGGCAGAAAATTTCGTTCGTTTGTTTGTTTTGGTGCCTGAACAGGTTTTTTTAGCGTGAAGCACGAGGTTTCGAGATGACCAAAAGAAGAAGTCTCGATCCAAAATAAAAGAAAAGAATAACAAGAAAAATAAGTGAGCTCTAAGTGTAGAAGCGGAAAAGATGCGGACTGCTCTAGTTATGATTGAAGTCATAAGCTTTGCATGTCCCGCCTTGATCCAAAAAGCTAAAAAAGAATCAATCAGCGATTGCAGCAAACGAGCATCAAGATGCAGGTCAGAGTCTGCAGGAAGAACCAACCAAGACTCAAGATCAAGCTTTAGAAGGTTTATAGATAGGAATGTTGTAACTCATAGTTGATAGGATTAGCTAGTTTAGCTTTTCATCTTTTATTTCGGTGTAATAAGGAGCTCAGCAAGCAGAAACATCAGCGAAATCACAGTTTTCCGGTAGTCCCAGTTACCAAAACATCCAGAACTACACTGACCTGATTCCTTTATAGCCAAGGAACTGTAGGCAACCTCCGAAGCAAGGTTCGGTCAGATTTTTTCAAAAGATGCTTCTCATGGAGTTTCAAACGGGCAAAAATTGCTCGTAATTGCTCATTTTATCGTTGACCGAAAACCCTACATGTTTCCGAGCAAAGAAGAACAGCTGTGAGCATGTGTTTTTTCTCCCCTTTCAAAAGTTCATATCTCCCCCTTTCAAAAGTTGGCCAAGTTCAATACTGCCTATCCCAAAGCCCCAGGTCCTTTCTTCTTTCTTTTTTCTCTTATTCCTAATCTCTGATCATCTTTGTATCTTTCTTTCATGTACAAACAGTCTTTGTCTTAAATCGCCAGTAATTAGGTCTTCCACTGTGTTTAACTTTCTTTGCATGACCATGTTTTCTTTTGCTTGTTTTCTTTTGTTGATTAGGTTTAATTTATAGCCAATTGACAACTGATTTGTTAGTCTAGGGTTTCATATTTCTTATTTCCTTGTTGTTAGTTCTTAATATGTCTTAATTAGCCAATTTTCGTTATAAGTAATCATGCATGTTTAGATATCAGAATTGTTTGTTTGGGTTTAGTTCTTGACCCAATTGATTTAACCTAATTTGTTAGTAATCATGTGCATTTTTAAAATTGAATTCTGATTTCTGTTAGTTAGTTGGTTTATTAGTTGATTTTAATTGATTAGTTAGGATTACTACTGCTACTGTTGAAGTAATTTAAAGTGCAGTTCAGTCTTTAAATAAAATGAGCTTAATTGCCCAATTAGATCAAATTTATCAACTTGGCAATCTCTTAGGAATTCAATATAAGCTGCCTTGAGCTGTTTGATTTCAGGAATTCATTAATAGATGTTTCTTGGCAAAAAAGCCCAACTAGTTAGATCCAAAGTTGGCCAGCTATGTAGCCTGGGCCTTAGGTCACAAAGGGGTAATTACAAGGGTATTTCAGGAAAGTTTAGGAATGATAGCTGAGGAATCTTAGCTAATTGCCTAGGAAACTTCTAGAATCAAGATAAGGGACCAAATTAAAATAAGAAAAGGTATTACATCAGAATTTCTGGGTAAATAGTAAAATTTCATAAGTAAAAAGGGTATAAAAAGAGAAGAAGTTTCTAGAAAAGTATACACCTATCCCAGCTTTTGTAAAAAAGATGCTGAAAATAGGATAAAAGGGACAGCTGTATCAGGGTTGTGCAAAAATGACAGTACTATTTTCAGACTTTAGGATAAGGAATATTCCCAAAATATACCCTCCCTAAGCAGCCTATATATGTAGGCTATTTCATTCTGAAAAAGACACACAATCATCAACATTTTTCTGCACAAAAAGGGTTTTTTGAAACAAAGAGAATTTTCCTTAAAAGTTCTCTGAAAACTTCAGTTTTTTTTGGTTAGATGTCTGAGCTGGTATTCTGATTTTGGGAAGATATTTTGTGTGTTGATTCTGGGTCTTTCTCTGGTTTGGTTTTACTGTTGCTGCTAGGTTTTGTTGGTTGTTCTTTCTTCAAAGTTCTGATTAGTGTTCCACCCTGTTTACTGCTTGTTTTTTGCTGCTACAAGTATTAATCCCACCTCATCTCATGTATTGTTTTGAGGTTATATAGCATCAGTAAGTTTGCAACCAATGTGTATAATGAATGATCTTTCCATATGATACTTGGTTGTTTTAGTATGAATGTAGTAGATTTGTTTGCTTGAAAATGGATATCCAATTGCTGAAATGATCTCCTCTCTCTCTCTTTCATATTGTTTATCATTTAGGTCAAAATATACTAGTTAATCTCAATAAATGCTGAAACCTACTTTTTATCTTTGTTGTTTTGTATACGAGTGGCCATAAGGCCAAGCAACCTCAGGGCTGGAGTTTGATATGCTGACTTGTGAGAAACAACTCTATAACTGATTTCTTGCAAGTTTGAAGCTTGGTTTGAAGGATCTGGTGGCAGTGGAAAAGCCTGAAGTTAGGAGAAATTTTGCTTTTGTTTACTTTAAAAATTTTCTCTTCTTTTGTTTTTTTAGATGTTAGTTATACTTAGGAGTATGCTGTAAATTCATGGACATTCAGTAGTAAAATGGATTGTTGGAATGATTTTAAATTTAGTTTTGTTTAATTATTAGTATAGGTTCTTAGCAGTTGGACCTCTTTGTAATAAACATTATTACTGTGTGATGGTTTGAACATGGCACGAATTGGGCCAGACTTGCAACAAGGCCCAATATGAGAGCCACTTGAGCAAGTCTGGGCCTAGGCGAATGGGCTTGGGCGTTAAACCCAGTAACGTGATTTTTAATTGTGATGTTTTCCTCGAGAATCATAGTACAAATACATGCTATTATGTCTTGCGAATTCCGTGATTAATTTTCAAACTAGCATTATTGTTTGATATTTGAATGCTGATGTTTACTTAACAGTAATTTAAATATAACTACTGTAAATATGCAAATTTGGTTAATTCAGACATAGAGGTGGATAGGCCCAGCTAGAAAACATGTAGCAACTGGGCCCGCCTAAATATAAATCCAATATAGGATGTTTGAATCAGGCTCAACAAGAGTTTTTGGGACTCTTCACTTCTGGGCCAAACTCTAGCCCAATATAGTCTCAAAGTGGCCGATTATCCATAAATAAGTGAGTAATGGGGCATTGCTGGACCAAATCCCTTTTCAGCAATAATTAATAGCTTAGACCTTCACCCTTTTAAGCATGTCCTTGATTAAAAGATTCTTAGTGAATTTCAAATTAGGATTAAAATATGAGTATCCTTAGTTTTGCTTAAGTGAAACACAAACCTTGTTAAAATATAATTGAGGTGTGTCATACACAAACAAAATCCGTAACTTATGGCCCTCACATTAAGTATTAACTTAGAAAACACCTTTCAAACACTCGTAGTTTGCTTTAGGCGCATTTATAATAAAATCATCATAGCTACGGGTACGGTTCCCTTGACGTAGCTGTGATACCTAATTTTTAAATCTGGGGGTACATTTATGTGACCCGACCACAACTTTTAATATTTGTAAATAAATTAAATATATTGTAGATCGTGGGTACGGTTTCCGTGACATGATTCGCAATGTGTAACAATAAATAATTAAAAGCGGTTATAAAGTGTTAGAAAATGCACAATAGGTTAAAACATGTAGTAAATCAGATAATTTCGACCGTGCTCGAACCACGAAATTCGGGAATGCCTAACACCTTCTCCGGGGTTAACAAAATTCCTTATCTAGGATTTCTGGTTTCGCAGACTTTTAAATAAAGTCGAAATTTCCTCAAATTTGGGATTTTAAAAATAAACCGATGACTTGGGACACCAAAATAAACTATTCCAAGTGCTGACTCTAAAAATTTATATAAAATAATTCCGTTTCGAATAATGTCACTTTAATTGGAAAAACTCCCTTATATTACCCTCGGGTGGTAAAAAAGAGGTGTGACACCAGCTTCGAGGAGCAGCCTATCAGTGGTGGCGTACCTTTGAGTTGGACAGTCCAGCTGAAGCAGCTTCCCTTACTTGGACTCAGTTTTTAGATATGTTCCTGAGAGAGTTTGTTCCTCAGAGCCTCAGGTACGCATGGCGCGCAGAGTTTCAGCATTTGCGCTAGGGCACTATGACTATTTCGGAGAATGCTGTCCGTTTCACTGACTTGGCTAGGCATGCACCAGCCTTGGTTGCTACAGTTCGTGAGAGAGTTCGCCAGTTTATTGAGGGGTTTATTCCCAGCATTAGGTCTAGCATGGCTCGTGAGTTGGAGATGGAAATTTCTTATCAGCAGGTGGTGAGCATTGCTAGGAGAGTGGAGGGTATGCATGCTCGGGATAGAGAGAAGAAGGAGGCCAAGATGTCTCGAGAGTCAAGCCATTATTTTGGTGCATGTGCCGCAGTTGTAGGTTGTCATGATAGGGGTTATATGAGTCGCCCCGTTCATTCAGCTCTTCCTGCAGCTAGTGGTATTCCAGCTCCTCCTAGACCTCAGGAGCCTTATTATGCACCGCCAGTATCTAGTGCGCCTCCTACACGTGCTTTCATGTCACGACCCTAAAACCGGAGCCGGTCGTGATGGCGCCTCTCGTGAAAACAAGGCCAGCCGACACACTACCAATTCATTTTTAAGCAATTAAATAATAGAACTAAGTCTTAATCATAATAATAAATCCCAAAATAATGTAGATAATACAGTTTGCGGAAAAAGACATAGCCCGACGTCGGGGTGTCACTAGTCATCAGCATCTATCATAAAAATTACAAGTCTGAAAAAGAGTCTACACAACTATTACATAACTAAAACCGAAGAAAATAAGATAGAGGGAGAAGCACTAGGCTGCGAATCACCGGGCAACTACCTAGTGAATCCCTGGAATCTGCGGGAAGCTCTCTCAACCCTCGCAAGCAGGACCTGATGCGCCTGAATCTGCACACGGGGTGCAGGGAGTAAAGTGAGTACTCCAACTCAACGAGTAATAATAATAAATGCAGATTGAGTAATAAGAAACCACGTAAAGGCACATCAACATATTATAAAGAAGCAATTAAAGCAATGAAACAGTGGAAAATAGGTAAAGTCACTTTAGTTCAGTTAAAACTTCTTCGGAATGCCTTTTTAACAGTTAAGCAAGTAAATGACAGGCAACTAGGAAAGGTAAACACATAAAGAACCGCCCCTTAGGCACCATACCAATAGAATCAGCCCCTCGGGCAACACATGGAACAATACCAGCCCCTCGGGCTATATCTCACATCACAATGGGTACCGGTGCTCACTACGGGTGTGCAGACTCCTGGAGGGGCCCCTTACGGCCCAAGCGCAATATCAAGCCATCTCATGGCATAATCACATAGGCTCTTGGCCTCATATCAACAAGCCACATCGTGGCGTACAAATCTCAGGCCTTCGGCCTCATAATTATAATCAGTATTTCCTCACAACATAGGCCTTCGGCCTTACTCAATCACAATCTCATAAGCCACTCGGGCAACAGTAAAAACATGATGCTCAGCCCAATTTATCATTGAAAATATCATTTAATGTTTAAAATAGAGTAAACATGGATGAGTTATGAAAACAGTAGAAAATAGCATGACTTGGTACAAGTATAAAGTCAAAATAGTGAGGAAATATCAGTAAAAATTTCCTAAGGATCCAAATAGTTGGCACGAGGCCCAAATATGGCATTCAGCCCAAAACATGATGATAGCAAATAGTTTTCAATCAAATACGTAGTAAAACAGTCATTCAGCATGGACTAAGTCACAATCCCCAATGGTGCACGACCCCACACTCGTCATCTAGCGTGTGCGTCACCTCAATATAGCACCACGATGTGCAATCCGGGGTTTCATAGCCTCAGGACAACATTTACAATCATTACTCACCTCTACCCAGTCCAAATCTCTAGCTCGCGATGCCTTTGCCTCCTGAATCGACCTCCGGATGCTCCAAATCTAACCAAAAATCAGTGCAAAACCAACAAAATATGCTAAGGGAACAAAGCCCACTCGAAAGAAATTAAATTACAACACAAATCCCGAAATTGGCCAAACCCGACCCCCGGGCCCATGTCTCGGATTCCAATAAAAATTACATCGACAGACTCCTTATCACTTCCCGAGTTCATTCATACCAAAAGCATCAAAATCCAACCACAAACTACCCCTCAAATCCCAAATCCTAAGTCTCCAATTACAAGCCCTAGTTCTTCAATATTAGGCTTAAATTCCATGATTAATTAGGTAAAATTCACATTAGAATCGAGTATTAAGTCCATAAATCTTACCTCCAAGTGTTTCCCCTTGAATCCCTCTTCAATCCTCTTCAAAAAGCTCCAAAATCGCTCAAAAATGGTGGAAGTTAACCCCAAAATCGCGGACTAAATGGCTATTTAAACATTCTACCCAGGAATCCAATCCTTCTTCGCGAACGCGGTCAACGCCTCGTGTTCGCGAAGCACAAACTAACTCTGACCAAAATTCCTTCAGCGCGATCGCGACACCCAGCTCGCGAATGCGAAGGCTTAGCTCCCTAACTCATCGCGAACGCGACTCCCTTTCCGCGAACACGAAGCACAAACCAACCTGAACCTCAGCTGCTCAACTTCCTCTACGCGAACGCGGCACAACCTCGCGAACGCGGTGCACAACGGCCCCAGCCCTTCGCGAACGCGGATCTTCCCTCGTGAATGTGAAGGCTAAATCCTCAGCCTCACCTGCTAACCCTCCGCGAATGCGAGGGCCTACTCGCGAATGCGAAGGTCATTTGTCTGCATTTTTCCAAAACATGAAATGGTCCGATTGACCACCCGAAACTCACCCGAGGCCCCCGGGACCTCAACCAAACATGCCAAAATATCCCATAACATCATTCAAACTTGTTCCAACCTTCGGAATACTCAAAACAACATCAAAACACTAAATTCGCATCGGATTCAAGCCTAAGAATTCCAAAATCTTCTAAATTATGCTTTTGATCAAAAAGTCTACCAAAACACATCCGAATGACCTGAAATTTTGCGCACACATCCCAAATGTCACAACGGAACTACTGGAACTCCTGGAATTCCATTCCAAACCCTATATCAAAATCTCACCTATCAACCGGAAAACACCAAAATTCTAATTTCGCCAATTCAAGCCTAAATCTACTCCAGACCTCCAAAACACATTCTGATCACGCTCCTAAGTCCCAAATCACATCCCAAAGCTATCCGAACCATCAGAACTCACATCCAAGCCCTCTAACACATAAGTCAATATCCAGTTAACTTTTCCAACTTAAGCTTCCTCAAAAAAGACTAAGTGTAACAAAACCTTCTCATAACCTCTCCGAACCCGAGCCAACCAACCCGATCACACATAGAACCAACAAACAAAGTAATAAGAAGCAGAAATGGGGGAAACGGAGCGGTAACTCATGAGACGACTGGTCGGGTCATCACATCCTCCCCCTCTTAAATAAACGTTCGTCCTCGAATGAGTCAAGAAACATACCTGAAGCCTCAAACAAGTGAGGATATCTGCTCCGCATCTCCCGCTTAGTCTCCCAGGTAGCCTGTTCCATGGGCCGACCTCTCCACTGTACTTTCACTGATGCTATATCCTTTGATCTCAACTTTCGAACCTGACGCTCCAAAATAGCTGTTGGCTCCACATCATAAGTCAAATCACCATCTAACTGAACCGTGCTGAAATCCAGAACATGAGACAGATCCCCAATATACTTCCGAAGCATAGAAACATGAAATACCGGATGCACATTCGACAAGCTAGGTGGCAAAGCAAGCTCATAAGCCACCTCCCCAATCCTCCGAAGCACCTCAAAAGGTACAATGAATCGAGGACTCAATTTACCCTTCTTCCCAAACCTCATAACACCCTTCATGGGCGAAACCTTCAATAGAACCTTCTCATCAACCATGGAAGACACATCCCGAACCTTCCTGTCAACATAACTCTTTTGTCTCGACTGCGCTGTACGAAGCCTCTCTTGAATTACCTTCACCTTTTCTAAAGCATCCTGCACCAAGTCTGTCCCCAATAGCCTAGCCTCACCCGGCTCAAACCAACCGATTGGAGATCTACACCGCTTCCCATACAAAGCCTTATACGGAGCCATCTGAATACTCGACTGGTAGCTGTTGTTATAAGCAAACTCTGCAAACTGTAGAAACTGATCCCATAACCCTCCAAAATCAATGACACAAGCACGCAACATGTCCTCCAATATCTAAATAGTACGCTCGGATTGTCCATCCGTCTGAGGGTGAAAAGCTGTGCTCAACTCAACCTAAGTACCCAACTCTCGCTGCACCGACCTCCAAAACCGCGAAGTAAACTGAGTGCCCCTATCCGAAATGATGGAAACTGGGACACCATGCAAACGAACAATCTCCCGGATATAGATCTCTGCCAACCGCTCTGAAGAATAGGCAGTACACATAGGAATGAAGTGCGCGGACTTGGTCAGCCGATCCACAATCACCCAAATAGCATCGAACTTCTTCAAAGTTCGTGGGAGCCCAACTACAAAGTCCATGGTGATCCGCTCCCACTTCCACTCTAGAATATCCATCCGCTGAAGCAAGCCACCCGATCTCTGATGCTCATATTTCACCTGCTGACAATTGAGACATCGAGCCACAAATCCCACAATATCTTTCTTCATTCTCTTCCACCAATAATGCTGCCTCAAATCCTAATACATCTTTGCAGCACCCGAATGAATGGAATACCGTGAGCTATGGGCCTCCTCCAGAATCAACTCCCGAAGCCCATCTACATTGGGCACACATATTCGGCCTTGCATCCTCAACACCCCATCATCACCAATAGTCACATCTCTGGCATTATCGTGCTGAACTCTATTCTTAAGGACAAGCAAATACGGATCATCATACTAGCGCTCTCTGATGCGATCATATAAGGAAGACCAATAAACCACATAAGCCAATACCCGACTGGGCTCCAAAATATCCAACCTCATGAACTGATTGGCCAAGGCCTGAACATCAACTACAAAAGGTCTTTCCCCAACTGGAATATATGCCAAACTCCCCATACTCACCTCCTTTCGGCTCAAAGCATCGGCCACCACATTGGCCTTCCCCGGATGGTTACAATGTAGTGATATCATAATCCTTTAGCAACTCCAACGACCTCTGCTACCTCAAATTGAGATCCTTCTGCTTGAACAAGTGCTGGAGGATATGATGATCAGTAAACACCTCGCAAGACACACCATACAAATAATGCCTCCAAATCTTCAACGTGTGAACAATGGCAGCCAACTCCAAATCATGAACGTGGTAGTTCTTCTTATGGGGCTTCAACTGACGAGAAGCATAAGCAATAACTCTACCCTCTTACATTAATAAACACCCAATACCAACTCTCAAAGCATCACAATACACGATATATGAACCTGAGCTGATGACAAAACTAACACGGGGGCTGTGGTCAAGGCTGTCTTGAGCTTCTGAAAGCTCTCCTCACACTCATCCGACCATAAAAATGAAACACCCTTCTGAGTCAACTTGGTCAAGGCCGATGCGATAGATGAGAATCCCTGAACAAACCGGTGATAATAGCCTGCCAACCAAGAAAGCTACGAATCTCTATGGCTAAGGACGGTCTAGGCCAACTCTGAACTGCCTCTATCTTCTTCAGATCAACCTAAATACCCTCGCTGGACACCACGTACCCCAAGAAAGCCACTGAACTGAGCCAAATCTCACACTTGGAGAATTTTGCATAAAGTTTCTCCTCCCTCAATCTCTGCAACACAACTCTTAAATGCTCTGTGTGCTCCTCCTGACTACGCGAATACACCAGAATATCATTAATGAAGGCTATGACAAACAAGTCGAGATAAGGCCGAAACACGCTGTTCATCAAATGCATGAATGTTGTTGGGGCATTTGTCAGCCAAAAAGACATCACCAAGAACTCATAATGACCATATCGGGTCCTAAAAGCTATCTTAAGAATATCTGAGTCCCTTTTCTTCAACTGGTGATAACCTGAACAGAGATCAATCTTGGAGAACACTCTCGCTTCCTCAAGCTGGTCGAATAAATCATCAATGCGAGGCAAATGATACTTGTTCTTAATTGTTACTTTGTTCAACTGCCTATAATCAATGCACATCCTCATAATGCCATCCTTCTTCTTCACAAATAGAACCGGCGCACCCCAAGATGGCACACCAGGCCGAATGAACCCCTTATCAAGGAGTTCCTGAAGTTGCTCCTTCAACTCCGCTGGTGCCATACGATACGGCGGAATAGAGATGGGCCGAGTGCCCGGCACCAGGTCAATACCAAAATCAATATCCCTGTCTGGTGGCATGCCCGATAGGTCTTCAGGAAACACATCGGGAAACTCCCTCACAACTGGGACAGAATCAATACTGGGAGTCTCTGCACCGACATCCCTCACAAAGGCTAGATACGAAAGACAACCCTTCCCAACCATACGCTAGGACATAAAGAATGAGATTACTTTACTAGGAACTTAATCAGTCACACCTCGCCACTCAATCTGTGGCACACCCAGTATAGCCAATGTCATTGTCTTAGTATGACAGTCTAGAATAGCACGACACGGAGATAGCCAATCCATGCCTAAAAATAACATCGAAATCCACCATACATAATAGTAAAAGATCCAGTCGGGTCTCCAGACCCCCAATAGTCACCATACACGACCGGTACACACGGTCTAAAACAACAGTATCGCCCATCGGAGTAGATACATGAACAGGTGAAATAAGAGACTCACAGGGCGTATCCAAATAACGAGAAAAGTATGATGACACATAAGAAAAGGTGGAATTGGGATCAAATAATACAGAAGCATCTTTGTGGCAGACAGAGACAATACCTGTAATAACAACATCGGAAGCAATAACATCGGGTCTAGCTAGAAGTGCATAGAAATGGGTCTGACCGCCACCTGATCAACCTCCCCCTCTAGGGCGACCCCTAGCTGACTGACCTCCACCCCTAGCTGAATGTGCGAGTGGTGGTGAAGTAACTGGTGTTGAAGCCGATGGCTGACCCCTCTGCTGAGATAAACTCGCAAAGCGACGAGGACACTGCCTCCACATATGACCCATCTCTATACACTCATAACAACTCCCAGGTGCTGGAGATAGGGACTAAAGGGAACCCCTAGCACCAGAATGACTAGCAGATGCACCTGGCATAGAAGAGCCCTGAACTGATGGAACACAGGATGAACTTTGAGCTAGAAGGGCACTAAGTGATGACTGGCCATGTGAGAACTGTGAGAACCATGACCTGATGACGCCCCAAAAAAACCTGGGCGAGCTGGCTGAGCATGCCTGAATGGACGGCCTCTGTCGTGCTAAAACTGACCTCTCGAAGGAGCACCACTATAACTACCAGATCCTTGAGGCCTCTTGGCCTCTCTCTCCTCTCGCTCCTGGCAACAAATTGACTCAATCTCACGAGCAATGTCTACAACCTCCTCAAAAGTAGCACCAGTCACCCTCTCTCTGATCATGAGAATATGAAGCTAATATGTGAGGCCATCAAAAAACCTCCTAATCCTCTCTCTATCTGTTGGAACCAACCAAATAGCATGACGAGCTAACTCGGAGAACCTTATCTCATACTGCATCACGGTCATCTCTCCCTGACGCAACCACTCAAACTGCCTACACAGCTCCTCTCTGCGAGACTGCGACATATACTTCTCCAAAAAGAGAACGGAGAACTGCTGCCAGGTAAGGGGTGCTGCACCAACAGGCCTACGCCTCTTAAAAGCCTCCCACCAAGTGAAGGCAGCTCTAGAAAACTGATAAGTAGTGAAAGAGACCCCGCTGGTCTCCAGAATACCCGTTGAACGAAGCATCCTCTGACACTTATCCAAGAAACCCTGGGCATCCTCGCCCTCTGCACCGCTGAAAGTCGGAGGCTGAAGTCTACCAAACCTCTCCAACCTACGATGCTCGTCCTTTGGCATGGAAAGAACTACATAGTCCTGAGCAGCTGCAACTGGCTGGGTTGGATAGTCCCCGGTGTCTGAAGTCCCTGCACGACCTGCTCAGGTGTGCGAGCAACTGGAGTCTGAGTGCCTCCCCTGGCCTGAGAAGTAGATGTAGTTGTAGTAATTGAGACCGCCTGAGCTAAGCCAGTGTATACTGATAGAATTTGAGCCAAGGCCTCCTGAAGACCCGGAATCATAATGGGAACAGCTGGTGCCTGAGCTGGTGCTGCTGGAGCATCCACAATTAGGACCTGATCCTGAACTGGGGCGGCTGGTGGATCTGCAGGTGCTGCCCTAGCTGCTGTGCGGGCCACACCCCTGCCCCTACCGCGACCATAATCGCGTCCTCGGCCTCTAGTGGCCATATCTGGTGGCACTAGTGGTCGTCCATCCTTACCGATAGTGTGTGTCCTCATCATCTGTGAGAGAATAGAATAACAGAAGTTTAGTACTTGGATCAACAAATTCGTACGACAAGAATATCAAGAATATGAAGTTTTTTCTAAAGGTTCTGCAGCTTCTCGAGGATAAATACAGACGTCTCTGTACCGATCCGCGAGACTCTACTAAACCTGCTCATGACTCGTGAGACCTATATAACCTAGGCTCTGATACCAACTTATCACGACCCTAAACCCGGACCCGATCGTGATTGCACCTCTCATGGACAAGGCCAGCCGACACACACCCAATTCATTTTTAAGCAATTAAATAAAAGAACTAAGTCTTAATCATAATAATAAATCCCAAAATAAGGTAGATAATACAATTTTCGGAAAAAGACATAGCCCGACATCGGGGTAGCACCAGTCATGAGCATCTATCATAAAAACTACAAGTCTGAAAAGAGTCTACACAACTATTACATAACTAAAACCGAAGAAAATAAGATAGAGGGAGAAGCACTAGGCTGCAAATTGCCGGGCAGCTACCTAGTGAATCCTGGAATCTGCCGGAAGCTCTCTCAACCCTCGCAAGCAGGACCTGATACGCCTGAATCTGCACACGGGGTGCGGGGAGTAAAGTGAGTACTCCAACTTAGTGAGTAATAATGATAAATGTAGACTGAGTAATAAAAAACCACATAAAGGCACATCAACATACTATAAAGAAGTAGTAAAAGCAATGAAATAATGGAAAATAGGTAAAGTCACTTTAGTTCAGTTAAAACTTCTTCAGAATTCCTTTTTAACAGTTAAGCAAGTAAATGACAGGCAACTAGGAAAGGTAAACACATAAAGAACTACCCCTCAGGCACCATACCAACAGAATCAGCCCCTCGGGCAACACATGGAATAATACCAGCCCCTTGGGCAACACATGGAACAATACCAGCCCCTCGGGCTATATCTCACATAACAATAAGTACCCTCGCTCATTGCAGGTGTGCAGACTCCTGGAGGGGCCCCTTACAGCCCAAACGCAATATCAAGCCATCTCGTGGCATAATCACATAGGCTCTCAGCCTCATATCAACAAGCCACCTCGTCGCGTACAAATCTCAGGCCCTCAGCCTCATAATCATAATCAGTGTTTACTCACAACATAGGCCCTTGGCCTTACTCAGTCAGAATCTCATAAGCCACTCGAGCAACAGTAAAAACATGATGCTCAGCCCAATTTATCATTGAAAATATCATTTAATGTTTAAAACAGAGTAAACATGGCTGAGTTACGAAAATAGTAGAATATAGCATGACTGAGTACAAGTATAAAGTCAAAACAGTGAGGAAATATCAGTAAAAATCCCCTAAGGATCCAAATAGTTGGCACGAGGCCCAAATATGGCATTCAGCCCAAAACATGATGATAGCAAATAGTTTTCAATCAAATACGCGGTAAAACAGTCATTCGGGATGGACTATGTCACAATCCCCAACGGTGCATGACCCCACGCTCGTCATCTAGTGTGTGCGTTACTCAATATAGCACCACGATGTGCAATCCGGGGTTTCATACCCTCAGGATAATATTTACAATCATTACTCACCTCTACCCAGTCCAAATCTCTAGCTCGCGAAGCTTTTGCCTCCTGAATCGACCTCCGGATGCCCCAAATCTAACAAAAAATCAGTGCAAAACCATTAAAATATGCTAAGGGAACAAAGCCCACTCGAAAGAAATCAAATTACAACGCAAATCCCGAAATTAGCCAAACCCGACCCCCGAGCCCATGTCTCGGATTCCGATAAAAATTACATCGACAGACTCCTTATCACTCCCCCAGTTCATTCATACCAAAATCATCAAAATCCAACCACAAACTACCCCTCAAATCCCAAATTCTAGGTCTCCAATTACAAGCCCTACTTCTTCAATATTAGGCTTAAATTCCATGATTAATTAGGTAGAATTCACATTAGAATCGAGTATTAAGCCCATAAATCTTACCTCCAAGTGTTTCCCCTTGAATCCCTCTTGAAAAAGCTCCAAAATCGCTCAAAAAATGGTGGAAGTTAACCCCAAAATCGAGGACTAAATGGCTATTTAAACATTCTACCCAGGCATCCAATCCTTCTTCGCGAACGCGGTCAATGCCTCGCGTTCGCGAAGCACAAACTAACTTTGACCAAAATTCCTTCATCGCAATCGCGACACCCATCTCGCGAACGCGAAGGCTTAGCTCCCTAACTCATCGCGAACGCGACTCCCCTTCCGCGAACGCAAAGCACAAACCAACCTGAACCTCAGCTGCTCAACTCCCTTTACGCGAACGCGACACAACCTTGCGAACGCGACTCCCCTTCTGCGAACGCGAAGCACAAACCAACCTGAACCTCAGCTGCTCAACTCCCTCTACGCGAACGAGGCACAACCTCGCGAACGCGATGCACAATGGCCCCAGCCCTTCGCGAACGCGGAGCCTCCCTTGCGAATACGAAGGCTAAATCCTCAGCCTCACCTGCTAACCCTCTGCGAACGCGAGGGCCTACTCGCGAACGCGAAGGTCATTTGTCTGTAACACTGAACAACAATTTTCTGCATTTTTGCAAAACTTGAAATGGTTCGATTGACCACCCAAAATTCTCCCGATGCCCCCGGGACCTCAACCAAACATTCCAACATATCCCATAACATCATTCAAACTTGTTATAACCTTCGGAACACTCAAAACAACTTTAAAACACCAAATTCGCATCGGATTCAAGCCTAAGAATTCCAAAATCTTCTAAATTACGCTTTTGATCAAAAAGTCTACCAAAACACGTCTGAATGACCTAAAATTTTGCGAACACATCTCAAATGACACAACAGAACTACTGCAACTTCCGGATTTCCATTCCGACCCCTATATTAAAATCTCACCTATCAACCGGAAAATGCCAAAATTTCAATTTCGCCAATTCAAGCCTAAATCTACTCTGGACCTCCAAAACACATTCCGATCACGCTATTAAGTCCCAAATTACCTCCCGAAGCTATCCGAACCATTGGAACTTACATCCGAGCACTCTGACACATAAATCAATATCTGGTTGACTTTTCCAACTTAAGCTTTCTCAAAAGAGACTAAGTGTCTAAAAACCTCTCCGAACCTAATCCAACCAACCCGATCACACATAGAACTGACAAAAAAAGCAATAAGAAGCAGAAATTGAGGAAACGGAGTGGTAACTCATGAGATGACTGGACGGGTCGTCACATTTCAGTGGTCAGTCCAGCAGACCTAGCCCGAGCTAGTTACAACCACCACGTCCTCCCAGAGCTTGTTTTGAGTGTGGTGACACATGCCATATGGTAAGGGATTGCCCAGACTTATGAGGGGTGCACCTCCACAGACTCCTCAGCCACAGCTGCCCCGCAGAGTTCTCAGGCTATGGTTCCAGCACCAGTTGCTACCCCACCTGCTCAGCCAGCTAGAGGTGGAGGTTTGAGGTGGTAGAGGTCTCCCTAGAGGGGGAGGCCAGGCCAAATATTATGCCCTTCCTTCCCGTACTGAGGTTGTCGCCTCCTATTCGGTCATCACAGATATTGTCCTGGTTTGTCATAGAGATGTATCGGTTCTATTCGATCCAGGATCCACTTATTCTTATGTGTCTTCTTATTTTGCCCCACATTTGGGCGTATCTCGGGATTCTTTGAGTTCCCTTATTTATGTTTCTACTCATGTGGGGGATTCTCTTGTTGTGGACCGCGTTTATCGGTCGTGTTTGGTTGCTCTTAGTGGTTTTGAGACCAGAGCATATTTATTATTGCTCAGCATGGTAGATTTTGATGTTATCTTAGGCATGGACTGGTTGTTGCCCCATTATGCTATTCTTGATTGTCACGCCAAAACTGTGATGTTGGCTATGCCAGGTGTTCTGCGAGTTGAGTGGAGGGGGTAATTTAGATCACACTCACAGTAGAGTTATTTCTTTCCTTAAAGCTCAGCGAATGGTTAAGAAGGGGTGTGACGCGTATCTGGCCTATGTGAGAGATGTTATTGATACACCTACAGTTGATTCAGTCCCAGTATTACGGGACTTCCCTGATGTGTTTCCAGCTGTTCTTCTGGGTATGCCACCCGACAGAGATATTGATTTTGTCATTGATCTATTGCCGGGCACTCAGTCCATTTCTATTCATCCGTATCGTATGGCTCCTCCTGAGTTGAAGGAGTTGAAGGATCAGTTACAGGAATTGCTTGATAAGGGTTTTATTCAGCCCAGTGTATCACCTTGGGGTTCTCCTATTTTGTTTGTTAAGAAAAAAGATGGTTCTATGCGTATGTGCATTGATTATCGCCAGATGAACAAAGTTACAATGAAGAACCGGTATCCTTTTCCTCGCACTGATGATCTGTTTGACCAGTTACAGGGTGCACGAGTGTTTTCTCAGATTGACTTACGTTCATGTCACCATCAATTGAAGATTCGGGACCTAGACATCCTGAAGACTGCTTTCAAGACTCGGGAGTCTGGGAGCGTCAGTATGATGACCCTCATTTGATCGTCCTCAAGGACAAGGTTCTGCACAGTAATGCCAGAGATGTGACTATTGGTGATGACAAGGTATTGATGATACAGGGTCGGGTATGTGTACCTAATGTTGATGGGCTTCGGGAGTTGATTCTAGAGGAGGTCCATAGTTTGCGGTATTCCATCTATCCGGGTGCCGCGAAGATGTACCAGGATTTGAGATAGCACTATTGGTGGAAGCGGATGAAGAAAGATATAGTTGGGTTTGTAGCTCGGTGCCTTAATTGTCAGCAGGTGAAGTATGGGCACCAGAGACCGGGTGGGTTGCTTCAGCAGATAGAGATTCCGGAGTGGAAGTGGGAGAGGATCACCATGGACTTCGTAGTTGGATTCCCACGGACTTTGAAGAAGTTTGATGTCATTTGGGTGATTGTGGATCGGCTGACCAAATTCCCCCATCTTGTATGTACTACTTGTTCTTCTGAGCGGTTGGTAGAGATTTATATCCAGGAGATTGTTCGTCTGCATGGTATTCCAGTTTTTATCATTTCAGACAGAGGTACTCAGTTCATATTGTGGTTCTAGAGGGCCGTATAACATGAGTTGGTCACTCGAGTGAAGTTGAGCACAACATTTCACCCCCAGACAAACAGACAGTCTGAGCGCACTATTTAGATTCTTGAGGATATGCTTCGTGTGTGTGTGATGGAGTTTGGAGGTTCTTAGGATCAGTTCTTGCCACTGGCAGGTTTTCCTACAACAACAATTATCAGTCGAGCATTCAGATGGCACCGTATGAGGCTTTGTATGGTAGGCGGTGTAGATCCCCGGTGGGTTGGTTTGAGCTGGGTGAGGCTAGATTATTGGGCACAGACTTGGTTCAGGATGCTTTGGAGAAGGTTAAGGTAATTCAGAATAGACTTCGTACAGCCCAGTCTAGACAGAAGAGTTACGCGGACCGGAAGGTTCGTGATGTTTCCTATATGGTTGGAGAGCGGGTCTTGCTTCGGGTTTCGCCTATGAAGGGCGTTATGAGATTTGGAAAGAAGGGGAAATTGAGTCCGAGGTTTATTGTCCCTTTTGAGATATTGCGGCGTGTTGGGGAGGTTGCTTATGAGCTTGCCTTACCTCCCAGCTTGGCAGAATTTCATCCGGTATTTCATGTTTCGATGCTCCAGAGGTATCACGGTGATCCGTCACATGTTTTGGATTTCAGTTCTGTCCAATTGGACAAGGATCTATCCTATGTTCATGAGCCAGTGGCGATATTGGACAAGCAGGTTCAAAAGCTGAGGTCAAAGAACATTGCTTCAGTGAAGGTTCAGTGGGGGGGTCAGCCGGTCGAGGAGGCGACCTAGGAGACCGAACAGGATATGCGCATCCATTACCCTCATCATTTCACTACTTTAGGTATGTCTCTATGCTCGTTCGAGGATAAACGAATGTTTTAAGAGGGGGAGGATGTAACGACCTGGTCTCCAAAACTCTACATAAACTCAGTTCTTAAAATGCTTGTAAACACATTGTTGGTATGAAATCTTAAAAGAAGTTTTAATTAAAACCATAAAAAACACATTTATTTTGAATAACCAAAAACATTATGCTCCATATATGGTTAATAGTCATAAGTCTTCTTTAAACAGATGAAAAATCCGACACATTAGGATCCTACACATGACTTCCTAATGTGTGATGACCACTAGATTATGATTTTCTAAAAGATATGGCTTGAGATAACAAATTAACGGAAGTTAACAAGTGGCATACTGGAATTTAACAAGAAGCTAAAATTATTTCATAACACGCACAGAGTATGAACACATTTAAAAATCTGAATCGAACAGAAAAGAGAAATTGCGAACCTGCTTTAGGGCAATGAACTGAGGCGTTTGTCAATGGCTATTCGACCTTCCGATTCAAATCTCGCGACCAGAAGCAAGAAGATCATTTCTCGCATAAGGTTTTTTAAGGGGTAAAGGGGCGGCTGAAGCTTTCCCCCTAATGGCTGCAAAAACTTGGTATTTATAGGGGGATTCTAGGGTTCTTTGGGCGGGATTGTTACCTCTAACGTTTGAAATTAAGAGTGTGGGGGTTTTGAACGGTAAAATAGTCGTTCATCATTTAATGAGTGAGATTTGAGCAGATTTATTTCAGATTTGCCTAAGACTTTGAGCAGATTTGTTTCAAATTAATACCCAAAATGGTTGGGCTTCTCCTGTAGCCTTCAAAACATAGGATGTTATGCAGCAAGAAAAGGGAAAAATGGAGAACCTCTCCATGTGAGCGAAGAGATAGAGAAGGGAGGTCTGCCAATTCAAATAGTCTGGTAGCATGAGAGGTCAAACATACAGTGTTGGATTTGAGGAGAAAATTCTTTATAATTAAATAGAATTTTTGAAATCCAAAAAAGAGATATTGTAACGACCCGACGGTCATTTTAAGAATTAACGCCCGATACCCTATTAACTGCATTCCCCGTGTTTGTTTCTGCTATTGTAAGTTGTCGGGAAGGCTCATTTTGGATTTCGGAGTCCCTAAATGAGAGTTTAAGCTTTAGAATTTGGTCCATAGTCGGACCAGTGTAAAGATGGTCTCAGAATGGAATTTTGTTGGTTCCGTTAGATCTGTTGGGTGATTTCGGGCTTAGGGACGTGTTCAGGTTGTGTTTTGGAGGTCCGTAGCTTAATTAGCCTTGAAATGCCGATAATCGAATTTTTGAAGTTTCTTGTTCGATAGTGAGATTTTGATACCGGGGTCATAATGGAATTCCGGAAGTTGGAGTAGCTCCGTTATGTTATTTTGGACGTGTGTGCAAAATTTCAGGTTATTCGGACGAGGTTTGATAGACTTTTTGATCGAAAGCGGAATTTGGAAGTTTGGGAATCCTTAGGCTTGGATTGGAGAGTGATTTGTGGTTTAGCATAGTTTAATGTAATTCGAGGGTGGGAATAAGTTCGTATGATGTTTTAGGATTGGTTGGCATATTTGGTTGAGGTCCTGGGGGCCTCGGGTGAGTTTCGGATGCTTAACGGAAGTTGAATTGGACTTAGGAAAAATCTGAAGTTGGCTGGATCTGTCATAACCGCACCTGCATACTTGGGACCGCAATTGTGGGCCCATAGGTGCGAAAACCCTGGGCCAAAACCTATATAAGGTTCTGTCGTGATTTTGGCCTATTCTTTCACCATTTTTTCCGAGAATTTGAGTTTTTTGGGAGGTTTTTGAGAGAGGATTCAAGGGAGCTTCAAGAAGGTAAGATTTTTGGAACCCAAACTCATTATTATGGTATTTTTCTACTGATTTGGCAAGAAATTTATGAAAAATAAGGGTTAAATTTAGGGGTTTAGGATTTGAAATTGGAGACTTGGAATTAGGGATTTGAGGGGTTGTTTGTGGTCCAATTTTCGTGTATTTGGTATGTATGAACTCGTGAGAGTGTGAGGATTCTAGTTTTGTGAATTTTATCCGATTCCGAAACGTGGGCTCGAGGGACTTTTTGGGCAATTTTCTTAATTTCGCGTGTTAGCTTCGAATTAATTAGTGGAATTAGTTACATAAAGTTATATTTACATTATGTAATTGATTTGAATAGATTTGGGCCATTTGGAGTCGGGTATTCGTGGCAAGAACGTGATTTCAAGTTGATTGAGTTGGTTCGAAGTAAGTGGCTTGCCTAACCTTGTGTGGGGGAACTCCCCTTAGGATTTGGTATTGTTGATATATGAAATGCCTTGTACGTGAGGTGACGAGTGCGTACATGTGTTAATTGTTAAAAATTCCTTTTTCATTAAGTAACTACAACTGTGTTTTCTTCCCTGTTTATACTACTTGCAATTTAAGCCTAATGTTAGTTTAGGGAAGCATGTCTAAGTGACTTAATTGCTTTACTTGTTCAAACTGCTTTATCTGAATTCTGTGCAGCATGCTAGGTTAGAAATACCTGTTTTACCTTGGTATGAAATTGGATTGAATTGAATATTCTTCATATTGCTGTTGATATCTCGGTAGATCCCCCTTGCCTGTTTATTTGGGACTACGGATTGGTATTCCGGTAGATCCCCCTGCACATTTATATTGGAACTACGGGACTGCACCAGGTAGATTCCTCCAGTACTGGATATTTACATTTGGGACTACGGATCGGTATTCAGGGAGTTTCCCTTGCACCTTTATGATTTGGACTACGGGACGACACCCGGGAGATCTACTAGATATTTATATTTGAGGACTACAGGACGGTATCTTGGTAGATCCACGGTTGCTATCTCTGTGTGGAGTTACGTTCTTTCTGTAATTTTCTCTTCGTTGTATTTGTTATTATTCCTATGATCTTGTGTTACCTCTTACCGTTAGCATTTAATTATATTGTCATATTCTATACTACTTTACCTTATTTTCTTTTCATTTATAATCAGTAGGGCTCTGACCTTCCTCGTCCACTACTCGACCGAGGTTAGGCTTGACACTTTTTGAGTACCGATGTGGTGTACTCATGCCCTTCCTGCGCATGTTTTTCATGTGCAGATCCTGGTTCTTCGGCTCAGCCATACCATCAGTGAGGCGAGTCGAACTTCAGAGCCTTCGAGGTATATCTGCCGTGTCCGCGGACCGAGGAGTCCCTCTCTATTCTCCCCTCTAGCTTTAGCTTTCTTGTATTTACTTTTGTTTAGACATTCTGGAGATTAGAACACTTGTAGTCATTCAACAGCTTGTGATTTCATGAGATTCCGAGTTTTGGGAGTTGGTTTAGTTCGAGAGGTTGTATTGTATATGCCGAGCGGCATCTTAAACGTTTATTTATGTTCATTCCGCAGTTTTTGGCTAGTTTTATTTTTCGTTTCCTTTTTTCGCAATTTGCTAGACTTACCTAGTCGTAGAGACTAGGTGCCGTCACAACAGTTCACGGAGGGCGAACTCATATCGTGACAGATATTTTGGTGGAAGAATCTAGAAAAGAATTGAGACATGGGCTAATATTTTTTGGAGTAATTTGGGCCGATAAAATTAGTAGAAAATATTGGGCTACTAACTAGGCCGAATTTCCTTTTTTTTTTCCAAATTCTTTGGGCTTCTAATAATCAACAATAATATTAATATTAAAGAAAGAAAGAAAGTAATTAACTTATTTATACCTAATCATAATTACTAATGTTCAAATAAAATATTAATCGTAAGATACAACAAGATTTATTAAATATAATTTCGTAATATTTAAAAGTTATTGCAAAAAATATTCTCGCTTAGTGAGATAAAAGAAATAAAAATACTTTTCGTGAAAGGTAACAATAAATACGATTAAGGTATGAATGATAAAGATGATACCAATAACATTAATAATAATAATTATTATAACAACAACAACAACAACAACAACAACAACAACAACAACAACAACAACAACAACAACAATAATAATAATAATAATAATAATAATAATAATAATAATAATAATAATAAAAACATTAATAATACTAGTAATAGTGACATTAAGTAAATAATAATAATAATAATTAGGTCTAGTTTGTGCTAAAAATTGTAAAATAACTATTCTTACATTATTAGTGATGTTAGAAGCTTAAAGAAATAGTTTGGAAGAAAAGAATGACAAAATTGGATGTCAACAAGCATCAACGTCGATTTCTATGTTTTGCTTTCCTTCGGAACCCCACCAAAAAGAAAACCGCAATTCTTGGAAGAGTTAATGAAAGAAGCCATGATTAGCAGAAGGAGATAAGAGTTCTTTGAAGAAGATTAAAGAAGGATGAAAGCAGAAAAAAGTTGAATGCAAAGAAGTTGAGAGAGTTTGTAAAACTGTTAAGTGTAAAAGAAGAAGAATGAGGCATCTAAGTAAATGAATAGGCTCCTAAAATCATGACCATGATTACCCCGAGAATCGACAAGAATATTGCTAAATTGTGGAGCAACACGTGTTCGGGATATTAAATACGAAGAGACGGGCGTCTTATCAAGCGTCATAAACCTTTCAGAAGGGTTCAGAAAATTTCTCGCCAAGAAAGAAATCTTCACCAACTTCCTGGTGACACAAAGATGTGTCATCGGAAAGCAGGGGAGTCATATTTATAGGGTAAAATCGGTTCACACTAAATACTCGAATGATAGAGTGATACGTGGAACCGAGGACAGACGGAAGATGAAGCAAGTGAAAATCGAGACCGAGGGCAACAACTTCGGTTGGCATCGGGTAAACCCCGAAGGGAATATTATCAACGAGAGCAAACAAATATTTTCCATCAGATGACATTCAATGAAGAATATTCCTCGATATTAAATACATATCTGTTACAGAGAATTTTGGCATTCATGACCTGCCGTTACATATTCATCAATGGCCCCCATTATTGCCATTTAAGAGGGGCTTGATCCTTGGACCTTATTCTCTAGGTATAACTATAAATAGTGGCTTTAACAACCATTGTGACACACGAAAAATCTGATAAACTTATGCTACATATTATTCCAAGCTAAATAATACTTTACTTTCTGTCTAACGTCATTCTTATTACTGTGTTTGGAAGCTTTGCTCCCAAAACCAAGTTATCTACTATTTTATCTCGATTTCAACGCTAAGTCTTGCATTTTATTTAATTTATTTATTATTTTAGGATCAAATCGATTCGTCTGTCTAAAAACCACGCTATAAATTCAGTTGTATCGTTTTACGGGTAAACAGATGGTTAAATGATAAAGCTTATATTAAACACAAGTATCATTGATTCGGTTTAACCACCGATTGCATGTAAATTTTTAATTTCTATATCTATTGCGGATTGCCTATTGTAAAATTTGAACATTTGAGACTGTGAATTCCAATTCTGCTGCCCTATTGGGATCTTGGAAACAAGAATTTTCAAATATGTTTCAGATTCTGCTGCCACATTTAATGTACTCTCTCTATTACCATGAATTAGAACACATTGAGGTTACTCCCAGATCGTAGTTTAGTAGTTTGGTCAGATGAGTTTTGTATGGTTTGTCAATTTATTCATATTAAGCAAATAAGAAATACAAAGTTTTCTTTTCTTTGGTCGTAAATTACTACAGAAATTCCAATCATGATATTTTGAACACAATTCCTTTGCCTCCTAACGGTCAAACCAGATATTGGTATGTATAGCAGAAGTGATTGTATCTTCCTTTTAATCATTTGATGTTTGACAATCAACTATATTCCTTCTTTTAGTTAACAATTTTGTCGTAAAGCATCTTTCTTTTTGTTTTTCTTCCTATTCTTTTTCTGAAACTCTGCAGATAGGCTCAATTATAAATGATTTTTTGTGCCTATTGGTCTTGCATCAATTAATGTGCAATTGACATTTTTTATGCCTATATTCAAAGTGAGCCCAGCGAATAAATGAAAGATTCAAAGTAAAATAAAGAGGTGGATTGCTTCTGTTCTAACAGAGCAGGGTTTTGGATCATAGACCTTTGTGCAACTTGTCATCATGAAAGCCACTAAAACGTTTGCATTTGGAAGAAATTTGTGCCCCACATCAAGAATTGGACTTCACATGTAAAAATGTGATCGGTATAATTGTGTGGTTGGTCACGTAAAAGCTGACAAAACTAGAGCCAATTGGCTTACTTTAAGTATTTTTAACCTAAAATAGCTTTTAAATATTATATAGTGTTTGGATAAAGTAACAAAAATGCTTTTAAGCTTTTATTTTTAAGCTAAAATGATAAAAATAAGCCAAAAGCCAAAAGCTAGAATTCCTAACTTATGACTTTTGGCTTAAAAATCACTTACAACAAGCCCATCCAAACGGGCTCAATGTTGATTAGCAGGTTTTTCCAGATAATGAGCCACACTTGAACTGATCAGACATACCTCTTTTTGCCGGATCGCAATATTCATCTTCAAATTCCTATAACTAGGGGTGTCAAATGGGCAGGGTTGAGCTGATTTTGGGTGGGTTATAATGGGTTGAGTCAATAAATGGGCGAATCATTGACCGGCCAAAAGTTATTTGGGCTGAGTAGACTGAGTCAAGATGAGCTAAAATTTGGGTCATATCCCAACTCACAACTTTTATCACCTTTTAGTTAATGTGTTATTTTCTTATGAATTGCTAAATTATCAATATAAGCTTTTTTCTTTTGTTATGGTCATATATAACATATTAAACAAAAAAAATATGTTTAAAATATTTTAGCGAAGTTATTCATGTATCAGTTTAGGCTAAAAATCAGCTAAACTTTAGATGGACTGATATTGGCTGGGTCAATATAGGTGGACTCAACAAATAAGGGGTCAATGATCGGTTCAATCTTAAGCAAGTTAAATGGGTTTGGGCTCAAATTGCCACCCCTACATGCAACAAACCAATTTTTCATTCAATCGGACTCCACATTCCTAAAATGATATTGTATTTATCAAATCCCTGCAATAAATTGTATGTGAGTTGTGTAAGATGATCTTGCAATCTACGATCACTATGCTAATGTTCCAATGCAAATTAGTCCCTAAGCATCTTAATTACAAAAATATTTGTTCAAAGCAGTTCTAAGGCTTCATTTGTTTGTACTAAATGGAGGTCTGAATTTTAATCATTTAGATATTAAATATTAAGTGCGTTTGTTTTTATAATCTGAATTTTAATTATTCAGATCTTAATCATTAAGTGTGTTTATTTTTTTTTACTTCACAACCACTTAATGAGTCTGAATAGGTCTATATGATTAAGATCTATAACAGAGACTTAATTTTATTAAGATGTTATCATATATTCATTATTAATTGCCGCCACCGCCTACCATTATCAACTGCCACCATACTCAACCACCACCACCACCTCCACCACCACCTCCACCACCACCACACCACCATCATCCTCGATCATAGCCACCACCATTATCAACCATCACCACCCACTATCCACACACTCCGACCATCATCATTCTCATCAACAATCAACACTCATCCACCTCAACTACCACAACTGATCACCCCATCACCATCAACAACCACAGCCGGCACTGTCCATCATTATAACCTACCACCACCCACATACCACCTTCCTCAGTCACAACTACTACCACCACCCGCCATTATTAAATATTACCAACCACCACTACCATCCTCAATCATAATCGCCACTACTACTAATCACTACTAGCTACTAGCATGAATCACCATCATCAACCAAAACTACCACCAACCACCGCTTCTAGTCGGCATTCACCCATTAGCTATCACCACCAACAACTATCATATTTTAAACAACTGTATATTTTATTGATAGAACATTAGTTAGCATTTCATTTGAATTTTATGTTTATTAATTTTCAAATAAAGATAAATTTTATACATTCAGATGTTAAAAATCAAACAGTCTTAATTATTTCTATTCGGATCTTAATACACACTTTAATACATTCAGATGTGTATTCAGATTCAGATGTCTTAATCTTAATACACATCTTAATATTCATATATGTATTCAGATTCAGACATCTTAATCTTAAAAAAAAAAAACAAATGAGGTCTAAATCACCTTAAACAGCATTTGTTGATATATCTATTGTAATTCTCGAGACTTTTCATGTTTACAAATCACAAACAGGACCGATCTTTTATCAGTATATTTCTAAATGTCTCGCAAGGAAAAGGGAAAATACAATTGGTAAGGAAAAGCACCTTTACTCACCGCATTGTAAAGGATTTTTGAACCACTAATTAGTCTCAAGTAGCAATAAGGGGAGTGCGGTTCGTGATGTATGAACACTTACAAATTACAATCATAGGTTAAATGACGAGTAATAGTAATTATTCAGAAAATGTGATGATTAACTATTGTGGAATTAAAAGGAGGCTTTTGAATTGTATCTTCAGTCCTACCATCAGTAACGTCTGATGTCCCCTCAAAAACATTGAATAAAATAATAAATGAACCTTGGTGGAAAAGGACTGGAGATGTATTTTCTAATTTACCTGACTCGTTGGGCTTCCTAATATGATGTCACTTAGTTTCAGACTTCTCCAAGATCCTGATTAGTTAAGGATTAACAATTCAAAATATATAAAAGGTATATGAAAAATTGTGATCAAAGAAAAATTTATTTGACTCTCGAAATTTAAACTCCACTGCATAAATTGGAACGCAGGGAGCATATGCTTTCAATCTTTCAATAAGGTACTTCTTTATATGTTTTTATTTGGATCACCATTATACAAAAAATGACTCTTGACTTCCTTGATGGCTAGATGTTTTATTCATCTTGTTCATCCTGAGTAATTTCGGGCACAACCACTAACTTGCAATTTTCGTCCTTCATGGGTTGTAAACTTCAGCTAGTTGGTCACTAACCTGAAATATGAAGTTCTGAAATATGAAGTTCTACGTTGTTTGGCGACCTAGCTTTAACTATGCTTGATATTCTAGGACTTATAGATAAATTTACCGCCAGACAAAATTCTTGTCTAAAAGTTTGATCGGCTTCTTGACAAGTAATTCTATTTCGACTTCCTGAAGGGACTAGTTAAATTTTTACTCCGATCTTTTTCTCTTCTTGTCTGGTGACCCAAAAAAAAAAGTCAGGTCCTTAATACAGGAAATCAGTTGGGTCAGTTAAGAGTCAAATAGCCCACGGAAATTTGAGACTTTAGTCTGCAAACTGATGGCCCAACGAAATGGGAAGGATAGAAATCCATAACAGACTACGAGGAATTTTCATAAAGCTGTCACGATCCGAATTTTCCACCGTCGAACCTGTGAAGGCGCATAATATTGAACCCGTTAGGCAATCCAACGTTACGATTTATTTCACTTTTTTTCGTTTATCTTTTATTAATTAAAAACTTAACAAAATTAAATCAGCGGAAATAAATGTGGAAGATCACAGTTTAAAAGACTATATTTATACTAAGAACAAAATCCGAAATAAAATCCACTCAAAACTGGAGTCACAACTCACGAACTGTCTACGAATACTACAAGTAATGGTCTGAAAGAAAAATATACATTTGTTTCAGAGGAATACTAAAATGTCACGACCCAAAACTAACCCTGTCTTGATAGTGCCTATCGTGGTACTAGGCAAGGCGACACATTACCAAAACAAAACGATATTTTCATTTTCAAGATAATTTCCAAAGTTATTTAATATAGAAACTTCATAAGGAGTGTAAATCAAAAACAAAAGTGCGGAAAAGAAAGCCCGACATCGGAGTGTCACTAGTCATGAGCATCTACTACAATCGTCTGATAATATCAAGACTAACATAGCCTGGAAATAACTGAATACAACTGAGGGAAGATAAAGAGGGAGTAAAGCAGGGCTGCGATCGCCAAGCAGCTACCTTGCTAACTCCGATGGATCTGCCACCGAATAATCAATACCCGCTATCGAATCCAGAAATACATTGGTTTGCACACAAGGTGCAAGGAGTAATGTGAGTACACCAACTCAGTTATATGTAACAAAAGTAAATAAAGACTGAGCAGTAGTGACGAGCAATAAAACATATACAGTTCATATCATAAAATCTTAGTAGAATACAACAGGCTTTTAAAATCAAGGTTTGAATCAACAGTATACAAACTAAGTGATGAAACAGTGGGTAAAAAAATGATGAAAACATAAAAAGCCCCTCGGACAAAACATCACTCGTGAACATCCCCTCGGGCAAACATGAATCATAAATAGCCCCCGGATAGCCTCACAGTCACTCATATACAGCCCATCGGGCATACCTCACAATCATTCGTAAACAGCCTCTCGGGCACAACATGAATCAAGAACAACCCCTCGGGCAGAATATTATATCACTCACTCAGGGTACCCGCGCTCACTAGGGGTGTGCAGACTCCGGAGGGGCTCCTACAGACCTTATAACAAGCCACCTCGTGACATAAATCAATCAGGCCCTCGGCCTCACTCAATCATGAATCAGTAAATATGTTGCGACGTGCAGCCCGATCCCATAAATATCCTCACAAATCAGGTCTTCAACCTCACTTAGTCATAAATCAGTAAAACATGTTGCGGCGTGCCACCCGATCTCATAAATATCCTCATAAACCAGGTCCTCGGCCTCACTCAGTCATAAACCTCCCAAGCCACTCGGGCTCTCAATAAAAAACAGGGTACTCAGCCAAAAATAATTTTTATATGTATCAAAACAGAGTAATAAAGACTGAGTTATGAAAATAATAAGTATAACATGACTGAGTATATATTTCCAATCGAAAACAGTGAGAGGATGGTAAGAAAAAGGCCCCTAAGGGTCCAAACAGCTCTGGCACAAGGCCCAAGTATGGCGTTTAGCCCAATTTATAGAAATTCTTTCTAAAACACATAAGTATCATATAGTTTCAACCAAATACGCAACTTATAGTTCCTATGGGACGGACCAAGTCACAATTCCCAATGGTGCACGCCCACACACACTCGTCACCTAGCATGCACGTCACATCAAAATAGTAAAACGATACGAAATCCGGGGTTTCATACCCTCAGGACTAGATTTACAATCGTTACTTCCCTCAAACAAGCCAATTCCAATTCCGAGCAAGCCAAGCGATGCTCCAAAAATGCCATCTTGTGCATTTCGACCTCCGAACAGCTCCATACTAACCAAAAACAACTCAAATACATCAAACAATGCTAAAAGAACCAATCCCAATCGAAAAAGGTCGAATCTTTAATTAAAAGCCCATAATCGGCCAAAAAGCCCAACCCGGGCCCGCATCTCGAAACTCGACAAAACTCACAAAATCCGATAACCCATTCAATTATGAGTTCAACCATACTAGTTTCATCTAATTCCGACTTCTAATTGTTGTTCAAAACTTAAAAATTCACTTTATGAAACTTTAGGCAAAAATACCCCAAAATTCACTTTGAAATCATCAATCAAATGCTAAAAACGAAGATGGATTCATGAAATATAACTAAAATCGAGTAGAGAATACTTACCCCAATTCATATGGTAAAAATCGCCCAAATCCGAGCTCCCTAACTCAAAATATGACCAAATGAATAAACCCTTATTTTGTATATTTTTCTGCCAGCTATTCTTCCTCAATTCTCATGCCAAACGATCCTCAAACTTGCTTTTGATGCTTCCAATGGATTCCTTGTAAATTTTTAGTCACGTTAGGCTCTTGAATCACTCCATTTGACCTTATATTGAAGGAGATATGTTGGTTTCAATATTTGAAAATAGTACAGATTTTTAAATACGAATTCAGTGGCAATTTCGTAATTAATCTGAAAAATCTTGCAACTTAATTCTTAGTAAAATGACTATAAAATTCTCATATGATGTTCAAATTCGACGATTCTTTTTGCTATGACTCCATAATTGTGATACGGATCTAATGCTGCAATAAAGGATCTAATGCTTCAATAAAAAAAGAAATCGGAGCTCATTTGCTTAATATAGTACCATTTATGCTTGAAAAATGATATCGAAACATTAAAAAAAAACGAGCACAACACAACCCAAACCTATCCGAAACTCACCCGACCCCCTTGGGACCCTGTTCTAACATACCAGCAAGTCCCATATCATAACACGGACCTACTCGAGGCCTCAAAACACACATAACAACATCGAAACGACGAATCAGACCTCAATTTGAAATCAATGAACTTGAAACTTCCACAACCGATGCTGAAACCTATCAAATCATGTCCGATTGACCTTAAATTTTGCATACAAGTCACATTTGACATTATGGACCTGATCCAACTTCCAAAATTGGAATCCGACCCCGATATCAAAAAGTCTTCTCCAGATCAAACTTTTCAAAATTTTAACTTTCACTATTTCAAGCCAAATTCTAATATTGACCTCCAAATCACAATCCGGACGCGCTCCTAAGTCCAAAATTATCCAACGAAGCTAATGGAACCATTAGAAATCCAATCTGAGGTTAATTCTAGAAAGTCAAAAGTTGGTCAAACCTTTCAAATTTAAAGCTTCTAGCTGAGAATCATTCTTCCAAATCAATTCTAAATAACCTGAAAACCAAAACTGATGATTCACATAAGTCATAATACTTCATACGGAGCTACTCATGCCCTCAAACAACCGAGTGAAGTGCAAATGCTCAAAATAACCGGTCGTGTCATTAAATCCTCCCCGCTTAAACATACGTTCGTCCTCGAACGTGCCAGGAGTTGTTCCAAAAGCCATCAAATCACCGTGTAACCTCACTATGCACATACCCAGGGGTGATCCCACGTCATCCTATCCCATATAGGTCTGATAACACAACATGACTAAAATTTCTTAATCCAACCTAGTCAATAAGTCTTAGGTCCCAATTTCCAACATCCAGAATTTTCTATAAGATCAAAATCTCGCATCTACACATTGTATAAGTCCGAACAAGCTGTATCAAACCATATCCGTAACCCAAGATGTAATCACATGATATATATACCATATAACTCAAACACTCATGGCGATAACTCCTAATCACAGTAGCTGCTCAAAACAATCCAATACCGGTAATACACCTCTTAAAAACAAGGCCTCGTTCTAACATTTTCATATACTGCCAATGATGAAAGAAACACGCAGAAACTCATAACAATTCGTCAGATCAACAAGTCTTGGAGCTCCTTCTTCTCCGATAGGAACTATAGCAGCTTTCTAAGTCGACTTCCGATATTATCTTTCCAATTGTGCTATAACCAATTATGGTAGTATTCATTCTAGGTCCAATGACCTCATCTCATATAACACGACCACTCTGATGACATGACACATCAATACAATCCAACGCCATAACCTGTGCAATTCGTGCACCCAATAGCAACATCCCAAATGTACTCAAATCATGAAAAAAATGACTCAAATGAGCAAGCTTAACAAATACTGCCACAACGAAATACTGAAAATCCATCACACCCCGTAGGACCATCACACGAATCTAACACAAAGGTTCATACCTCAACATAATTTCTCTACAATGCGTGCCCCATCCAAACACTAATCCATGACATATACCTCAAGCCACCTTGCCCAAATCAATAACCATGCGCAATTCGACATCAAGTACTCAAAGTGCATTACCATAACCATGGAGAATCTAGTGACATAACGCCATACAAAACCCGAAAGAGCATAACCAATACGCCATCCACCAAGCAATACCCAATACTCTTCCCGTTCAAATTCCACTATAAGACCCTAATAGAACCGCACCATATGTGCATATAACCAACATATCATAACCCCTCGTAATACATAAGTAACTCATAGATCACTCTATAACACGAATAAGCTCAACAACAATCGAATGGCACATCCCTCAACAATAGCAGTTTGGAGTCAATAAATCTGACCCGATGCAGAACACACATCTATATTGGGCCTAAAAATGACCCCAAATCAACTCTGGCCACCCACAACCGATAAATAACCCTTCGAAAGTCCACAGTGACTAAATCACAACACATACTGCCCTCTGACTAACCTTAACTACAATTTCATAGTCCACAACCATGAAACAATCTACTCATAAGAATTCCCAATCTCCAAATCCATAGAACACACGAATCACCATATTTGATCCCAACTCCACCGACCGAATATATGACGCATCTCTAATACACGATCATCCCACGAGAAATGCTTTTCTGATTCTTCTATGCCACATCACAAAATCTGAGTATCAGTAGTCGATCAATTAGACGAGTACCACAATACCGATGGAGTATCCATAAATCAAAACACATTGCCCCCTTCTGAATTGTATACTCTCATCAATCCACACCAAATAGTAATATCATTCACCTAGTCATTTGAAACTATCCATGTTGCCTAAGAATTTATGACCTTCCTTTCAAAACTGAATCGTGACCTTACACATGCAAATCTCAACCCTACACAACATACCGCATATACCATGCCATCCTATGATAAATATGAGAACTTCATAATCCACTCCGAGCTATAAATAACTACGTACTCAACCAGCCAAGAACTTTTCCATTTGATCCCATCTAGGAGAAAATCACTATACATCCCATGCTCCTCATGGCAGTAGAAAATATACACCTCCAACCGTGGTAGAAATCATCAAGAACTCTCCGAATCCCCTTTGCACAAAACCAAACCGTCAGAACTGACTCCTTCTAACTCAACCAAGCTACGCAATCCATCAAAACCTAAGAGCATTTCCACAAAACACCTGTAGAAACCCACCGCATCATAAGAACCCAAGAACCGATCATATCCATTACCATACCGATCCAATCTACTACCAAGTTGTCCTAATTCTCTGAGTTCCTTCCAAATTACCTTCAAATTGATACATTTCCTTGCTAGTACACCACTATCCTTAACTAAAACTTGCCCCATGAACTTTAGCATAAAACCACACCACCCTAAGGCTCATAAACTATTGTATTCTTCTGAAGCACCCCCCAAAAGTACCACAACCGAGATACCCGCTCTAAAGAGACCTTCTGCGAATCTAAAGCCATTACCTACGCCTTCCTGATACTGATATGTAAAATCCATAATGATATAGAAATGCCACAAATCCAGACATCCTCCCATATAAATCTTAGTTTCTAGCCAACAAACATCCTGAAAATTCCCAATTGCCACGTATAAATCTTGAATTCATTAGAACCATTCTCAAGAGTCATCCACTCTGCTCAAATCTCAATTAGATTGACCAAATAGACCGAACGACCTGTGCCTCATTAACGCTCCAACACCCAAGGAAGTAACCCATTCTTCTAAGCCGCCGAACGATTTTTTCTACTCCATCACATTACATTCCTTACAAACAACAACTAAATCATCCAATGTTTCTCATATACCCATAAAGCATAACACAACCCTCACCCGAAATTTCCTTTACTCAAGTCATCCTCGATCTCAACCTCTGTAAGCCATAACTGATTCACTAGTATACCTCAAATTGGAACCAACATAACATATAACCGTGCAATCAACTGATCAATAGCAGACTCCCCCATTTGGCTTAAAGCCATATATCAAACACATAATAACTCACAATGCCCATACTCTATCACTGCCATAATACCATAGTGAGAGTCAACTAAATCCCTTCATAAGCTAATGCAACACATCCATCTAGTATTTCAAATCATCTGCAAATCTCGCGTTCACCCTCGTAATAGACAAGCCCATTCTCATAAGCGATCCAAACTCAAATTGCAACACATATATTCACTGGTAAAAGAGGACTCCCATCCAACTACATAAGAATCACACAAACCTCAGAACACCCCGTAGGAGATAATCCACCTGCTTAGCCTCAAACTAGTATCTCTCTATACTCTTCCATAATCATAACTATTACACAATCAGGGTCTGAACTCAAAACACAACATGAAGATCTACTCCGCTCCACAACTAAACTACACGAGAGGTCCTTCAACACACCCATAACTCGAGGCCATACGCCAACTCAAGATAGAAGTCAAGCACCCAATAGTCCTACATCTCCAACAAACTCTTCGCGTCACATTCGAACAATCTGAACATATCTTGCAATCAAATCATACTCACCCCATAGTCATCCAGTCACAAATCTTACCAATAAGTCCACAAACAGGCATATAAGTCCCAAATGCACGTGCTCACACAATCGGAATCTCAGTGCTCAAGCTACAGTTAAAATCTTGCCTCAAGCCCTCTAGACTAGCCCAACATCAACACACAGAAATCACATCTCGCACCTTATCCAGGGAATCACAAGCCGTCGATGCACAACTGATGTCGAGTGCTCATGTGCGCACACAAATGCGTGGAAGGAATTCAAGGAGTTACACTTCAAGCTGAATCAATATCGCATGATAAGGATTCAAGAATGTGGAATTTTCCTAAAGGTTCTGCAGCCTCCCGAAGATAAGTACAGACGTCTCCGTACAGATTTGTAAGACTCTACTAAACCCGCTCATGACTTGTGATACCTATGAATCCTAAGCTCTGATACCAACTTGTCACGACCCAAAACTAACCCTATCGTGATGGCATCTATCGTGGTACTAGGAAAGCCGACACATTACCAAAACAAAACGAGATTTTCATTTTCATGATAATTTCCAAAGTTATTTAATATAGAAACTTCATAAGGAGTGTAAATCAAAAATAAAAGTGCGAAAAAGAAAGCACGACATTGGGGTATCACTAGTCATGAGCATCTACTATAACCGTCTAACAATATTAAAACTAACATAGCCTGGAAATAACTGAATACAACTAAGGGAAGATAAAGAGGGAGTAAAGCAGGGCTGTGATAACCAAGCAACTACCTTGCTAACTCCGATGGATCTCCCACCGAATAATCAACACCCGCTACCGGATCTAGAAATACATTGGTCTGCACACAAGGTGCAGGGAGTAACGTGAGTACACCAATTCAGTAAGTAACCAAAGTAAATAAAGACTGAGCAATAGTGTCGAGCAATAAAACATATACAGTTCATATCAAGAAATCTCAGTAGAATACAACATGCTTTTAAAATCAGGGTTTGAATCAAATCAGCTCATTTAAATCCAGTTTCAGTAAAACCGTTTAAAATATCTTTCAATAGTTTTCAAACAAAGTGATGAAACAGTGGGTAGAAAAATGATAAAAACATAAACAGCCCCTCGGGCAAAACATCACCCGTGAACATCCCCTCGGGAAAACATGAATCATAAACAGCCCCTCAGGCAACCTCACAGTCACTCATATACAGCCCCTCGGGCATACCTCACAATCGAGTGTATACAGCCTCTCGGGCACAACATAAATCAAGAAAAGCCCCTCGGGCAAAATATCATATCACTCACTCAGGGTACCCGCGCTCACTGGGGGTGTGCAGACTCCGGAGGGGCTCCTACAGCCCAAGCGCTATAACAAGCCACCTCGTGGCATAAATCAATCAGGCCCTCGACCTCACTCAATAATGAATCAGTAAACATGCTGCGGCGTGCAGCCCGATCCTATAAATATCCTCACAATCAGGCCTTCGACCTCACTCATTCATAAATCAGTAAAACATGCTAAGGTGTGCAACCCGATCCCATAAATATCCTCATGAATCAGGACCTCGACCTCACTCAGTCATAAACCTCTCAAGCCACTCGGGCTCTCAGTAGAAACAGGGTACTCAGCCAAAAACAATTTTTATATGCATCAAAACAGAGTAATAAAGACTGAGTTATGAAAACAATAAGTATAACATGACTGAATATAGATTTCCAATCGAAAACAGTGAGAGGATAGTAAGAAAAAGGTCCCTAAGGGTCCAAACAGCTCTAGCACAAAGCCCAAGTATGGTGTTCAGCCCAATTTATAGAAATTCTTTCTAAAACACATAAGTATCATATAATTTCAACCAAATACGCAACTTATAGTTGCTACGGGATGGACGAAGTCATAATCTCCAATGGTTCACGCCCCCACGCCTGTCACCTAGCATGCACATCACCTCAAAATAGTAAAACGATATGAAATCCGGGGTTTCATACCCTCAAGACTAGATTTACAATCGTTACTTACCTCAAACAAGCCAATTCCAATACTGAGCAAGCCAAGCGATGCTCCAAAAATGCCATCTCGCACGTTCTGACCTACGAATGGCTCCAAACTAAGAAAAAACAACTTAAATACATCAAACAATGCTAAAGAAACCAGTCCCAATCGAAAAAGGTCGAATCTTTAATCAAAAGCCCATAATCGGCCAAAAAGCCCAACCTAGGCCCGCATCTCGAAACCCGACAAAACTTACAAAATCCTACAACCCATTCAATTATGAGTCCAACCATACTAGTTTCATCCAATTCCGACTCCGAATCGATGTTCAAAACTTAAAAATTCACTTTATGAAACTTTAGGAAACCCCCCCCCCCAAATTTCACTTTGAAATCATCAATCAAATGCAAAAATGAATATGGATTCATGAAATATAACTAAAATCGAGTTGATAACACTTACCTCAATTCATATGGTGAAAATCGCCTCCAAAATCGCCCAAACTCGAGCTTCCCAATTCAAACTATTACCAAATGAACGAACCCTTATTTTATATATTTTCCTGCCAGATATTCTGCCTCGATTCTCGTTCCAAATGATCCCGATACTCTATTTTGATGTTTTTAGTGGATTCCTTGTGAAATTTTAGCCACGTTAGGCTCTTGAATCACTCCATTTGACCTTATATTGAAGGAGATATGTTGGTTTCAATATTTAAAAATAATGCAGATTTTTAAATACGAATTCAGTGGAAATTTCGTAATTAATTTGAAAAATTTGGCAACCCAATTCTTAGTAAAATGATTATAAATTCCTCATATGATGTCCAAATTCGACGATTCTTTTGGTTATGTCTCCATAATTATGATACGGATCTAATGCTTCAATAAAAAAAAGAAATCGGAGCTCATTTGCTTAATGTAGTACCATTTATGCTTAAAAACGGCATCGAAACATTAAAAAAACGAGCACAACACAACCCAAACCTATCCGAAACTCCCCCGAGCCTCTCGGGACCCTGTTCGAACATATCAACAAGTCCCATATCATAACACGGACCTACTCAAGGCCTCAAAACACACATAACAACATCGAAACGATGAATCACGCCTCAATTCGAAATCAATGAATTTAAAACTTCAAACTCCCACAACCGATGCCAAAACCTATCAAATCACGTCCGATAGACCTCAAATTTTGTACACAAGTTAAATTTGACATTATGGACCTGATCCAACTTCCAAAATCGGAAACCGACCCCGATATCAAAAAGTCCACTCCCGGTCAATCTTTCCAAAATTCCAACATTCGCTATTTCAAGCCAAATTCTACTACGGACCTCCAAATCACAATTTGGACGCGCTCCTAAGTCCAAAATCACCCAACGGAGCTAATGGAACTATCAGAAATCCAATCTAAGGTCAAATTCTCGAAAATCAAAATTTGGTCAAACCTTTCAAATTTAAAACTTCTAGCTGAGAATCATTCTTCCAAATCAATTCCAAATAACTTGAAAACCAAAACTGACGATTCACATAAGTCATAATACTTCATACGGAGCTACTCAATCCCTTAAACAACCGAGCAAAGTGTAAATGCTCAAAACAACCGGTCGAGTCATTACATAAAAATAGAATACAATAAAGATAGAAAGGGATACCAGGGCCTGCGGATGCCTGCAGGACTACCTTGGGTCTCCTGTGAACTGAAGGCAGCACCCTCGAACTCTGATCAGCCACTAGCTCCGAAATCTGCACAGGAAGTGCAGAGTGCAGTATTAGTACAATCGACCCCATGTACTGGTAAGTGTCGAGCCTAACCTCGATGAAATAGTGACGAGGCTACGACGGGGCATACAACATATACAACCTGCAACAATTTATACTAAACAGAAAGGAAATACATAATGTAGTAAAGCAATAGCTGGCATTAAATAAATTCGAAACCTAATTGTTCTACTAGTATTCAGCTATAACCAATCCTTAGGGGTGTTTCAATAGCACAATAATGGACCTCAACAGATATGAACACTTAACAACAACTGATACAACGTGCATCCTGATCCCATCACATAAATAACAACAGAATCAATGTTCATCCTTATTCCTCCTTGTTACGACGTGCAACCTGATCCCACCCGTCCACCCTTATTACTCCTCAACACATATCACCCTTATTCCTCTTGTTGTGGCGCGCAACCCGATCCTACATGTCCACCCTTATTACTCCTTGTTGCGGCGTGCAACCCTATCCTACCATACAATCACATTTTCACCCTTATTCCTCATGTTGCGGCGTGCAACCCGATCCCAATATATATATCAGCACCAATCACAAATGAATAAAGGCAAGTGTTTCACAGGTAAATTCAATTTCCCCAATATACTTATACCGCAATTCACACAATGGAATATTACTATGATTAGGAAACTTCACCGGTGTAAACTACTCAACTAGACCAACCAAGGTGTGCCATAAGGCACCAACAAGCCAATATAAGCCAACCGTGTAATAAAACGAATCCATGAAACAATTAAATACTTCAATAAAGAGAACAACAGTTAATATGAAGCGATTAGACATGGAACATATATGGGCAAGTAGCAACTAAGACATGGAAGCAATTATGAACAAGTAGCAATTAATTCAAGAAATAGTATAATAGGAAACGGGGAAGGGAATAAGATAAATATGGTGATTTGGTGGCGCATCGGTACTCGTCACCACACCTATACGCCACACGCATGGGAATTCACATAGCAAATAAGCGGGGGATTCCTATTTCCTCAAGTCAAAGTTAGACAAAATACTTACCTCAAGCCAACAGGTAATTCAACACTCAATCGCCGCTTTACCTCTCGATTCCACTACCAATTCACTCGTATCTAGCCATAATCAATTCAATAACATTAATAAATGCTAAACAACTCAACTCCAATGCATAATTATAGGTTTTACAATATTTTTCACAAAAAGTCAAAACCCGACCCCGGGCCCGCTTGGTCAAAACTCAAAATTCGGACCAAAATCTGATTACCCATTCACCCTTGAGCCCGGATACTCTGTTTTAAAATGCAAAATTAGGACTCGCCCGAGACTCGCCTTGGGGCGGGGCACTCGTAAAACGCCCCTCGGCTTATGTGTGGGGCTTAGTTCCGTGAGACTTACGCCTCGGCCGTTGGGGCTTACGCCCCAGACACGCCCAACGGCTTACATACTGGGCTCGCCTAATAGAACTTTATACAATTGTGTGTAATTAACCTTGTAAATCCTCAAATTTTCTTAATAAATCGTTAAATATTCAAAATTACTTTTTTCTTAATCATAAATCATTAAGTTGAGAGTATTTTATGTCATAATTAAAATAAAATTTATTGTATGTCATTCACTCAGATGGCTATGATAGTAAATTTTAAAATAAAGCTTCCATTTAAAAGTATTTATTTATTAACTTTTATTATGTCATTATTATATTAGTCCATAATTCTTTTATAATTATTTTCCTAAAGATTATTTTTCATGTTTACGAAATACAATACTTATTAATTTAATAGCGCAGTATTAGCTAGTATTTACAAATAATTAGTTATCATGATCTAGTATGGTGAATTATGTGTCACTTTATTAACTTGTTGAAACTTAAAAATAAATGATGCTAGAGAATCATATTTAAATTTTGAATAATATTTTGATATAAATTCTCTTTTAAATAGAAAGCATATTAAATAAAAGAAGTATTTTAATAAATATTAAATTATAATATCGAAATTCTTTCAAGATTCATTACTCCTTAAGAGATACATATAAGATTTCGCATCGAATACGTACTTTTGATGTTTGAGTTATAACGATGTTCCAGCGAATTTGAATATTATGATATATGTCAAACTTTTTGTATTTTTCATAGTTGAATTATTATTTATGAATATTTTAAATAGATTATTTGTTATAATTTTAGGATTTTAATGTAATTTTTGTAATTATTTTTATGTTATATTATCTTAAAATTCTTGGAATTAGTAAAATTTAAAGATTCGTGGGACTTACGCCCCTTGTCTCAGGGCTTACGCCTCGCCTCACGCCCCTGCCTTTTAAAACATTGCCCGGATATATGATTGGTTTTGAATCTGACCTTAATTTGAGGTCTAATTCCCAAAATTTCAAAATTCCTAAGTTCTACCAAAAAACACCCAATTTCCCATGAAAATCCCTAGATTTTGAGAAGAAACCATGTAAAAAGATGTAATAGATTGAAGAAAAAGAGTTAAGATTCATTTACCTATATTTGAAAAAAAACTTGCTCTAGAAAAATTGCCCTTAGGAGTTTAGGTTTTGAAATTTTGAAGAATGAAGTGAAAATCCCGTCTAAAATCTCACTTAATAGATTGTAGTTATCGCAATTGCGATCAGGGGTTCGCAATTGCGAACCCTTTGAATTTACTGCTGCCTTCGCATTTGCGACCGCTGGGGCCTTCGCAATTCCGGCCCAAGTTTCGCATTTGCGAGGTTGGCCTTCCCAGGTGTTTACCTCGAAAATGGTAATAACAATTAGATTTAATTTTTTGGTTCTAAAATACGTGATTTATTTTTATGCTAGATGTTAGGCAGTAGATACTAAGTGTTAAACTTAGAAAATAAGATAAGAGCTTGAAAATAGAATACTATGCAAACCGAGTTGTCAAGGATCGGGGCCTCGAGCCAGACTATACGGAGCCTCGAGGTCGAGCTAAGTGTTAGGCTGTGGGCAGCAAATGAAGGACTAACAGTTCTAAGAGCTTTAATTAGGGCTCTTTATGATCAATGATGAATAATAAATGAAGAAAAATCAATGAAACACAATAAATGTAAGCAATAAATCAAAGGAAAGACAATAGAGAGCATTTAAGTTAGAGAGTAGGGAATGTTCTTGTTCTTGTATTGAATATCATGTGTGCAAAAAATAATAAGGGCCCCCTTTATGTAGGTGGGGGAATCCCAACATAGTACATATGCATTTATTACAAAGATAAATGGCTGGTACATCCATTTAATGCCACGGTACGGGCTTGTACTATTCTTATAGACTTGGTCAGCTCTAACCACTTGCCTTGGGAATCTCCCGCTCATTCATCATAGCCGCTGATTTGCTCTGCCCCAAGGTCGATCATAGGGAACCCTCAGGGCGGGCCTCCCGAAGATGGGCTATGGGATGTCAGGAAGCATCATAAAATCGGGCTCTCCGATTTTCACCGTATACAGATAGTCCCCGCGTTTCTTAGAATGAGTGATATGAACGACTTTGACATCGATCTCCCGAACTTCTCACGATGACGTCATGCTTATGACGTAAGCTTTTGTGATAACTGATACGTCCCATCGGTTCATCTTTCCAGAAGCATTCAATACATCACCGGTTTTGTTTTCCCAAAGTGATGATATCGCTACCGATCCGCTTCCCAAAAAGCATTTATTGCGCCTGTCGATACATTTCCCAAAGGCGTTGATTGCGCCGTTGGTTACGTTACTGCATTTCTATAAATGGAAGGTTACTTGAACCAAAATTCCACCCAGCCATTCTTCAACAGCTTTTAACCCTTTTCTTCTATTCATCCTCATCTAAACTCTAACTTCTATGGTTCAAGCCCGTGACCGTAAAGTCATACGACAACGATTTTGCCAGTTATGCCATGGCTCTTCTTCAGAGCTTTTCCCCGCTGAGTTGGATCGTACTAGTTTGTTTTTGTTGTTGTTGTTGGCCCGAAATACTGAGGGGCTTCGAATTATCCCCGTATTAGAGGATATGAGGACCATGAATTGCTGCTCATCTCTCTTAACTTCAACCTGGTGTGGCACTTCATTCCTTTTGCTTTCCATGGAGTGAGGTGGTGCCATCTACTAACTTTTTCATCCCACACCAGTGCAATGTCTCAAGAAGTGGCTTCCCAGCTTGTTAAAAGCGTTTTCTCTTTGATAGGCTACAACCTCTTCCTCATCTTTTGCTGCTTCGGAGGAGGTTCTCGAAGACGTCGTTTGGAAGATCAAAATAGGGTCCCCGAGGAAACGATTCCCGCAGATGTCGCTCCCGAGATTGTTCCTCCGACAGTAGATTAGGCTTTTAGACCGTTGTTTTCCGCTTCTTTTCTGTGTAAGGACCCCTCATGGGCTTTTGTAATCGTCTTTATCAATATAAAAGTTGCTTTGATTTGCCTTAGGCTTGTGCTGAATTTTTATTTTGCTTTTGATTAGCCCGAACACTGGAATCGGACATCGTAATCCCTCTGGTTCTTGATTAGTTAATATGATATTTCTTGAGATTCTTCATCACCCCTCGGACTAAGTCTGGATTGATCTGGTACATACTCAGGCCGTCGGGACTTCTGAATTCTGGTTGAGTGAGAACAGGGTCCCAATTTTCTTTGAAATAAAGGTTAGCCCTTTTAGGACTTGTCACTAATCCTCGAGTAAGAGTCTGCTCGATCGTCTGAAAATAAAGACATCCCTTAGACATTCACAAATAGTCCCTGAGTGAGGGTTTGCTTGAACTCGGGCGGCCTCGAAAACTTGTTTTGAACTTAAATTGAAGATAACTCTAAGGCGTTATAGATGGACACTAAGCTAAGGTAATCGTGAGAGCATTTAAATTGACTTGAAGGCGAAAATAGACCTAAGGCTTTATTAATAATTCTCGAGTGAGAATTGGCTCGGGCTCAAGTAGCCCGAGGGCCAAAGAATCGGGTGAATGACCCGCACTTGTAATAGTAGAGATCCTCGAGATAGGGTACCATCTCGAGGCTAGGTTTATATGTATAGCTCCATAGATCTCATAGTTATAGTAATAGAAATCCCCGAGATCAGGCACCGTCTCAAGGCTAGATTGATGCCGATAGATTCTTAGAGCCCAATTTTATATTGATAGAGATCCTCGAGATCCGGCACCATCTCGAGGCTAGATCGGTATAGATGGTTCCTTAGAGTCCATCGTATGGTGGCGGAGATCCTTGAGATCGGGCACCATCTCGAGGCTAGGTTGACGTGGGAATCATTGACCCAGCGAACGTTGTATGTCAGCGTCATCCATATGGCGCGGTCATAAAGCGACCGAGATGGACCCGCCGGTATATTTCCCCGAAAGTGATAATGGCCTAGTTAGAATTAATTGGCTGTGAAGTAGGCGGACAGTTGGCGCTTGCTCTATATATGAGTTTGCTCTCCCCTTATTTGAGGATTCCGGTGCTTTGAGCAATTATCTTTTTAATAGAGTTCTCCTTCCTTGCGTTAGCTCTTTCATCATTTTAATTCAAAGCTTTCGCCTAAGTTTTCATTTCCATTCTCTTGTTTCACCATAGTTATGGCCGCTACGCCAAAACCCGCACACCAAGAAGAGGAAAGTTCTGCCTCTGCTTTCCGCTCGGTCGGTGGTACACCATCGGCGTTCGGCGAGCTAACCTCGAGATGTTTTGCCTCGAAGAGGGACCTTTCATTAGAGTGACCTCCCAATGTTGAGGGCCATTAGGAGCATGCATCGAGGTCACTTCATCATTAGGAGAGGGACTCTTCGATGCAATGAAGAGAGACTGTGGATGGGGAGAAAAGGTGGTACTGCAGGTACCTTCCCCGGAAGAGAACATCATAGCTCATGTAGAGGGTTTTTTGAACGTATACATGTACCCCTTCACATTATGCCCTCTCGATAGAGTCATGCTAGACTTCTGTCAAAGATATTGGGCTACCCTAGCACAGGTTCACCCGTCGTTCTGGATGATAGTATTGATTATGAGGTTCTTTGAAGAGGAAGACGAGCTTGAGTTCACCCTTAGCCATCTCATCAGATTGTACTGGCCCTTTCATTACCAAGGCTTAATAGTTTTATGATGTCGATCCACCAGGCCCTTTGTTACCGACAATGAAGAAAATAGGGACCAAGGGTGGATGAATAGATTTGTCCGAGTGAGGACTGTCGATACTATCCCTGTGGAGTTCCTGCAATTTCCTGAGAAATGGAATTTCACCCGTAAGTGGTACACTGGAGTTTTTATCATTTTTGTTTATGGTGGAGGCGAACTCCATAAAGATGTTTTCCTTTCATTCTCTACAATGATCCCGTGGTTGCCATACGAGGTCCCCGATCTGGTGGAATGGACTCGGAAACTGGCAGCTTGCTCAACTTTTGATGAGCGTAAGTGGTGAGATCTGTCCAAAGGTAGATGGGAGGCCAAACACCACAGTACAGGCTGCGTGGCCTATTTATTTTAAAGGTACTTTCTTTTATGTGTATTAACTCCGTCACCGCAGGTATTGGAGAATTTTCTAAGATGATACCGTGCCCCTTTGGAGAGGAAGAAGGATCATCGGCTTCGGGGCCGAGGAATGATAACAAACGGAAGGAATCTTCGAATGACGAAGATGCTCATAGCGAGGCAAGCCCTGCTCGGAGGCTCAAAGGAGAAGTGTCGGTTGAGCTTGCAACACCTGAGGCTTCTAGCCTCGAAAGAGTGGCTCCTCCTTTGTTGCCGTCTTCTCTTCTCGTCGAAGGTACTTCGAGGGATACAGGTGTTTTTTCGTCCTCTTCTTTTCCTATCGTAGGAACTTCGAGGGATACATGTGTTTTGTCGTCGTCTTAATCTCCCATCGAAGGTACTTCGAGGGATGTTCGAGGCCAGAGGCTGCCTAAATCAAGCGAGGTATCGAGCGACCATGTCCCCACCGAGGTCGATTCAACTGGGGCCGGTAAGACCAGTCCAGTAGATGCCCGCTCAACTTTTGAGGAGGCTTAGCAGCTTTGTTCTGTGGTGAGCTTTGGTTGACTTTGTTAGCTTTTTGATTTTACATTTTCGTTTTCTCATTGAGCTCCTTTTTCTTAATCCTTTGACAAGCTTAAGTCCGAGCTGCTCCACTATCAAGCCAGGTTGAGGAAAGCCTTGGATGGGGAGAAATCCCCCAGGCTTCTTTGTGATAAAAGGGGAAAAAAATTGAGGTAGCTTCGGTACGAGGCAAATCGAAGCCTGAACTATGAAAGCCACCTCGATAAATAGGTAACCTTTACTCCGAGGGAATGCATGCTTCTTCTTCTATCCTCAGAGATTAATATTTTGATACTTCAGTTGCAGAGCAAGACGAAGGGCTTGGAATGCCTTTGGGGAGAAGTTGGCCAGGCAAAGTTAAGGGCTCAGATAGATGCGCTAGTTGCGACCAAGAAGAATGCTTTGGCGAAGGCTTCTGCCCTTGAAGTGCAACTCTGGAATGCTCGTGAAAATAGCTTGGTTCAGACGAGCAGGATCGCAAGTCTCGATCTGACCTTTTGAAGAAGAGGGCCGAGGTCGTGGATGCCCGGGCTGATGCTGAAGCTATTCGAGCTAAGGTCGACAGAAAGTGGCCATTTATTTAAAATATGTTGTCGATGCTCGGGCTGAGTTGAGAGGGGCTTCCGATCGGGAGATAAGGAGCAATGAGTATGCCCGGTGCAAGTCCCGGAGGGAAACCCTCGAGGAAATCCATGCTAGGGGCTTTGATCTCTCGGAAGAGATTAAGCAGGCCAAGGTGGATGAATACGATGCCAAGTTCCTCATATCTGATGCCGAAGATAATGAGGGAGAGGCCGACGAGCTCGCAGTCCCCGAGGGAGAAAGTAGAATAGGCCATTCTTTTCTGATTCTATGTATAAGGCTCTTAGAGAGCATTGCAAATGTAGCCTTGCATTATTTCACATATACATGTATAAGGAAGTCTTTCGGTTTCATTTTTCATGAATTTCCCTTTACTTGTGTGTTTCTTTCTTTCTTGAGTTTTGACGTTTGTCAATGATTAGCCAGATGAATTGGCCTTCGAGGAAAAACCCTTAGGTTTACAAATCGGCCCTGAGGCTCGTTATGCTGGCCCATAGGCTCTTGCGCATTCGGTCGGCACGACCCTTAATTTGGGTTGGTGATAATGGCTCTTAGGCATTGGGTCGGTATGACCTTTAATTTAAGCTGGCGACAGTGGCTCTTACGCGTTGGGTCGGTACGACCTTTTAATTTAAGCTGCCGACAATGGCTCTTAAGCATTGGGTCGGTACGACCTCTAGTATTAGCTTTATTTTTCCCTTGCTAAAGACTTGTTGAATTTTTGTGTTCGTCCAACTCTTCGATAGTTCGATAAGAACCCCGATTGTGAGCCGTTATGTGACGACATATGAGCACCTCAGGAGGTTTTGCTCGATGGCTGAATTGTTTCGAAGCCTTTTTGTTGTTTGGAGCTGATATGATCGAAGCTCTTCTGCTTATGCCAAGGGTAGCCTGATTAACCGGTTCTTTTCAAAGTACTTCGAAGTAATTGAAGGCCTGTGATTTTATGGAGACGGTCGTGCGTCCCAAAGTCGTGTTAGTTTGGCTGGTACAGCCTTGTGACCGTAGTCATTGTATTTAGCCGTAGCCTTTTAGTCCCTGAGTGAAGTAGCTTCGGCGTCTATATCGAGGGTATGCCTTTTTAGGCGTCTTACAAGTTCGAATATATAGCCTTAACTTTAAGATCGGGATTATGCCTTTTGTAAGGTCTTATAAATTTGAACATGCCTTGCTTGAGGTCTTACAAATAAGTTACTTGTTACAAGTATAATTCATGCATGGCTTGAGGAATTACAAATTTGGGCACGCCCGGAGGTCTTATAGCATTGAAGATGCCTCATTCCAGGTCTTATGAGCTCGGGGTTTCCCGCACGGGGTCTTATGGCCTCGAATTTTTGATAGATCGATGGGGTGACAGTTCCCGAGACATCGAGAGTTCTTGGCTCTGGAGCCATTTTTCGATGTTGCCTCATTGAGGGCTTATGAGCTCGAAGTTTTCCGGCCCGGAGGTCTTACGGCTTTGAGTGGCTCTGGGGCCATTTCTTGTAAAAATAGCAAACTTCTTTGAAGCGCAGAGTGTTTTGATGGTAAAAATCAAAAAATATTCCTTGATTACTTGGTACAAGTATACATGGTCTTCGCCTCTAAGAGTTTGATTGTTCTATGCGGACGCGGTTCTTTCGACCATTTGGCCCAATACATGATTTTTCTATTGAGACACTCTTTGGCGTGTCTTGATTTATCCGAGGAGATGACCTCCCGCGGGGATGCCCCCCAATATTCGAGGTTGGTCGAAGAGAAGCCTTGAATACTTGTTAAGTTCTCCTTAGGTAGCATATAGATGTAACCTCGTTAAAAACCTTGGCAGTAAAACCCTTCTTGGGATAAAATCCGATCGAAGGAAATGAGTGCAATGCATACTTTAAAACCTAAGGTCTTCAAGCTGGAAGGTACTTCGATTCTTCTAACTAGACGCCTATACACAGGTTAGTGTAATACATAAATAAAAAGGGAGGTGGTTATACCTTAGTTGTGATGGCATTTTGATCCTCGATATGCTTCCACTGTTTGCTCCGGGGATGCGGTACGATCCCTTGTTATTTCACTCGGGTGCAGCCAAGGATGTAGCTTGTGATTGCTACTTCGCTGTTTGCTTATCCTTTGGCTCCTTCGATATTGAAGGTGTCGATGTCGATTCCATATCGTGCACTGTGAACATCTCTCTCGCAACATGTTGCTCCCCGTATAGCGTTTCTATTCCGTCCTTTGTTGGAAACTTCATCATTTGATGAAGGGTTGATGGTACTGCTCTCATACAGTGTATCCATGGCCTTCCGAGCAAGGCATTGTATTTCATGTCTCCATCGATGATATGAAACTTGACATTTTGGGTTGTTCCGGTCACGTTGACCGGGAGGGTGATTTCCCCTTTAGTTGTTTCTCTCGCCATGTTGAATCCATTGAGGACTCGAGAGACAGGCACGATCTGGTCGACCAGTCCGTGCTACTCCACCACCCTCGACCTGATAATATTGGCTGAGCTATCTGGATCCACAAGTACACATTTAATTTGAATTGTATTCACAAGAAAAGAAATTACCAATGCGTCGTTATGAGGCTGAGATAGGGTCTTGATGTCCTCATTGCTGAATGTGAGAGTATCCTCGGGTATGTAACGTCGAGTTCGCTTTTCCCTAGTGATGGATATTTTTTTTCTTTTGATAGTGGGTTCCTGTGGGATGTTGACTCCCCCAACAATCATGTGGATGACATGTTGTGGTTCTTTTATCTCATTTTCCTGTTCGCCTCTCTTTCCCGAAATTGATTTTTGGCTCGGTCACTAAGGAACTCTTGGAGGTGCCCGTTGTTGATTAGTCGGGCTGCTTCTTCTCGAAGCTGTCTGCAGTCTTCGGTTCTATGACTGTGTGTGCCGTGGAATTCGCACACCAGGTTGGGGTTCCTCTACGATGGATTTGATTGTACGGGCCTTAGCCACCTGGTGTCTTTGATTTTACTTATGGCTGATACGATGTCCGAGACATCGATGTTGAAATTGTATTCAAATAATCGGGGTGCTCAGTCGGCCCTGTGTATCTGTCAAATCTAGCTCTGGTTACGAGTCCCCGAGGATTCTGGCCTCGATATGTCCTTCATTCATTTTGGGGTATGTTACGCCTTAGGGCGTTTCTTCGATCTTCAGTGTATGGTTGGTACCTCTCCTTATTTGGCTTTGGCTCCTTTGCCAGGAGCCTGCTTGGATATACTGAGCCTGAGGGGGATTCCGGTTGGCCGTCCTCGACCCTAATCTTCGACTAATATCGGTTGTGGACATCCGACCAAGTTATGGCGGGATATTCAACCAAGTTCTATTTTAGGTTCTTTGAAGCTACCGAGCTTTGTTCGTTCAAAACTTGGGTGAAAGTCTGCACTGTCTAGTCATCGAAGACTGGTGGTAATTCCATCCGCTCCATTTGGAAGCGAGATACGAACTCCCGCAACATCTCGTTTACTCTTTGTTTGATTTTGAAGACGTTGGACTTCCTTGTAGCAACCTTGATGGCACCGGCATGTGCCTTTATAAAAGAATTTGCCAACATGGAAAATGAGTCTATCGAGTTTGGGGATAGGTTGTGATACCACATCATGGCCCTTTTCGAAAGTGTTTCTCTGAATTTCTTTAACAGGACAGATCCAATCTCGTCGTCCTTCAGGTCATTTCCCCTTACGACACAAGTGTAAGTAGTGATGTGCTCATTGGAATCCGAGGTTCCATTGTACTTCGGGAGATCGGGCATTCTGAATTTCTTCAGGATGGGCTTCGAAGCTGCACTTGATAGGAATGGCTTTTGTACGAATTTCTTTGAATCAACACCCTTTAGGATCGGGGGTGCGCCCGGGATCTGATCGGCCCTTGAATTGTAGGTCTCTACCTTTTTGTCATTGGCTTCTATTTTCTTTTCACCTGATTCAATCCTCTTTGTGAGGTCCTTGAGCATCTTCATAATAGTGGGGTCGACTGCTGACTCGTTGCTTGATCTTTCCGGTACCTGCTCGGCCCGAGGAGCCATTTCCGGTGCTGCTGTGCTTGGAGTTTTTTGGTGGCTTTGCAGTTGAGCAATCGCTAGCTGCTGTGCCTGTAATATCTCAAAAATAACGTGAAGGCTAACCTCTTGTTCCCCCTAAGCTGGGGTTTTCTGAGCTTCTTGTTGGTTTTCTTGGCGTATACTCCTGTTAGTGTGAGAGCTTATATCGACATGTTGGACGTTGTGTGAGTCACATACACAGGAATTGGTTCTGATGCGTCCTTACAACGACGCCTGGAATAGCTACACCATTCTCTCCATGGTCTTCAGGACCGTTGTTTTCATGTGCATTCACTGAGTTAGACATTTTGACCTGAAATCAAAGATTCTTGGGAAAGAAAAAGTGTGAAGAATAACTTGTGTTTTTGGTAAACCATCACGAAAACAATCACTATTATTTTTAGCCCCACGGTGGGCGCCAAACTGTTTACTCGAAAATGGTAATAACAATTTGATTTGATTTTGCAGTTCTAAAAATACGTGATTTATTTTTATGCTAGTTGTTAGGCAGTAGATGCTAAGTGTTAGACTTAGAAAATAACATAAGAGCTTGAAAATAGAATACTATGCAAACCGAGTAGTCGAGGATCAGGGCCTTGAGCCAGACTATACAGAGTCTCGAGGTCGAGCTAAGTGTTAGGTTGTGGGCAGCCGACGAAGGACTAACAGTTCTAAGAGCTATAATGAGGGCTCTTTATGATCAAAGATGAATAATAAATGAAGAACAATCAATGAAACACAATAAATGTAAGCAATAAATCAAAGGAAAAACAATAGAGAGCGTTTAAGTTAGAGAGCAGGGAATGTTCTTGTTCTTGTACTGAATATCATGTGCGCAAAAAAATAACAAGGGTCCCCTTTATATAGGAGAGGGAATCCCAACATAGCACATATGCATTTATTACAAAGATAAACGGCTGGTAAACCATTTAATGCCACGGTACGGATTTGTACTATTCTTATAGACTTGGTCAGCTCTAACCGCTTGCCTTGGGAATCTCTCGCTCGTTCATCATAGCCGCTGATTTGCTCTGCCCCGAGGTTGATCATAAGGAACCCTCGGGGTCGGGCCTCGAACTGTGCCTCGGGCCTCCCGAAGACGGGCTTTGGGATGTCAGGAAGTATCATAAAATCGGGCTCTCCGATTTTCGCCGTATCCACCAGGCCTTCTTCGCATTTGCAACAATATTTTTGCATTTCCCAGGCCAACAGACTTTACATTTACGAAGCCTAATCTCGCATTTTCGAGATCAGAGGCCTGTGCAAAACACCAGATGCACAGCTAAGTTTTCTTAAGTTATAATCACTCTGTGGCCTATCCAAAACTCACCTGAACCCTCGGGGCTCCAAACCAAAATGCACGCAAGTCTAAAAATACCATACAGACTTGCTCGTATGATCAAATAATCAAAATAACATCAACAACTACGAATTTAACCTCAAACTCATGATTTTCCTTAAGAACACTTCAAATTTACTATTTTCACAACCGGACATGTGAATCATGTCAAATCAACTCCGATTTTTGCCAAATTTAACAGATACCGTCTAAATACCATAACGGACTTGTACCGGCCTATGGAACCAAAATACGGGCCCGATACCAACAAGATCAAATCTATTTAGATTTCCAAAAACCATTACATTTTCAGTTAAATAATTTTCTTTAAAAATTCTTTTCTCAGGTTAGGGACCTCGGAATTCGATTTCGGGCATACGCCCAAGTCCCATATTTTACTACGGATACTTCGGGACTGTTGGAACATGGGTCCGGGCCCGTTTACCCAAAATGTTAACCAAAGTCAACTAAAATCATCTTTTTAAGCCAAAATATCATTATTTCATAAATTTTTCATACAAAAGCTTTCCGGTATCGCGCTTGGATTGCGCATGCAAATCGAGGAGAGATAAAAGGAGGTTTGTAAGAACTCGAAACACAGATTTGACTTCTAAACAGGATTGAAACACAAAAGCTCCCATCCTCTTGACAACATAATTACCCCTCTAGATTCAGGTGTGCAAACCCGATCAAAAGCCAGAAATCCACTTGCCTTCTCCGCCTTTCTTTCCCAAATAGAACCCATAAACATTAATGAGGCCTTAAAGGATGCATACTAGATTACAACCATGCAAGATGAGTTGCATCAGTTCGAAAGGAACAATGTATGGCACCTGGCGCCTCGACCTCAGATCGAACCATCATAGGAACCAGGTGGGTATTCAGAAATAAGCTTGATGAACATGAAAACACTACAAGGAAAGGCTAGGCTAGTGGTTCAAGGTTACAATCAGGAGGAAGGAATTGATTATGATGAGATGATTGCTCGCATGGAAGCTATTAGAATCCTAATTGATTTTGCACCACATATGGAATTCACTCTGTTCCAAAATGTATGTCAAAAGTGCATTTCTGAATGGATTTCTTAAGGAAGAAGTCTATGTAAAGCAACCTCCAAGGTTTGAATGTCTTGTACTACCCCTCAAGTGACAATTTTAATCTTATTGGGTATGCTGATGCTGACTATGCAGGTTATCTTGTGGAAAGGGAAAGCACTTCTAGAATGGCTCACTTTCTAGGATCGTGTCTCATCTCATGGGGCACAAGGAAGCAAAACTTAGTGGCTCTTTCAACAGCTGAAGCAGAATATGTAGCTGTAGCTTCTTGTTGTGCTCAGCTCCTATGGATTAAACAACAATTGGAAATGGTGTGTACACTGACTGTGTGCCTCTTCTATGTGATAACACCAGTGCACTCAACATCGCCAAGAATCCAGTTCAACACAAAAGAACCAAGCACATTAATGTGAGACATAATTTTCTGAGGGACAATATGGAGAAAGGACTCATCTGCATGAAGTTTTGTAGTACAGAAGACCAAATTGCAGATATCTTCACCAAAACCTTGAGCAGAGAATATTTTGAATGAAATAGGCTGGATTTGGGGGTTAATAAAGCCTAATTGAGAACCTGGTTCCCATCTGTTGGCTATTAAAGTCACCTTCAGGTAAAATTAGCTAAAGTGTTTTCTGGCCAAGTCTAACTCACTTCAATACCATTGCAGGTAGACATGCATGATGATTATAGAAGCTATAGATGCACTGCATGGGGTGGTAAAAGAGGGTTGAAATTTTCAAAGATAGGTCAAGAACCTCTTTCTTGTACCACATGTTAGTAGTCCTGTACATTTTTCATACATATATTTAAAAAGGTGCGAAAATCAAGTGCCATGTCATCCACCTTTTCAGAATCTGCTGTCACATCTATTTTTATTTCAAATCCTTTTCATCTCCCTTTGAAACATTACAACTCCCCACACACTTCCACTATTTCAGAACCAGTTCCTCTCTCTCTCTCCCCCTCATAATTATCTTCTCCCTTTAAACCCCTCTCTTCTTCTTGAACGATCATACTCTCCTCTTAAGCTTTTCCTAGAAAATTCTCAATTGTATCCTTGCAATGGCTAAAAGCACCCAATGATTCCTTCTCCAGTTGAGAACACCCTAGAGAAAACCCTTGATTCTTTAGTCCCTGATGAACCCTCTTACACCACTAAAAGCATCCCCAAACCAGATTCCCATACTCTCTCTAGTTCTCCTGCGACTCTCTCAGATCTCTCCCTCCCTCCAAATGATGAGAACTCAGAAACCCCAAAAGTCAATAATCCTTCATCTCTGTTGACTGAGGTTCTCACCGACCATAGCAAGGGTGAAGAATAGGGTGACGTCCCAAAGATTGTGGAGGTTTCAGGGGTTAGTGTTGATCAATCTTCAGTTGTTCTTGTTGTTGGGTCTGTGGTGCACATAGAGTCTCTCGAGAAGGAAACCGTCACAAATATACTTGTTGTATCTGCAGACGGAGTAGTGCATGAGGTAATCTCTAGTGTGGCCAAGTCTCAAAGAAATGAGACAAAGGGTTTTGTGGAAGACAGGGCCGTGGTGCTCTTTGAAAGCCCTGCACCAGCAGCAACTACTGGGACTTCTCGTGAAGGGCCTGACCCCTCTCCAGAGGAAACAAGTCAAGGATCCTCCTCCTAAATGCTGAGCCATTGGAGATTCTAGTTCCTGAGATGAGGTCTAGTAATAAGGAAGACCAAGATAACATTTCTCTGGATGCTTTCATTGTCAAGAGATACTCACTCATGAGTCCTCTACTAAGCGACCTACTACTAGGTTGAAAGCTAAAGAGGATTATGAGTTTGCCCTACAAAAGAGCAAAAGGAGCAGTAAGAAGAAAAAAGAAGAGGTTGGTAAAAAATGGAGAAGTGGTATATGACAAGGATATTCCTGTGGTGGAAGTCAATGACGAAACGACAGAGTAACCCAGTTCCTTGGTTAACGGATTTCAGAAGAAGAAGCAATCTTCTTCAGTGGAGGATGTTACTACCCCTAGTTCAAAGGTCAAAGGTGTTGTGAAAGGAGGAAAGTTGAAACATGTTGTGAGTGTAAAATCTTTTTCTTATGAGGATGTGTTGAACAAGTCTAGTGGAAAAGAAAAATTAAGTGTGAAGTCTGTCAAAGGGAAGCTGGAACCTGTGAGGGAACCTGTTTCTGCAAAGGGAGTGAAAAGTGAGACTAGGTCTACTACAAATCGATTGAGGCACCAAAAGGTTTTGTTGGGTCGCACTTTTGACCCAACAATTTTTGATATGACTGGCATGAGACAAGTAATTGAGATGGTTGAGTTTCAATGGTGGGGGCATCTATTCAAAATGGATGCGCCCAAGGTGTATGAGAATGAGGTCCAAAGCTTCTATGATGACCTTTTTCTTGTTGACACTGACCATATTTGTGCCTTAGTAAATGGGGTGGATATTGTGTTTGATGTTGATATTCTTGGGGATATTCTGAAAGTCCCTACTGTTGGTATGTCTTCTGTGAAGGATGTGTGTGGGTCAAACTTCAGAAATGCTATCGTGAAGGATAATGCAAACTAGAAAGGGGAACATGTTCACAAGAAAGCCTTGCTCCCTGTTTATCAGTTACTCTTCGAGCTGGTGAACAAGGTTCTTCTACCCCGTGCTGAGAGGAGGTCCATGACTTCCAGGTCCGACTTGTATCTGAAGGAGGCACTGGATAGATTTACACCTGTGAACTTGCCTGCCATCATGATTGAACATATGAAGAAGGTGGCAACTTTCAAGGATGGAAACCATGGTCTTCCATATGGGTTTCTTCTTATGCACGTCTTTAAGTTCTTCAAAATGCCACTGGGACAGTGCAAATTAGGGACCAAGAAGCAGACCTTCTCTCAAACAATTGTAGAGGAATGTGAGTGTATCAAAAACGATGGAAAGGTAGGCAGTACGTCGACAATCTCTCAGCTCATCAATGCTCAAAACAGTGAAACTAAGGAGATTCCAAAGTTAAAGGCGAGGAATGCTATCTTGGAAGGTCAGCAGGCCCAAGGGGCCTTAGGGTCAAATGAGGAGATAGCTCGTTTGACTAAAGAAAATGTTGATCTCAGGGGATAAGTGGAGAACTTGAAGGAGAAACTGCTCACCCGAAAAAACTTCGGCAAATGCCCGAATAGATCTTGTTCTTCAAACCCTTGTTGCAGCTTCCAAACCCTCTCCTCCTAGTGTCCCTTAGGCAGCCCTTTCAGTGACCAATTTTTGTATTCTATGTTCTTGTTTTGATAACTTGGCAGTTATTTTTGTTTTCTTTTTATGGTATGGATGTGATGTACTTGTACTGATCCCACTGAAAATAGTCCAATCTTTTCCTTTGCTGTATAGCAACGACATATGGTTTATATATAAAAATTATCCTCTTTTGCTAACTAATGCTTATGTTTCTCTGTTTCTCTTTTCTATCATGTTGTGTGCACATATATGGCATGAGTTAGCTAGGCTAGACTTCTTTATGCAGATTGTCTGCTTGTGTATTTTTAATGATGCCAAAAAGGGGGAAGTATAATTGAAACAGGGATCTGATTAGGGGGAAGGGGAAGCATAGAGTTCGGGAAAACTTGTGAAGTTCCTGTTGCTTCATCTGGTTAATTATGCTCTAAATATGGGTTATCAATTTTTAAGTTTGTCATCATCAAAAAGGGGGAAATTGATTGGTTTCCAATGTCTTAACTTTATGTTTTGATGATCTAACAAACTTACTATCAAAGAACCAGATAAGGAACCTGACACACTAGGTACATATTGCTAATCAACGGACTCCAGCTAATGTGAACTGCTACAACTTCAGGAGATAGAGAACTAACATAAGGACCTGATACCCTTGTGGTTCCCTGACAGTAGTACGAAGTCAACTGTGTACAGCTGGAAAGTGATGTGATTGCCTGCACTGTTTCTGCCTGCACTGCACTGTTCCTGCATTCACTTGTCCTTTGACCAACCAAGTGATTACATCATTTGAATACTTGAGAATTCACTTAAAGCATTCACGCCATCTAATATTCGAGCATTCACTTCTCAAGTGCATCAACAACAAAGTTTAACACTACTATAGACAACTCCTAGATATAGTATTTTGTTGTTCTTAGTTGAGTCGTAACTTTGTAATTGTTCTTTATTGTAATTCCTAATTTGCTTAGCTAGAAGCGTTGCTTAGGAACCCTCTTGCAAAATCATAAACCCTTAGTGTTTGTGTCGTGACTAGAGCTAGTCATGAGTTGAAGTCTTTGTAATAGGTGTATTGCAAAGTAGCTTGTAATAGGTGTATTACAAGTTAGTGAGAGATTAAGAGTTTAATTCCTCGGTTATGATTGGTTGTAATCTAAAGATTGCTCAATAGTGAAGTTGAAATCCTACTAGTGTAGGTCGTGGTTTTTTATCCCTTTAAGTAGCTATTTTTCCACGTAAAACTCCCTGTCTTATTTACTTACTGTTTCATTAGCATTCTCAGTGGGAACTCATAAGAGGACCTGGTCTCTCTATAGTTTGGTGGACTCATATAAACTATCAATTGGTATCAGAGCGGGTTCCTCCTATCAGGCTAACACATAAGAAGGATCCTTATTGCTGCTCCTCCAAATTTTGCAGAAGGTCAATCTACATACAGACCACCCAGGTTCAATGGGCAATACTATGTGATGGTCCTTTTGTCCCAATAAATAATGTCGTAGATCTTCCATTGACGATGCCAAAGACTAGAAAAGAGTACATCGATGTAGTAGGAAAGCTGTAGAGAAAAATTTTCGTGCCAAGAAGATTTTGGTGTGTGGCATAGGACCTGATGAATACAACAGGATCTCAGCCTGTCAATCAGCCAAGAAGATATGGGAAGCTTTGCAAATAGCACATGAGGGAACCACTCAAGTGAAGCAATCAAAGATTGATATGCTTACCACCGAGTATGAGCTCTTTAGGATGAAAAATGATGAATCTATTCAAGACATGCACAGAAGATTCACTTCCATCATAAATGAGCTACACTCACTTGGTGAAGTCATTCCCAGGAACAAGCTCATGAGGGAAATTCATAGTATCCTGCCTAGTTCATGGGATAGTAAAGTAAAATGCTATAACTAAAGCAAAGGACTTGCAGGAGCTGACAATAGACGAGCTAGTTGGAAATATGAAAACCTACGAAATAAAGAGGAATATAGACAGTGAAAGAAGAGAACCAAAGAAGGAGAAGAAGTTGGTACTCAAAGCTAAAGGTAATGACTCAAGTGAGGAAGACTGTGACATGGCTTACCTAACCAAAAGATTTCAGAAAATGGTCAGAAGGAATGGTGGGATACCAAAGAGAGGCAGTTCCAGCAGACCAAAGAATAATGATCTCTGTCATAAATGTGGAAAGCCAGCGCTCTTTATCAAAGAGTGTCCTCTCCTAAAGCAAGAACACTTTAAATAAAACTCTGATAAAGCAGCCAAGAGGATCCCGGTTCCTGACAAACGCTTTAAAAGAACGTTGCTGATAATGTTGTGAGGCACGCTCTTCCAGCATGGGGAGATTCTTCCAGTGAGTCTAAGGAAGAGACTGATGCAGGTGATAACTCTATGATGGCAGTTGAAAGTGAAGCAAATGAATATGATTCAATATTTTATTTGAAGGTGATAACTCTTTGTAATTAATGCCTTTTGTACTATGTTGGGATTCCCCCTCATATATAAAGGGGATCCTTGTCATTTTGTAGAGACTTGTTTCTCAATACTAAATACACAAGAACATTCTCTCTCCTCTCTAACACATTCTCTTGGTCCCATCACTTCATTTATTGCTTATATTTATTGCGTTCTATTTATTGTTCTTCAGTTATTGCTTATTATTGTCTATAAAGAGCCATCATTGATTTTATTATAATTGTTTGTCTCTATCGACCGCCCTCGGCGAACATCGGACTCGACCTTGAGGCCCCGAATAAGCAAGCTTGAGGCCTCGATTGACAACGATTCGGTTTGGTTAACATCTTGTCTTAAGCTCATATCTTGATCCCAAATACTTCACTTAGCATCTATTGCCTTAACAATTAGCATAAAAATAGATCATGTATTTTTAGAACTACAAAATCAAATTTAATTGTTATTACCATTTTCACGGTAAATAGTTTGGCGCCCACCGTGGGGCTAAAAATAATAGTAATTATTTTCTTGCTAGTTTTACTACGTAACGCAAGTTATCTTTCACACTTTTCTTGTCCAAGATCTTTGGTTTCAGGTCAAAATGTCCGACTCAGTGAACAACAATCTTGAGAACCATGGAGAGAATGGTGTGGATGTTCTAGGTGTTGGTGTACCACCGCGAAACCCTGAAAACGCACCAGAACCAATTCCCGTGGACGCGGTCTCACGCGATGCCCAACATGTCGATATAAGCTCCCACACTAACAAGAGCGTGCACCAAGGAGACCAACAAGAAGCTCAGAAAACCCCAGCTAGGGAAGAACGGGATTAGCCTTCACGTTATTTTTGAAATGTTGCAGGCACAACAGCTAGCGATTGCTCAGCTGCAAAGTCACTAGAAAACTCCCAGTACGGTAGCGTCGGGGATAACTTCCCCAGCCGAGCAGGTACCGGAGAGATCAAACAACAACGGGTCGGAAGCCGACCCCGCCATCATAAAGATGCTCGAGGACCTCACAAAGAGGATCGAATTGGGCGAGAAGAAGATAGAAGCCAACGACAAAAAGGTCGAGACCTACAACTCCAGGGTCGACCTACTTCCGGGCGCATCCCCGATCCAGAAAGGTGTGGATTCAAAGAAGTTCATACAAAGGCCGTTCCCAAAGGAAGCGGCTCCAAAACCCATTCCAAAGAATTTCAGAATGCCAGACCTTCCGAAATACAATGGTTCCTCAGACCCCAACGAGCACATTATTGCTTACACTTGTGCAGTGAAGGGCAACGACCTAAAGGACGACGAGATCGAGTCCGTCTTGCTAAAAAGGTTCGTGAAAACACTCTCGAAAGGGGCCATGATGTGGTATCACAACCTAGCTCCTAACTCTATAGGCTCATTTGCCATGCTGGTAGACTCTTTCATAAAGGCACATGCCGTTGCCATCAAAGTAGTAACAAGGAAATCCGACGTCTTTAAGATCAAGCAGAGGGAAATTGAGATGTTGTGAGAGTTTGTATCTCGCTTTCAAATGGAACGAATGGAACTACCACCAGTCTCCGACAACTGGGTAGCGCAGGCCTTCAATCAAGGCCAGAATGAACAAAGCTCGGTGGCTTCGAAGCAGCTGAAACAGAACCTAGTCAAGTATCCTGTTGTGACCTAGTCGGACGTTCACAACCGATACCAGTCAAATATCAGGGTCGAAGACGACCAACTAGGATCTCCCTCGGGCTCACTATATCCCAGCAAGCTCTTAGCAAAAGAGCCAAATCCAAACAAAGAAAGATACAAACCATATACTGAAGATAGAAGAAACGCCCCGAGGCGTGACATACCCTGCAATGATCGAAGGATGGACCGAGGCCAGAATCCTTGGGGACTTGTCAGCAGAGCTAGGTTCAATAGGTATGCAAGGCCGACAGAGGCACCTCGCTTGTCGGAATATAACTTCAACATCAACGTATCAGACATCGTGTTCGCCATCAGTAAAATCAGAGACGCCAGGTGGCCAAGGCCTGTACAATCAGACCCTTCACAAAGGAACTTAGTGTGTGAATTTCCAACACACACGGTCACAAGACCAAAGATTTCCTACAACTCTGGGAAGAGGTAGCCGGAATACTCAGCAAAGGTCATATCCGGAAATTCCTCAGCGATCGAGCCAAATCTCAATTCCAGGAAAGAGAGGCGACCAAAAAGAGCGAAGCAGAAAAGTCACAACACATCATCCATATGATCTTTTGAGGTGTCAACGCCCTGCGGGAACCCACGGCTAGGAGAACAAAAACATCCCTCGACAAGGATAAGCGAACTCGAGGCTCTATCCCAGCCCCATAATGGCACAATGGTAACTTCTTTCTTGTGAACACATTTCAAATTAAACATGTACTTGTGGGTCCAGGTAGCTCAGCCAATATTATCAGATCAAAGGTGACAGAGCAGCTCGGACTGCTTGACCAAATTATGAACGCCTTTCAAAGTCCTCAATGGACTCAAAATGGTGAACAAAACAACAAAAATGAAACCTGCCACACCAGTCAATGTGGCCAACGCAACCCAAAACACCAATATCTCCTCTACCACAGGGGCTGAAGGATAAACAAACAGTGAAATAGCGACCACGAGGCATATTCTCGGCTGTACCCGAATGAACAAAGCAAAGGACCGTACTGCTTCCTCATCACAAGCGACTAAAACGTATCAGGGTTCAAAACACCGCCGACACATCCTACACTAAGGTATGACCGTCTCCTTTTTCTTTCAATCACATTCTACACTAACCTGAATGCAATTATCCGATTGAAACGGCCAAAGCACTTTCCAACTCGAAGGCCTTAGGTTTCAAAATGCATGTGTTGCACTCTTTTCCTTCGACCGGGTTTTTATCCCAAGAAGGGTTTTACCGGCAAGGTTTTTTAACGAGGCAACATCTATATGCTACTTAAGGAAGATTCAACAAGTATTCAAGGATTCTTTTGCAATCAACCTCGAATACCGGGGGGCATCCCCCGGAAGGACACCTACTCGGAGAAGCCAAGATACGCCAAATGGGGTCTCGATAGGAAAATAATGTACCGGGCCAAACGGTCAAACGAACAATGTCCGTATAGAACAACTGAGCTCTTAACAGCAAAGGCATGTATACTTGTACCAAGTAATCAAAGAATACTTCCCAAAAGCATTATGCGTTGCAAGAAAGCTCGATATTTTTTGCAAAAAATGGCCCCAGAGCCAAAAAATGTCCCGAGCACTCGGGGACTGGCGTCAACAACTCGAAATAGTACGACCCCCATGTCGGAGCTTCAAACTCATAAGCCCTCAAGATCGCAAAGTGGCTCCAGAGCTAAAAATGTCCTGAACACTCGGGGACTGGCATCAAAAACTCAAGGCCACATGGCCTCCGGGTTGGGAACTCTGAAATCGTAAGCCCTCAATGAGGCAATACCAAGTTTACAAGTAATGGATATTGAGTCGAGAAATCCTCAATGACTCAGGGACTGTTGTCAATCGCCATCTCCATTAACTTATCAAAACCCGAGGCCGTAAGACCACATGCGGGCAGCCTCGATCTCGTAAGACCTATATAAGGCAGCAACAATATCTGTAAGACCTCAAGCAAGGCATGAATCATACTTGTACCAAGTATCCAAAACTGTAAGACCTCAAAGGCATGTAAAACTTGTAAGACCTTACTAAAGGCATAAACCCGATCTCAAAGTTAAGGCTATGTATCGAACTTGTAAGACCCCTAAAAAGGCATACCCTTGATATAGATGCCAAAACTACTTCACTCGGGACTAAAAGGATCCGGCCAAACACAAATGACTACGGTCACAAGGCTGTACCAGCCAAACTAACATGACTCGGGGACGCCCGACCATCACTATAAAATCGCAGGCTTTCAATTACTTCGAATATACTTCGAAAAGAACCGGTTAAATAGGCTACCCTCGACATAGGCAAAAGAGCTTCGACCATGTCAGCTCCTAAACACTGACTTCAAGATACTCATCCTCCGAGCCAAACCTCCCGAGGTGCTCGATCATCGCCATATAACGACTCACAATCGAGGTTTTTTGATAAACCATCGAAGAGTCAGGCAAACACTATTTCAAAAAATCCTTATCGAGGGAAAAATAAAGCCTACATAAAAGGTTGCATCGACCCAAGGTGTAAGAGCCACTGTCGCCAGCCCGCACAAAAGGTCGTACCGACCCAATGCGTAAGAGCCTAAGGGCCATCTTGAAGTTCAAAAACTTGAGGGTTGAATGAACTCAAGTCGATACCCGACTCGGAGACTGAACCCAAAATAGTTGACCAAGTATGCCTAAGAGCACAAGCATAAGATCTCGAACGCCGGCTTATACTAAAAGGTCGCATCGACCAAGCGCGTAAGAGCCTACGGGCCAACCTAATGAGCCCCAGGGCCATACAATGAATCTAAGGATTCCTTTTAACTCAAAGACTAGTTCATCTAGCTAAAATCCAGGCAAAAAGAAATGTAGGAGAAACAAAACCATGAGGTTTCCTCTTTATACATACATGCGAAAAAATACAAGCTCCATTTACAACTGTTAGTTTATATGAGTCTACCAAACAGTAGAGTACCTGGTCCTCTATGAGGTTGTAATGAGAAAGCTAATAAAACAGTAAGTAAATAAGGCACAGGATTTTTACGTGGAAAAATCCCAACTCAAGGGGACAAAAACCACTACCTACACTTGTAGGCTTTCAACTTCACTATCTTGTAAACACCTATTACAAGCCACTTTGTAATGACTCCATTACAAAGAATTCAACTCAACTAACTTGTGATACTCTTACCACAAGCCACTTTGTCACTCTCTAGTTACATAGACTTTAACTTATGACTAAACCTAGTCATAACATAAACTCAAAGAGTTCATGGATTTTACAAGAGGGTTCCTAATCAACGCTTCTGGCTAAGCAATTTAGGAGATACCATAAGAACAATCACAAAGTTACAACTCAACTAAGGACAACAAAATACTAACTTTAGGAACTTGTCCGTAGTAGAGTTTAACTTTGTTCTTCAAGCTCGTGAGAATTAATTTCACTGTTTTGCAAAAGGCTTGAATGAATCTCACAAGTGTTCAAGTAATGTTTTGATATAAACTCCTTGTTGATACACCTTGATGACATCACATGAATGATGTAAGAACTTTAGTTAGTCAAAAGATAAGTGGCCACTGGAAGCTGTGCAATGCAAGCAGAAACAGTGCAGGTAGTCATGTCGCTTCCAACTGTGTCCAATTGACTTCGTACTGCTATGAGGGAACCATAAGAGTATCATGTCCTTGTTTGGTTCTCTATCTCCTGAAGCTATAGTAGTTCACATTTAGCTGGAATCCGTTAACTTGCAATGTAGCCCAAGTGTGTCAGGTTCCCTATCTGGTCCTTGACAGTAAGTTTGTTAGATCATCAAAACATAAGGCAAAGACATTGAAAACCTATCAATTTCCCCCTTTTAATGATGACAAACTTAAACATTGATAACCTGTATTTAGAGCAGGAGAACCAGATAAAGTAACAGGAACTCATAAGTTTCCCCTGACTTTATGAAACCAGATAAAGTAACAGGAGCTTATAAGTCCCCCTGACTTTATGCCTTCCTTTTTGAATCATTTTATCTCTACACTTATTTATTTATTCCCCCTTTTGGCATCATTAAAAAGACACCAGCAGTCAATCAATATAAAGAATTCTAGCCGAGCTAACTCATGCCATATATGTGCACACAACATGATAGAAAAGAGAATCATAAAATTCAAGCAATGCGATAACAAAAGAGGATAGATTTTATATTGATAAAAATATATGCCTTTGCTTAAAAAGCAAAGGAAAAATTGGACTGTTAAAGAGGGGAGTAGTATTGTTCATCCCAACCACATCAAAAAAAGAAAATAAAACATTTGCCAAAAAAACTTAAAAGAACATTCCAGAAACTGGTCACTGAAGGGGTACTTAGGGGGCACTAGGAGTAGAGGGCTTGGAGGCTGCAACAAGTGTTTGGAGAACTAGGTCTATTCGGGCATTAGCTGACTTTTGCTCATTGAGGAGTTCTGCTTTTAAGTTTGCTGCTTGCGCCCTGAGATCAACATTCTTTTTTGTCAAATGAGCTACTTCATCATTTGACGTCGGAAACCCTTAGGCTTTCTAACCTTCCAGGATAGCATTCCTAGCCTTCAATCGGCGAATCTCCTCAGTTGCACTATTTTGAGCATTAATGAGCTGTGAGACGGTTGATGTACTTCCTACCCACACCCCCATTCTTTTATATGCACTCACATTCTTCCAATGTTGTCTATGAGAATGTCTACTTCTTACTTCCTACCTTGCCTTGCCCCAGCGGCACATTGAAGAACTTAAACACTCGCATAAGCAGAAACCCATAAGGAAGGCCATGATTACCATCATTGAAGGTTGCTACATTTTGCACGTGTTCAATCATAATAGCAGGCAGGCTTACAGGAGTAAACCTATCCAGTTGATCCATCAAAAACAGGTCAGACTTAGAAGTCATGGACCTCCTCTCAGCACGAGGCAATAGAACTTTGTTTACCAATTCGAAAAAGCAGTTGATAAACAGGGAGTAATGCCTTCTTGTGGACCTGGTCCCCCTTTTGGTTCGCGTTGTCCTTTACCACGTCATTTCAGAAATTATATTGACACACATCCTTCACACTAGACACACCAATTGTAGGGACTTTAAGAATTTCCCCAAGCAACTTTACATCAAACACGATATCTACTCCATTCACCAAAGCACAAATGTGGTCGGTCTCAACGGGAAAGAGGCTAGCAAAGAAGCTTTGAACCTCATCCTCATACACCTTAGGTGCATCTATTTGGAATAGATGCCCCCATCGTTGAAACTCAACCATTTCAAGAACTTGTCACATACCAGCCATCTCAGAGATTTCTGGGTCAAATGTACGACCCAGTAGAAACTTTTGGTGCCTTAGGCGTTCTGAAATAGAATTTTCTTCACTCCTTAGTCTCTTCACAGAACCAGGTTCCTGAAAAGATTCAGACTTGCGTTTGCGGACTTCCCACCACTTAATTTCTATTTTCCCTTAGACTTGATTAACACATCCTTATCAGACATCGAGGACTCACTCACAACATCCTTCAACTTGGAACTGGGGGTTGAAACTTTCTCTACTGAAGCAGGCTTCTTCTTCTTCTGGGACCGTCTCACCAATGAACCAGGTTCCTCTGGTGTTTCCTCTTCCACTTCTACCATAAGGACCACTTTATCACATACGGGAACATTATCTTTCACCAACCTCCTCTTTTGCTTCTTACTACTTTTTCTGCTCTTTTGAAGGGCAGAGTCGTAGGCCACCTTAGCTTACAACCTGGTAGTAGGTTGCTTGGTGGAAAACTCAGGAGTGGACACCACCCTTCGCTTAATTATGAATGCATCAAAATCTAGGTTGTCTATATCCTCCTCATCGCTGGACCTCATCTCAGGAGCTTGAATGTCTAGAGGCGCAACAGCAAATGCATGAGCAGAACTTTCCTAGGAATGAGAACCCTGACCTGGGTCCTCCGGAGAGGGATCAGGTGCCTCATGTGAGGGCCCAGTAGTTTCTGCTAGTGCAGCATCCTCAACAGTCACTATGGCTCCTTCTTCCCCATACCCTGTACCTCGTTTCTCTGAAAAATTATCTCATGAAGGACACCGTCAGCAGATACCACAAAGATACTTACAACATTTTCTTCCTCAATCGGCACCACTGTCACCACGGAATCTTCAGCAACAATGGCGGAACCCTCTACGACCTCATGGCTTTGACCTTATTCTCCATTTGTTCTTTGATTAGTGGGAACCTCAGAAGATAGAGAGGACGGATCAACAATTTTAGGGGTTTCTGAAATGGAGAGAGACGGGGAATCTGGGTGAGGTGTAATTTCAGCGGGGAGAGTAGGAGTGGTTATAAAAGACTCAAAGGGAATGGAGGACTCCATAGGTTTTTCAGTACCAGGGATGACTGAGGCAGGGATGTCAGAGTTTGTATCAGCCATTGAAAAGATGGAGTGAAGGTACTCTAGGAAGTTCTAATGGAAAACTTATGGTTTGAGGAGAAAAGAAGATTGTTTTATAAAGGATGGATAATTATGAAGAGAGAGATAGGGACCGGTTCTGAAACGGCGGTTGTGCGTGGAGAAGCGCAACGTTTCAGAGGGAGATGAAACGATTTGAAGCAAAGAGACGTGACAACAGGATCGGAAAAGGTGGGTGACATGGCAGTTGAGTTTTGTACCTTTTAAAGACATGTATTTAAGAATGCACAGAACTACTCACCTTTGGTACAAGATCATGGACCTCATCCGGCAACCAAGGAATTTCTAAAAAAATAATGAAATGAAAAGATGCCTTTACGGAGCCCGCCTCCACTATGGACAAAGCGATAAAAATACAAGTATACCATTTACGTGTGAAATTCCATTTCTCAGAAAATGGCAGAAACTCTCCAGGGATAATATCGACTGTCCGTGCTCGAACAAACCGGCTCATCCACCCTCGATCCTTATCCTCTTCATCGTTAACGGCAGGGGATCGGGTGGATCGACACCGTAGAGTAATCAAGCCCCGGTAGTGTAGAGGTCGATATAACCTAACGAGATGTTTATTTGTGAGTTCGAGCCCAGCCTTATCCGCAAAGTACCTTATCATCAGCACTATCTTCCAAAGGGATAGGTGAGCCTGCGCCAGGGTAATCTGATAGCTCCTATAGAATTCAAGAATGACCTTGTCAGGGGGACCCAACGTAAAAAGATACGTATACACGCTCAAAAACCCCTCGACATGGGTCATGATGCTCTCCTCTGGGGAAGGTACCTGCAGTACCACTCCTTTTCCCCATCCGCAGTCTTTCCTAATCATCTCGAGGTGTTCCTCCCTTATTGAGGGAATGAACCTCGATGCATGCTCCCGATGCCCTTGAACATTGGGGGGTCTTTCCAATGTAAAGTCTCTCCTCAAACAAAGCACCTCGAAGCCCGCTCACCGAATACCGACGGTGTACCACCGACCGAACACGAAAGAGACAGAACTCCCCTCTCCTTGATGGGCATATGTCGATGTAGCAGCCATGGCTACGGTAAAATAGGAAGAGGAGGATGAAGATTTTGGCGAAGGCTTTGAGTTGACACGACAAGAGAACTAGAGCAAAGAACGAAAGCTCTATGAGAGGGATGATTACCTAGAATAGCAGAATCTCCAGTTGAGAAATGAGCGAATGCATATATAGAGGCAAGCGACGACTGTTTGCCTATATAGAAGACTAATTAAGTATGGCCATGACAACACCATTTTTTGGGGAATGTACTGGTAGGACCACCCGTGGGCCCCACTATCAGGTTGCATGAATGATACTATTGCGCGGTGTTCGGGAGGTATTGAGGCCCCGAGGTTTTCCTACTATCACAAGCATCGGCCCCAAAGGAGCTATCGACCTAATTTCGATATGGTACCCGATCTCGAGGTCCCCGATTACTCCAAGTGTGGGCTCCAAAGGGCCAACATCAAAATTCGAAGGCTAACTCCGCATGAACGCTGGAATATAAAGAATGGAAAGACTTGAAGCAAAAAAAATTCTCTTGCATTGCCAAAATATATATTTACAAGGGGCGTCTTTACAAGACCTGTCTCCCCGGAAATACGTACACAAAAAAAAAGAGAAGCAAAGGCAATGCAGGCCTACTCTTCATCACCACTACCCTCTGAACCATCTCCGAGACCTTCGTCCAAAGAGACTAAGAACGCCAATTCTTCCTCCGACTCTCGGGCCTCCTCGATCTCAGCTGATAGATCGGCACCTTTGGCACTAGCTTCCTCTAGGGCTTGCCTCCTTACCTTTGCACTAGCGTGAGCAACAGTCCGAATCAGTTTTTGCTCTACCTCCACCGATATATTTTGGGCTATTTTATTTGCAGTGGCAGCGTCCTTCAGATAAGTAGCAACTTTTTCCTTGACCTCGGACTTGACCGCAGATAGCGCAACAATCTCTTTTCGAGCATTTTGGAGAAGACCCTGGGTCGATTCCAATTCCGAGGTCACTACCTCGTCTATCTTCCTCAGCTCAAGGATCTCCACATTCTTCTGTCCGATCTGTAGAAGAAAAGATAAGTCAGTCAATATCGAATTATGAGAACAAGGAACGAGTTAACAAATGACAAGTTACCTGCTCAGCAAGATCAGCCTTTTTCGGAATACTCCCTCCAAAGTTGCATGAACTTCACTTAACTCCCTCTTCTTTCAGTCAAAGGAGGCCTTCGACTCCTGCAGTCCCGAGGTGAGCTTCTCGAGCTCCTTTCCATGGCATGAAAGCTCATCTTGAAGCCTAGAGAAGGCGTGATCGTACATCTCCTTAGACTACAACTAAATAGTAGAGTCAGAAAAAGGAGGAAAAATGATTGGGACTAAAAAAAGTATACGTGAACAGTTATCACCTGCCACTGGAACTTCTCTGCTGCGTCGATAGCGCTGGGAGCATCAAGATCGATGTCCTCGCTGGCATCATCAACGTCATCAAGGAAGTTACCAAGCGCACCTTCCCCCTTGAGAGGACCCCCACGTTGGCAGAATTTGGGTCCTAAGCGTCCTTAACTCCCCAGACGAGAACTAAGGGCCCAAATTAAGGCCACCCAGGGCATTGATATCACCAAGGGGCAAATCCTGCCCCTGAAAGGCTCCGGGCCTGGACCCTTTGGAACCAGCAGCAATGGTCTCCCCGGTAGGAACTGCGCCACTTCTGATCAACGACTCAGGGACCGTGTTCGCACCTTCCTCGAGGGTCTCCATCACACGGGATCAATCTGAATCGACCGTTCCCAATTCAGCGACCTTCGATCGAGACACCTGCGGGACATCCGCGCCCGACCTCGTTCTTTGTACCAAACGGTACTCATCCTCATCATCGTCTTCATTCCCAGTACTAGGACTTGCCCCGGGAGCTGAAGCCGAGGTCCTAGCGGCAGCTCGAGGCCTGCGTGATTTAGGTTTCTTTGCCATATGAGAATTAACAGTCGCCTTATTCTTCCTCTTCTTGCCCTTAGCAGGCTCTGAAGCCTTCACCTTGTCGTCGGGAGGCGATCTCATTTGCACTCTATCACCAAGGCATGCGCAAACATAGTGGCCAAAATTTATCAGCAGAAAGGATACGGGGGAGAAGCGTAAAAATAAGACATAGGGGGAAAGAAGGACTTTACCATGATTCTTGGCCACCTACTGCGTTTTAGCCAGATCGGGCAAAGACCGCATGAGATACGGGAACGAGGTATCCAATTGCCTAACCCATCCCGGCAGATCCTGAACCGCTTCAGGATACCAAACGGTAGCTACACAAACCAAGAGGAGATCATTTTTTGGGAGAAAAGTAAGAAGATCATAAAGCATATTCGAAGGAGAGGTACTTACGCTGCGTGTTCCACTCCTCCGAGACAGGCATCCTTTTTGCATCATATATGGAATTCACTTTGTTCCAAATAGATGTCAAAAGTGCATTTCTAAATGGATTTCTTAAGGAAGAAGTCTATGTAAAGCAACCTCCAGGGTTTGAATGTCATGAGCACCCTGAATACATGTTCAAACTGGACAAGGCATTGTATGGGTTGAAGCAGGCTCCTCGAGCGTGATATAAAAGGCTGTCAAAGTTCCTCTTAGAAAATGGCTTTACAAGAGGGGGAAAATTGACAACACCTTGTTCCTGAAGAAACGAGGGAGGAACTTACTCATTGTTCAGGTATTTGTTGATGATATCAATTTTGTGGCAATAGTTGATTCACTATGTGAAGAATTTGCAAAACTCATAGAAAGTGAGTTTGAAATAAGTATGATGGGTGAACTGAATTTCTTCTTGGGTCTTCGAGTGAAGCAGTCCACAAAGGGTACATACATATGCTAGCAGAAATACATCAAGGAGCTCCTAAAGAAGTTTGATATGGAAACATCAAAGGTGATAGACACTCCCATTGCAACTGCTACTCGACTGGACATGGATGAGTCTGGATCTCCTGTAAATCAAACCATGTACAGAGGCATTAGTGGGTTTCTTCTCTATCTTACTGCCAGCAGACCTGATATTGTCTTCAGCGTGGGTCTATATGCACGATTTTAGTCAAATCCCAAGGAATCTCATCTGAAGGCTGCCAAAAGAATTTTGAGATATCTTAAGAGAACACAGGACCTGGTCTTGTGCTACCCCTCAGGTGACAATTTTAATCTTATTGGGTATGCTTATGCTAACTATACAGGTTATCTTGTGGACAGGAGAAGCACTTCTGGAATGGCTCACTTTCTAGGATCATGTCTCATCTCATGGGGCACAAGGGAGCAAAATCAGTGGCTCTTTCAACAGCTGAAGCAGAATATGTAGCTGTAGCTTTTTGCTACTATGGATCAAACAGCAATTGGAAGATTTTGGTGTGTACACTAACTGTGTACCTCTTCTATGTGATAACACCAATGCACTCAACATGGCCAAGAATCCAATTCAACACAAAAGAACCAAGCATATTGATGTGAGACATCATTTTCTGAAGGACAACGTGGAGAAAGGACTTATCTACATGAAGTTCTATAGTACAGAAGACCAAATTACAGATATCTTCACCAAAGCCACGAGCAGAGAATATTTTGAAAGAAATAGGCTGGAATTGGGGTTAATAAAGCCTAATTGAGAACCTGGTTCCCATTTGTTGGCTATGAAAGTCACCTTCAGGTAAAATTAGCTAAAGTGTTTTCTGGCCAAGTCTAACTCACTTGAATACCGTTGCAGGTAGACACGCATGATGATTATAGAAGTTGTAGATGCACTGCATGGGTGGTAAAAGAGGATTGAAATTTTCAAAGATAGGTCAAGAACCTGGTTCTTGTACCACAAGTTAGTAGTCCTATACATTTTTCATACATATCTTAGAAAGGTGTGAAAATCAAGTGCCATGTCATCCACCTTTTCAGAATCTACGGTCACATCTTTTCATTTCAAATCCTTTTCATCTCCCTCTGAAACGTTACAACTCCCCACACACTACCACCGTTTCTGAACCGGTTTCTCTCTCTCTCTCCCTCATAATTATCTTCTCCCTTTAAAACCCTCTTTTCTTCTTGAATGATCATATTCTCCTCTTAAGCTTTTCCCAGAAAATTCTCAACTGTATCCTTGAAATGGCTAAAAATCACCCAATGATTCCTTCTCCAGTTGAGAACAACCTAATAAAACCTTTGATTCTTCTGTCCCTAATGAACCCTCTTTCACCACTCTAGTTTCAACCACTGAAAACATCCCCAAACTAGATTCCCATACTCTCTCTAGTTCTCCTGTGACTCTCTCAAATCTCTCCCTCCCTCTAAATGATGAGAACTTAGAAACCCCAAAAGTCGATAATCCTTCATCTCTATCGAATGAGATTCTCATCGACCAAAGCAAGGGTGAAGAACAGGGTGAAGTCCCAAAGATTGTGGAGGTTTCAGGGGTTAGTGTTGATCAATCTTCAGTTATTCTTGATGTTGAGTATGTGGTTCCCATAGAGTTTCTCGAGGAGGAAACCATCACAAACATACTTGTTGTATCTGCAGACGGAGTAGTGCATGAGGTAATCTCTGGTGTGGCCAAGTCTCAAAGAAATGAGACAGAGGGGTTTGTGGAAGACGGAGCTGTGGTGCTCTTTGAAAGATCTACACCAGCAACAACTACTGGGACTTCTCGTGAAGGACCTGACCTTTCTCCAGAGGAAATAGGTCAAGGATCTTCCTCCCAGGCCAGTTCTGCTCCAGCACTCTTTCCACACTTTACTGTTGAGCCCTTGGAGATTTTGGTTCCTGAGATGAGGTCTAGTGATGAGGAAGACCAAGATAACATTGCTCTGGATGCTTTCATTGTCAAGAGATACTCACTCCTGAGTCCTCTACTAAGCGACCTACTACTAGGTTAAAAGCTAAAGAGGATTATGAGTTTGCCCTACAAAAGAGCAAAAGGAGCAGTAAGAAGAAAAAGAAGAGGTTGGTCAAAAATGGAGAAGTGGTATGTGACAAGGATATTCTTGTGGTGGAAGTCAATGAGGAAACAACAGAGGAACCTAGTTCCTTGGTTAACAGATTTCAGAAGAAGAAGTAATCTATTTCAGTGGAGGATGTTACTACCCCTAGTTCAAAGGTCAAAGGTGTTGTGAAAGGAGGAAAGTAGAAACATGTTGTGAGTGAAAAGTCTTTTTTTGATGAGGATGTGTTGAACAAGTCTAGTGGAAAAGCAAAATCAAGTGTGAAGTCTGGCAAAAGGAAGATAGAACCTGTTTCTGCAAAGAGAGTGAAAAGTGAGACTAGGTCTGCTACAGATCGATTGAGGCACCAAAAGGTCTTGTTGGGTCGCACTTTTAACCCAGCAATTTTTGATATGGCTGGCATGAGAAACTTAATTGAGATGGTTGAGTTTCAACGGTGGGGGCATCTATTCCAAATGGATGCGCCCAAGGTGTATGAGAATGAGGTCCAAAGCTTCTATGCTGACCTCTTTCCTGTTGACACTGACCATATTTGTGCTTTAGTAAATGGGGTGGATATTGTGTTTGATGTTGATCTGCTTGGGGATATTCTGAAAGTCCATACTGTTGGTATGTCTGGGTCAAACTTCAGAAATGCTATCATGAAGGATAATGCAAACTAGAAAGGGGAACATGTTCACAAGAAAGCCTTGCTCCCTGTTTATCAGTTACTCTTCGAGCTGGTGAACAAGGTTCTTCTACCCCGTGCTGAGAGGAAGTCCATGACTTCCAGGTCCAACTTGTATCTGAAGGAGGCACTGGATAGATTTACACCTGTGAACTTGCCTTCCATCATGATTAAAAATATGAAGAAGGTGGCAACCTTTAAGGATGGAAACCATGGTCTTCCATATGGGTTTCTTTTTATGCACGTCTTTAAGTTCTTCAAAATGCCACTAGGACAGTGCAAATTAGGGACCAAGAAGCAGACCTTCTCTCAAACAACTGTAGAGGAATGTGAGTGTATCAAAAAAGATGGAAGGGTAGGCAGTACGTCGACAATCTCTCAGCTAATCAATGCTCAAAACAGTGCAACTAAGGAGATTCGAAAGTTAAAGGCAAGGAATATCCTGGAAGGTCAGCAGGCCCAAGGGGCCTTAGGGTCATATGAGGAGATAGCTTGTTTAACCAAAGAAAATGTTGATCTCAGGGCACAAGTGGAGAACCTGAAGGAGAAACTGCTCACCGAGCAAACGTCGGCGAATGCCCGAGTAGATCTTGTTCTTCAAACCCTTGCTGCAACTTCCAAACCCTCTCCTCCTAGTGTCCCTTAGGCAGCCCCTTCAGTGACAAGTTTCTGGATTTTATGTTCTTGTTTTGATAACTTGCCAGTTATTTTTGTTTTCTTTTTGTGGTATGGATGGATGTACTTGTACTGCACCCGCTGAAAACAGTCCAATCTTTGCCTTTGCTGTATAGCAAGGGCATATGTTTTATATATAAAATCTATCCTCTTTTGCTAACTAATGCTTATGTTTCTCTGTTTCTCTTTTCTATCATGTTGTGTGCACATATATGACATGAGTTAGCTAGGCTAGACTTCTTTATGCTGATTGCCTGCTTGTATATTTTTTATTGAAACAGGGATCTGATTAATGGGGAAGGGGAAGCATAGAGTCAGGGAGAACTTTTGAAGTTCCTGTTGCTTCATCTGGTTAATTATGCTCTAAATATGGGTTATCAATTTTTAAGTTTGTCATCATCAAAAATGGGGAAATTGATTGGTTTCCAATGTCTTAACTTTATGTTTTGATGATCTAACAAACTTACTGTCAAAGAACCAGATAAGGAACCTGACACACTAGGTACATATTGCTAATCAACGAACTCCAACTAATGTGATCTGCTACAACTTCAGGAGATAGAGAACCAACACAAGGACCTGATACCCTTATGGTTCCCTGATAGCAGTACGAAGTCAACTGTGTACTGCTGGAAAGTGACGTGACTGCCTGCACTGTTTCTGCCTACACTGCACTGTTCCTGCAGTCACTTGTCCTTTGACCCACCAAGTGATTACATCATTCAAGTGATGTTATCTAAGTTGCACTAACAAGGGTATTACAACAAAACATCACTTCAATACTTGAGAATTCACTTCAAACATTCAAGCCATATGTTATTCGAGCATTTAATTCTCAAGTGCATCAATAACAAAGTTTAACACTACTACGGACCAATTCCTAGATCTAGTATTTTGTTGTCCTTAGTTGAGTTGTAACTTTGTAATTGTTCTTTATTGTAATTCTTAATTTTCTTAGCTAGAAGCGTTGCATAGGAATCCTCGTGCAAAATCATAAGCCCTTAGTTTTTTGTCGTGACTAGAGCTAGTCATGAGTTGAAGTCTTTGTAATAGGTGTATTGCAAAGTGGCTTGTAATAGGTGTATTACAAGTTAGTGAGGGATTAAGAGTTTAATTCAAAGGTTACAATAGGTTGTAATCTAAAGATTGCTCAGTAGTGAAGTTGAAATCCTACTAGTGTAGGTCGTGGTTTTTTATCCCCTTGAGCAGGGATTTTTTCACGTAAAACTCCATGTCTTATTTACTTACTGTTTCATTAGCATTCTCAGTGGGAACTCATAAGAGGACATGGTTTTTCTATAGTTTGGTGGACTCATATAAACTATCAAGTGTAGCTATGAATAATAAATATAGTGTATATGTTTGATATGTCGCGTAATTTTCCCAAAGACTTACTAGTCGTGATCCATTCTCGTTGTTACGGGGGATTTGCAGCCGTACCCTATTTTTATGCCACCTTTTAACCTATACCCTATTTTTAAAAACTATTGATTTCATAACCATCTAATAAAAAATCCGTAATAATATGACCATTATACCCCTTCCAAAACATATAAAAGATGCATCAAGCATACCCAGATTCAAATTTCAGATCTTCTCCGTATCTCCTCCATCAGTCCGTCTCTCCTGAGACCGCCTCTCGCAAACCACATTTGAACTAGATTCAAATTCCACATTCAAAATTACAAAATACATTGTAAGTATTCAAATTCATCTTCAGAATTCAAAATAGTTTTTGAATTACATGTTTTCTGATTGATTGATTGATTGAAGTTGTTTGGCGAACTTCACTGATATGCTGAATTTGCATTCTAAATCTGTTTGACGATGAATTCTAACATTCTAATCCAACAAATATGCTGAAACAAGCTGAAGTTATTTAGTTCATATCTAAAAAATTCAGCAAAACGAGCTGGCAAATAACACAACGAAGAAAAAATTATATTAAAATATTATATGATTGTTTTAATATTTAAAACACCTATGCGCAAAAAACTTCGGCATAGGTGCCGAAGCTTTTTTGTTAATATTCCTATTATACTCGGTAAAAAAAATAAAACATAAATTAAAATTTTATATTGCACAAAAAACTTCGGCATAGGTGCTGAAGTTTTTTAGTTAATATTTAAAAACTTCAGCAGGAGGAGTTGAAGTTTTCCTATTACACTAGGTAAAAAAAATAAAATATAAATTAAAATTTCATATTGCACAAAAAACTTCGGCATAGGTGCTGAAGTTTTTTAGTTAATATTTAAAAACTTCAGTAGAAGGAGCTGCAGTTTTCCTATTACAATGGGTAATAGAAAAATGAAACATCAATTAAAATTTCATATTGCACAAAAAACTTCGGCATAGGTGCTGAAGTTTTTTAGTTAATATTTAAAAACGTCAGCAGGAGGAGCTGAAGTTTTCCTCCTACACTGGGTAAAAAATAAAACATACTTAAAATTTCATATTGCACAAAAAACTTCAGCACAGGTGTTGAAGTTCTTTAGTTAATCTGTAAAAACTTCGGGTATTAGAGCTGAAGTTTTCCTCCCGCACTATGTATTTTATTATTATTTTTTGGAAAAACTTCATACCAAAAAATGCTTATGTTTTTAGGAATATGTAAAACATTTTTCTTATAATTTTTTATATGCTGAAGTTTTTTTAGTTCATCTGCTAAAAATGCTTAATATTTTATCGTGCAATATGTAATTTTCGGATAAGTTTTTGTTAATTGTTCTGTTATTTTCTAAGTTTAAAAAGAATTTTTAGTTCATGCTTGAAGTTTTCATCAAGCACTGTGTATTTTATTATGATTTTTTGAAAAAACTTCATACCAAAAAATGTTTAATATTCAGAATACTTTTTGTTAATTCTTGCTGAAGTTATATAGTTCATTTCCTCTGCTATTTTTCGACTTTGAATAGAATTAATATTAAAAACGTAGAAAAAACTTAAAACAAAAACTGAATATTTCATTAAACATCAAAAAAGATAAATTAAATTACATAAATAACAAAAAGAAAAACTAATTGTCCATATCATCATCATAATCATCGTCGTCACTACTAGATGGACGAGCATCTTCATCAGTAAGATTATCAAATCTTGCATACATCACAAGCGTATCAAGCCTGTTATTAATTTCTTCCAGCTCCCTGTCGTACTTGTCTATGAGCTCATCCAGTTTCAGCTCAAAAGCCTCCATAATGTCTTGCTTGATTTCTTCCACTATTTTCCTGATGACAACATCCATTTGTCTCCTTTTTGTATTTTATGTCTGCTAAAATATATATGTTTGAGTGAATAAACTCACAAGGAATAGCATGCTTATATAGGGGAAAAAACTTCTGCATGGTATATGAAAAGGCAAAGACAAATTTTAAACGTTGTCTAATGAAAAGTGTGCATGAATGTGATAGGAATGTAATTATTACACTAACACATACCCCCAACACAATATAATTACCACTTTAATTGTGTAGGTTACTCCTGTATACTATGCAATTAATGCTGAAACTGTCACGACCCGGAATTCCCACCCTCGGGAGTCGTGATGGCGCCTACTCGTAGAAGCTAGGCAAACCACGAACTTAGAAATCCTTAACCCTTCTATTTTGATCCTTTTTACAACTTATATTAACAAGTGATAAACGTCTAAATGACAGCGGAATATGAGATTTAAGCGGAAGTCTTAAATGAATATAAAACCAAAATGTTTCGAAAGTCAACACATGCCTCTACCCAGAAACTTGTGTCACAATTTCCACGGACTACTAAGAGTACTACATACAACAGTTTGAAGGAAAAATAACATTGTTTGTCTCGGATACATGAGATAACAGAACGTAATAAAAGATAGAGGAGACGCCGGGCCTGCGAACGCCTGTAGGACTACCTCGGAATCTCTGTGGATTGAAGGCTGGCTCCCAAGCTATTGATCCAATGCTGCTCTGATATCTGCACAGAGTGCAGAGTGTAGTATCATCACAACCTACCCCATGTGCTGGTAAGTGCCTGGCCTAACTCCGGTGAGGTAGTGACGAGGCTAGGACTAGACTCCAGATAAACCTGTGCAGTTATATAATGTATGGCTGAAAATAAACAGGAATAAGTAGTTTAAAATAGGAGGGGGTACATGCTTCGGGGAAGCATATCAAGACCAACAGAAACTTAATAAAATATGAAAGGACAACTCAATATCTACAACAATACAATAACAATACTGTTGCGGCGCACAACCCGATCCCTTATCATTTAACATTGTTGCGCCGTGCAAACTGATCCAATATACTATAAGTTGCGGCGTGCAACTTGATCCAATATAATATCTGGTACGGCATGCAACCCGATCCAATATAATATCTGTTGCGGCGTGCAACCCGATCCAACATAATATCTGTTGTGGCGTGCAACCCGATCCAATATAATATCTGTTGCGGCGTGCAACTCGATCCAATATAATATCTGTTGTGGCGTACAACCCGATCCAATATAATATCTATTGCGGCGTGCAACCCGATCCAAGATATTATCCAATATAATATTTGTTGCGGCGTGCAACCCTTTCCAGCTATACAGTCAACAATAGCCATAATTAACCGTCCCGGCAAGGGATCAACAATAGACTACACTATCCTGGCAAGGGAACTCAGCAGTACAAGTATATATGTCCCGGAAAGGAAGAATCAACTATAACCAATCTTAACTCAACTCCTACTCGTCTCAATTACCACTATTTCTCAATCATAAGTAGATTCCACGATAAACAAACTAAGTCTTTGCTCAATATCAAGGATTTACTCACTATTTCAACCATAGTAACATTCAAGAATACAACAAGTATCAATTTAAGACTCACGGTCATACTTGACACCAACGTATAGATACTCGTCACCATGCCTATACGTCGTACTCAACAAGAAGCAAATAGAAAACAGGACTCAACTCCTAATCCGTCAAGCTAGGGTTAGACCGAACACTTACCTCAATGCCTCGAACACAACTCAAGTTTCAATTATAGCTTTACCCCTTGATTCCACCGCCAATTCGCTCGTATCTAGTCACAAATTACGTAATTACATCAATAAATGCTAAATGAATCAATTTGAATGCATGAAAATGAGTTTTCTAAAGTTTTACCCAAAAAGTCAAAAATCGCCCCCGTGCCCACATGGTCAAAACCCGAGGTTCGAACCAAAACCCAATTACCCATTCCCCTACGAACCCAAATATATGGTTTGTTTTGAAATCGAGGTCCAAATCCCTATTTTTTGAAAAACCTAGGTTCTACCCAAACACCCATTTCTCCCATTAAAATCATTGATTTGAAGTTGAAATCATGTTAAAAGATATTAATGATTGAAGAAAACTAGTTAAAAATGACTTACAATTGATTTGGAGAAGAAAGGTTGTTTGAAAAATTGCCTCTTATGTTTTTGGTGTTTTGAAAAATGAAAAATGACTGAAAATCCCGTCTATTTATACCCCTCTCAGACCCTCTCCGCAGACGCATAAAAAAGACTGCGACCGCGGAGCTCCACCGCGAACCACAAGAAATCGAGTGCGGCCGCGAATTCTTGGCCTTTCTCACCGAGGACCGCACAAATCCTACCGCGGTCGTGAAGTCCCCACCGCGGCCGCGAAGCTTCTACCACGGACCGTGAGACCTGGCTTCAGAGACCTGCAACTTCTTTGAATCTGCAACTTTTTCCTAAGTGTAAAAACATCCCGAAACTCACCCGAGCCCTCGGGGCTCCAAAGCGAATGCCATACAAACTCAAAAACATTATATGGACCTACTCGTGCGATCACATTATCAAAATAACATATAAAATCATGAATTAAACCTCAAAACTCAACATTTTAATCAAGACTCTCAAAGTTCATAAATCCTCAACCGGAAGTCCAATTCTCGTCAAATAAACTCCGTTTTTCACCAAAGTTCACGGAAACGTCTTAAATTATATATAAGACCTGTACCGGGTGCCAGAACTAAAATACGGGCCCAATACCATCATGTTCCACGCAAATTTTATTTCAATTTTTCCTTAAACAGTTTCAGAAAATAATTTCTTTTAAAAATTCATTTCTCGGGCTTGGGACCTCGGAATTCGATTCCGGGCATACACCCAAGTCCTATATTTTTCTACGGACTCTCCGGGATCTTCAAATCATAGGTCTGGGTCCGTTTACCCAAAACGTTGACCGAAGTCAAATTAACTCATTTTATAACCAAATTTTTATCATTTTTCACAGAATTTCATATTTAAGCTTTCCGGATATGTGCCTGGACTACGCATGCAAATCGAGGTAATTCTAAATGAGGTTTTCAAGGCCTTAGAACATGGAATTTCATTTTAAAACAAGTACAGAAACATGCTCAAGTTTGTTGAATTCATTTGCTAAAACTTCAGCCTAATGTGCTGAAGTTATTTAGTTCATTTCTAAAATCTTCAGCACCTAATAAGTTGAAGTTTTTTTCCCTACATTCATGAATCCCTGTCATACAGCTTTTTCAAAAAAACTTCAGCTGATATGCTGAAGTTATTAAGGTTATTTTTAAAAACTTCTGCACTTAATAAGCTGAAGTTTTCTGTGCAGCATTCATTAATTATGTCATACATCTTTTTCCAAAAAATTTCAGTAGAAGATGCCTAAGTGATTTAGTTCATTTATAAAAACTTCAACACAAACAACCTAAAAATTGTTCTGTTCACTTTCCTAATACTTGCCACTAAACATGAATCTGCAAGATGAGTTCGATTTGCATTGTTATAACTTTCAATGAGAGTTGGACTCCTGATTTCAAATACTTAGATCATGATACAAAACTTGTTCTACTTAATAAGCACATATCATTCAATACTTTCCTGAAGAAAATTAGTGAAGTTGCAAATACTGATTCAACCAGATATGCACTAAAAGTATGGTTTGATATCAAACTGAATACAAGCAAAGGAATGCTTGTAACTTCAGATGAAGAACTCAGTACCTGTATACATTTGTTTACAACAGATTCACCCTACAAGAATTGCCATTTCATCATCGAAAAAATACAATCTTCAGAAGCTGCAGCATTCAAACAATCGCTTGCATTTGCGATAGATTCAGAACCTTTTGCTGATTATCAACATGAAGTAGGACAACCAATAATGCAAGCAGACAACGAGCAACAACCTTCTAACATTATAGTTGCTTCAGAATATATAGCTGTTGATACCCAATATTTTCCTGTATATTTTTAATATGCAAAATACTCTCAAAATAGTATGTATGTGCATATATAAGTATGTCCCAAGGTTTTATTATTTCTCTCTTAATTTTTAACGATTTTTTAAATCAATTTATTGCTCTATTTTATCAAGAAAAAACTAGTAATTATCCCCAAAATTATTATTTTGGGTGATTCATTTATTGTATTCTCACATTTATATTACAATATAGCTAGTATAATATTTTCATATTTTTACAAATTTATTTAGTATTTTTAAAGCTATATTGCATATAATTGCAATATTGGCCTCTTTCAAGATTTAATTGTAATTATATTTATAAAATTGACTCCAATATTTTTAATTTGATAATTATGTATTATTAATCATTTTAGTACCTTTAATTTGTTTCCAAAAATTATTTAATATTTTTATAAAATAAATGAAGGAAAATGGCTATTTAAATGATAGCCCATGTTCATTTCAATTGTAGCCTAATTTGGCACCTCAATTGAACCTAATTTTTTAAACCCAATCACACTGACCCAATCCCTATTTGAACCAACCCAAACCTGACCCTGTTAAACCACCCCACCTACCCGATTAATCCAGGTCATTCATCAAAATGATGAACGGCCACCAAACACCCTTTCCTTTTTAATCCTGACCTACCCCCTAACCCTAACCGTTTCAAAACTCCAGCCGCCTCTGAATCCCTTTCTCTCTCAATTCTCTCTCAACCCCCTCTCAAACCCTAGCCGTCTCTCATCGCTTCCACTCTAAAATCGCCAGAATCCATGGTTTCCAAAGCCATTAAAGGCCTGTACCTGCCTCCTACGACTCCTACATGCTCAACTACTATGGTTTCAAGGTCAGGCCTTGAAGAAGCTTGGCCCAGACTTCGTTTCATTCGAGTTCTATGGCTGTCTCCGACCTTTCTCCGGCCAGCCGTGGCTATTCAAGCCTGATTTTGACTTCTCCTACTTAGATCAATGACTTTCCAAGCCTTTCTCACCATCTGGGTTCTTCCGAAACCCTAACCTTCGAGGTTCCTCTGATTCTTTTAGATCTATTGTAGATTTGTGTTCTCTCTAAGCTTTTAAACGTTTTCTCAATGTTTCTTTCAAAACTTTACCTTCAAAACATTTACCGTTTCCGACTTAGGGTTCTGTTAAGTCATTTCAAATCTTTTCTGATTTTTAACATGTTCTAATGTGTTTCTTATGTTGACCTTCTACTGTGTTTATTATGTTGTTCTTCTACTGTGTTTCTTATGTTGATTCTTCTACTGTGTTTCTTATGTTGTTCTTCTACTATGTTTCTTTATGTTAAAAGTCTTGGTTCTTTCTTAAGGTTTCTGATTTTATTTTTCTTTGTTAATATTTTTTTTGCCTGATTCTCTTGTCTTTCATCTCTATTCTCAATTGATGGTGAAAACCATAAAATTTGGGGGTTCATTCGAGTTTTGAGACTATTTGCTATGTGATTTGCTTGTTCCTCATCTCTGAACTTGTTTGGTTTCAAAACCCTAATCTCTTTGGACCTATACGAGTTTCTGAAGTTGTTTCATCTACTGCTCGACTGAGTTTCGAAATCTTTGTTTCAACTTCTGTTGCTTCAAGTGATTTTGATCTCCTGCTATCATTGAAATTCGATTGTATTTTCAGAAAGGTCTTTCTACTGGACCCTTTTGCATGTTTCTGATACCCTACCTTTTCTACTCAATTTGATTAATCCCCTTACCTTGATTATATTTGTATTGGATTCTTACAGACCTTTTCTTGATTAGAGTCTGGTGAACCTAGCCTCTATTACCTACTGTGTACTTGAGATACTTCCTTATTGGTCAATATTCAGCCCTATGTGATTTCTTTCCTTATTTAACACATGTATGTTAAAGTTTGATTTTAACTCCTTAATTAAAGAAAGTTCTTATACTGATTGATTTTAATTGGTACACAATTCCATAATTATTTTCTTGCATTAGTTTTTTGCCTATTTTCACACTATAAATACCTGGCTTTTCTTTAACACAACACACACAGACACTCTTAGTTTTCTGAACTCACACTCACCTTCAAAAAGCATTCTCTCTTGTTATTTGTATTGTGGCTTGATTTCAAGTCTGGCTACTTGCTTTTATTGTACTTTGCCTCTTTGAAACTGGTATGTTCTGATTAAGATTTTCAGCAATCACAACAATGTGTTTACTTAACACTTTTACCTTCTTGTCTGTCTACTACTTATGTATGGTTCAATACTTACTTTAGCACGCTCTAATTTCCTTTTGCCTGTCCTGTTATGAACCCCAAACCCCTGCCCCTATGTGTTTGATACTATGGTTTTCTTGAGGCATGACAGTACTGAATATTATTATCCATGACTCAAGCTCGATCCCCCTGGGATCCTAACCCTTATGATTCTTTGCTATTGTATGTTCTGGTAGGCTTATAGGCATGCCAGCATCTCCATTGTTGTGCATTCCCAAAGCTTACCCTTGCCAAGCATGGGCTCTCTGCAATCAGTTCCCAATCCCCGACCCCCTTTTGTGCAAAGTTATCAATTTTGTAGCTATTTCCCAGTACTCTTTTCCCTTTTCTTTACTTCCCTAGTTCTTAAAGTTCTGTTTCTGAACTTGCACTCTCTCTTAGACTTTAAGTTCTGCCCCCCCCCCTCTTGTGAGCCTTGCCTTGGGACCCCTTGAGCTCTCTCTAAACTTGGACACTTGAGGTCTGGCCCTTCCACACTACACTTGTTCCCATTCTGGTGATACAATTTGGGTGTGAGCACTGCCCGGAGTCCCATGAGGCTCTTAGGGAACTCTAACACACTCAAATTGGAAAAAGGCTTTGGATCAATGGTCTTTGAGTTGGTCTATCTTGTAACTCATAGAGGAAGTCAGAATCAGGCTTCCTCTAGTTGTACTTTCATTTGTATTTTTGATGTAGTTTTATTCATTCTGGCTTGTAATAAGTTGTACTAAACATTTGAGGCTGGCTAGTGAAATGGGGTGGGTAACTATGCATGCAAAGGGTAGAAATCATGTCTATAGGGTTGTTCTAATTCTACATATTATATTACATATAAAAACCATGCCTATAGGTTGTTCTAATTCTGCATATTCAATCACATATAGAAACCATGTCTATAGGATCGTTCTGAATTCTGCATATTCAACTGCATTAGATACCGTGTCTATAGGTTTTAAACAGCTTCTACATTTAGATACCATGTCTATAGGTTTTAAACAGCTTCTGCATTTAGATACCATGGCTATAGGTTTTAAACAGCTTCTGCATTTAGATACCATGTCTATAGGTTTCAAACAGTTCTGCACTTAGGTACCCCGTCTATAAAGGTTTAAAATCAGTAACACCTAGAAAGCATGCCTATGGGAGTTTCTAAATGAATCTGATTCGCTTCACTCAATGTCAGATCTAAAATCAGTAATAATGGCTGTCATCATTTGCAGAACTTGTAATCAATTCGTTTAAATTCTGCTTCTCTTTAGTAATATGAGTCCCTCACTTAACTAGTTTAACAAGTATGCATATAGGATTTTAAATAATTCATTCCAAGTTTTATTAGCTCGTCACTTTATGAATTTAGTAGATCTCATGCCTACAGGACCCCTGTCCAAACACCTAGACAAGCTTTAGAGTAATTAAACTGAATCTGCTTCTATTATAACTAGCAGGCAGGCCTGATTCAGACTTCTTATCTGAGTTACGTGATAAACTGAAATTGCCTCAACAACCTCTTTTCACTCGTCTTTAATACCTTTTAAATCAGACCTAAACATTATGTGTAAGTCATGCTAATTGTATGTTTTCTCTGTTTAAGGAGGTATATCTGAGTCCCTGTTTGTTTATATGCTTTCCCCCAAAATGTGCAATATGTGTTTTGTATGTCGCCTTAGAGTTTTTACCTTTGAAACTATAAAATAAGCCTAATATCCCTCCCTTTTTTAGGATTAGTAGTCCTAAGTGCCTCCGGGACTGATAGGATTGGGATGGGTAATAGCATGCAATAAGTAATCGAGACCAATCCGCGCTTTAAATACCTTAACGGGGTGGGACGTGTAAATATGGATATGATGACCACGCGATAATATCACGTGTAGCCCCTCATTGAGGAGTGATTACCGGACATTGTGTGGGGTGATCCATATTTTTAATAATCCTAGGACCCCTCTCTTTATTCTTTATTTCTTTTCTTTTAGCATTTCAACTCTTTCTTTTAAAATCAGCTTGTTCTTTCAAACTTTGTTCACTTTCAAACCATTATGTGAAATCCCCTCTTATTTGAGCCTTATTTGCTTATATGTTAATTGCACCCAAATTTACAATAATTGTCTGGCCAGAAACCACACTAGTGGATTCTGAGGGGTGCCTAACACCTTCCCCTTAGAATAATTTCAGGCCCTTACCCTATCTCTGGTTATTCAAATCAATCCCTTTTGGTGTCCTAATGCACCATAAATCATTAGGTGGCGACTCTTCAAATGCAAACCCAATTCCCAAAAAGAATGAGTTATCCCTCCAAATGTCATAAATTCTATTTCGCGAGAAAAAGGGGGCACGATAGTGTGGCGACTCTGTTGGGGAACTTTTAGGCTTTTACCATTTCAGACTATTATTGTGAATTTATGCTTCTTTATGCGCAATTATCTATTTATTTCTTTCAAGCATTCAATTTTCTTTTCGATTGCAAAACTGACTTGCCTTTTTGTTTCTTTCCTTTATTACTTTCCTTTACTGCTTTCCTTTACTACCACTTTAAGTTATGAAAATTGTTGTATTGACTGCTTTCCTAACGTGCAAATATGTGACAACCTGTTTAATTGTTGCATAATCATGCACAACATCATATTCCACTCGTGCCAAACAAAATACTATAGCAACGCTTATAATGAGTGGTTTCGCTCTTCTAATATTATCACCCCCTAAATCCGGAAAAGGCGTATTTGCGGTAAAACCAGTCGATCAACAGTGTAGTCAACGGTTCCGTGCCTTTCCTCCTTGAGTCATCCGCTCAAGGGTACCAGTCTAAAACCTCATAGAAACCTTACTCTGTTTAACTGTGCATGCATCATGGTCAAACCTAGCTGAGTTAGTTATATTGTCCGCATAATGACTCTTTAAGATAGCCTTGTCCAAAGTCCACTGGGTTTTCCTAAAACCCAAACATATATAATCACGTTCTGTGCATTTATTTGGAGAACTAGATACGTTTATGCTAATTGTTGATATTAAATAGTCAAGTTTGGTGGGGGTAAGGGCCTAACCCTTTTGTCTTGCAAAAATATAAGGCACGAAGTCCCAGATTCTGCATGGTCACCAACATCCACCCAAAATTGCTTAGTTGGTGGGAGGATCTTCACTCTAGTGATCAAACCCTTGTCCGAAAATATCTAGGAAATCTACCATCCCTTCTGGAAATCCAACCTAATAACAAGATCATAGAAGCTGCCACTTTATACTGGGATTGTGAGAGGTCCGTGTTTCGCTTCGAGGGACATTGAAATGACACCCTTGCTAGAAGAAATAGGAGGATTGGCCGGTATACCATGGGAAACACCGGGATTGTTAATGCCTGAGAACCGCAAGGGCAGGGGTTTTCTCAAAATGATGGGTCTGAAGAAGAATCCATAATTGACATGTTTGAAGAAATCTTATATCCCCTTCGACTATTTGTATGAGAGGTACGGTCACAGCAAGCCCTACCGTACCTATCCTGACGAACTTGCCATCACATCATTAGGGCATATTCACCAAAGGGTCTTTGTATTTATGTTTTGTTTCTTGGGATTGATAGTGTTTCCAATGAAGAAAGCAAGGATCCATACCAGGCTGGCTATGGTAACTAAAACTCTGATGGAGGGCATTGGTGGGCAACCTTTCAGCATTGTGCCCATGATTATTACGGAGATATACCGAGCCTTGGAGAAGTGTCAACAAGGAGCCAAACACTTCGAGGGCTGCAATTTGCTACATCAGCTCTGGCTCATGGAGCATCTCCAAAGGGGTGAATACCGACAGGAAATCCAGCAAAGAGACTGGGACGATCATACCGCTTTCCATCATCCGAAGCGAATGAACTATATACCCAACATGTTCGCCCAACCAGAAGATGCCAGAGGATGGGTAGAGTTATTTAATAACCTTACCGAGGACTGGGTACAATGGATGTTCGAATGGTTCCCTACTGAGGAGTTCATCGCCGATCCAGGGATGCGCCGTTTCTGATATTAATCGGTCTGAGAGGGACCTACCCTTATGTCCCTCTCCGAGTTATGAGATAGGCTGGTAGGAAGCAGTTTATACCAAGGGTCGACAAGATGAGTCACTTTCGGGATGACTTCCAAGCTGATGACAGTCCTTATAAGTGCTAAGCTCAACATATGTGGCATTGCAAGATCATCATGGGAAGAAATACTATCGAGCCAGACAGATACCACGCTGGTTGCGCTCCCTACTATTCAGGCTGGTTAGAATCTAATCACGATGGTCTAGGTCAGCCAGGACTTGCTAGGGGCCGCAGGATCATAGATGAGAGGACCGAGGCACAGGTCAAATACAATCAACTGCGCAAGAGGATTCGGGAATGTGAAAGCGAGCACCGTGAGATACAAGAAGCCAACCAAAAGCTGATCGAGGAGTGGAAGGACATGGCTGTCAGTGACAACAAGTGACTGGGATACTTGGAGCGAGGCATAGTGGAGCTAGAAAGGAATTTTCTTAAGAGGGTCGAGGACTGCCAAAATAATGAAGGAAACAAAGGCGGACATCTAGCCCGAGCCTACCTATTGCTGGGACTTCGCAAGCTGGGAAAGCTGCTCGACGGAGCCAAGGATGCTGAGTCTTGGGGAGGTCCTTCTGGGACTAAATAGATAGAAGTTTTCTTTTTGCTTTATGAAATGTAATAAGGCCAATGGCCACTAGTGACTTTTATTTCCTGTTATATAGTGTCAATTTGGGATTCGTCTATCTTTATCAATAAAATGAAGCATTTAGCATCCTAAGTTCTCTAAATCAATTTGTCGCTAGGCCTACCTTGGGAACAAAGAGGTTCCAAATTAGGACACATTTCACATTCCGCACCATGTGTTTAAATACTGCAACACTTTTTATAATCCTCACTAACTTGGTTACCTTTTGTTTTTATTTTTGTTTTTGTTTCATTATTCCCCTCCTCAAGGGTTAGTTCCAACACCTGCCATACTTCCAACAATACTCCGTTGTTCGTCCCAGAACCCTTGAACTCCATGAATGATCACTTTCACACCCATCACAATACCCCTATTATATGGAGACCATGCCACACTCCACCCAACTCAACTCAAGCACACCCAAGTCTGAACCTGGCTGAAGAACTTAAGAAACTGACTAGCCGAATTCAAGGCATCGAAGGAAGCAAGGGAATTGAGGGATTAAACTATGAAGATCTCTGCATACAACTAGATGTTGAGCTGCCGGAGGGGTACAAACCTTTGTAGTTCGAGATGTTTGATGGTACGAGTGATCCGAGGGTCCATTTTAGAACATATTGTGACAAGCTAGTTGGAGTAGGGAAAGATGAAAGGATCTTCATGAAGCTTTTCATGATGAGTCTGAAAGGAGATGCTCTGTCTTGGTACATTAGCCGAGGCCCAAAGAAATGGCCAAAATGGGTGAGTATGGCATCCGATTTCATGGACAGGTTCAGGTTCAACACTGAAAATGCGCCAGATGTGTTCTACATTCAGAACCTAAAGAAGAAACCCACAAAAACATTCCGCGAGTAGGCTACTCGCTGGAGATTCGAAGCTGCTAAAGTCAGACCTGCCTTAGTGGGTGTACATACGAACAAATTCTTCATCCGGGCTCAGGACCCATAGTATTACGAGCGGCTAATGTTGATTGAAAGCCATAAATTTTCTGACATCATCAAGTTGGGTGAGAGGATCGAAGAGGGCATCAAAAGCGGTATGGTCACGAACTTTGAGGCCTTGCAAGCTACAAATAAGGCCTTACAGTCTGGTGGTGCGTCCAAGAAAAAGGACGTAGGGGCCGTAATGGTTGCACAGAGAACCAAATCTCCCAACAAATACCAAGCCTATTTGATGCCTCCACTCACATATCAGCCTGCACCAAATTACCAAGCACCCTCACCCTCTTGCCAAACTCCACCACCCACTTATCAATCACCTCCAGCTCCCACATATCAACCTACTTCACCTAGATACTCCCAACCAGCACCTGTTTACCAAGCCTACAATGCTCAACCATCCCACTATCAATCACCCCCTACACGCCAAATCTTCCCTAGACCTCGACCAAATTTTGACTGTAGACCTCCTAAACAGTATACAACCATTGCTGAACCCATTGACTAGTTTTACGAGAGACTCAAAGCCGTTGGTTATGTCACCCCTATCCCTGCCATAACCCCTGAGAACCTTTCTAAATGGGTTAATCTAAACAAATCCTGTGCATACCATTCCGGCATGAAGGGACACACCATTGACGAATGTCGTTCTCTGAAAGACAAGATCCAGGCTCTAATTGACAACAAAATTATTATGGCAAAGGAACCTGCTCCAAATGTCTGTGATAACCCTCTGCCAGACCATAAGGGTGGAGGCATTCACATAATCGAAATAGAGGATGATTAGGATCCCGAGAGGTCGATCGGGTTGATCATAGAAGGTGATGATCCAAAGAAACCAATAGTTACTCTTAATCCAATCATAGTCCAGATTCAGCCGTCTGGGGAGGCTGAGGTAAACATGTTTGTGACACTTGAGTTTGAAGCAACTGCAAGGACACCAATGCCAATCGAGGTCGAATTCGTGACTCCAGCAAATGCACCTCCACCATTTGAAGTTGCAGTTTTACCTCCCAAAGCACATGCTTCGTTTGGAGTGAAGATGTCCACGCCGATCCCAGTGGCGATGTCCACCATGACACCATCCATACCAAGGCTATACCATGGGACTATACAGCCGAGGCAAGAAGAAAAGTCAAGGGTAGGACCGAGGAAACTGTTGCCGCACAGGCTATGACAAGAACTGGTAGAGTTTATACACCTAAACATCTAGCCGAGTCAAGCAAGCAGACCTCCAATCGTCCGCACATCATTGAAACGGGTCCAGATGAGTTTGGAAAAAGATACAGGCCAAGGAATACTCGGTCATCGACCAGTTGAACAAAACATCGGTGCAAATCTCCATACTTTCTTTGCTACAAAACTCAGAGGCACATAAGAATGCTCTGTTGAAGGTGCTGGTGAAGCCTATGTACCCAACAACATTGCTGGTGGAGAAATGGATAACATGGTAGGACAGGTATTGGAGAGTCACAAAATTTCTTTTCATGAGGATGAGCTACCACATGAAGGGTTAGGGCACAACAAAGCACTGCACATCACTGTGCAATGCGAGGACTACTTTATTACCAGGATCCTGATTGATGGGGGTTCCAGCCTCAACATTTGTCCGCTGGTAACGCTCAAGAAGTTGGGTAAGGGACTGCACGAGATAAAGGATGGAGCCATTAATGTGAAAGCCTTCGACTGTTCTCAGAGGTCCACTATTGGGGAAATTAGTTTGTGTTTGCAAATGGGGCCAACTTGGTTCGATGTTGATTTCCAAGTGATACACGTGCCAGCATCTTACAATCTATTGTTGGGACGACCATGGATCCATGCCGCCGGGGCTGTAGCATCAACACTGCATCAGGCAGTAAAATTTGAATGGAACCACCAGGAAGTGATTATTCACGGTGATGGTAGCAACCCCATATACAGTCACCAGACCCTTCCGTCAATCGAAGGGAGAAAGAAGCTAGGTGGAGAGACTTATCTTCACATTGAACGAGTGAATGTTGTTGACAAAGGCAAATGGTGGGATAACAAGATCGAGAGTATACTGAATTGGTGTGGGTACAAACCTGGCAAGGGGCTTGGCAAGAACCTCCAAGGAATCACTAAGCCCATAAAACTCAAGAAACATGGCACCATTTTCGGTCTGGGATATGAGTACACCTGGGAAGAATTCAATAACTGGTCGCCACCAAAGTGGTCCTTACTATCCTCTAGAGCAGCCAATACCACATTTGGAGCAGACTTTCCAACTGACCGTTGTTATCTATGGGCCAGAAGAAGAGGAAGCACTGGCAGCTGTGAAAAACTTGTTCTTAGAGGACAATGACATGGATTGTTGTGTTGTTCTCGAGGAGGAGGGGGAGGAAGGATAAAACAAGCACTATTTTGATTTACTAAAAGATTTTTTAGTTTTCGCATGTTTTCAATTCCCGCCATAAGATCTCCAATGTTCAAAACAATTATTATGCAATTTACCAAAGCATTTTGACTTTTCTTATAAATCGACACTTATTACTATTGTTTTCTCTCATTACTGTACTTGTACAACATTACTATTACTTATCTTGATGAACTAATGACTGTGACATGCAATGAGACAATGCAACAAACGGACATAGATTCAGACGAAGATGACATACTAGAAGAGATTGTTAAGGAAGTTGAGAATTTTGAGAACAGACCTAAGTCCAACCTGGACGAGACCGAAGTTGTCAACCTGGGAGATGCAGAGAACGTTAAGGAAACATGAATCACCGTTCACCTGTCGCCATCAGAAAAGAAAGAATACACAGAATTCCTGAAAGAGTATGAGGACATATTCGCCTGGTCGTATGATGACATGACTGGGCTAAGTACATCTATTGTGGCTCACAAACTGCCAACCGATCCAACATGTCCGCCGGTAAAGCAAAAGCTCAGATAGTTTAAGCCTGACATGAGTCTGAAAATTAAGGAAGAAGTCACTAAGCAAGTCAAAGCCAAGGTTCTCAGGGTAGTAGAATACCCAACATGGTTAGCCAACATTGTGCCAGTACCAAAGAAGGATGGAAAGGTCTGGTCTGTGCCGACTACCAGGATCTCAACTGGGCCAGTCCAAAAGACGACTTCCCCCTACCAAACATACACATCCTGATCGACAATTGCACCAAGAATGAATTCCAGTCATTTGTGGATTGTTTCGCAGGGTATCATCAGATCTAGATGGATGAAGAAGATGCTGAGAAAACGACTTTCATTATGCCGTGGGGAATGTACTGTTACAAAATAATGTCGTTCAGCCTGAAGAATGCAGAGGCCACCTACATGAGGGCCATGACTACCATCTTCCACGATATGATACACAAGGAGATAGAGGTGTACGTAGATGATGTTATTATCAAGTCCAATAAAGCCACTGACCACATGGAAGATTTGAGGAAGTTCTTCAACAGATTACGGAGGTACAACCTGAAACTGAATCTCGCGAAGTGTGCATTTGGGGTTCCTGCCAAAAAACTACTTGGGTTTATTGTGAGTCGTAGAGGAATAGAACTAGATCCATCAAAGGTCAAAGCTATTCAAAAATTGCCACCACCAAAGAACAAGAAGGACGTTTTGAGTTTCTTGGGGAGACTTAACTACATCAGCCGATTCATAGCACAATCTACAGTTATCTGTGAGCGGATCTTTAAGATGTTGAAGAAGGACGACACTACCAAAGGGACTGATGATTGCCAAAAAGCTTTCGACAGAATCAAGAAATACCTGTCAACACCACCAGACTTAGTTTTGCCTGAGCCAGGTAGACCCTTATTACTCTACCTTGCAGTATTGGATGGAGCATTCGGTTGTGTTCTGGGGTAGCATGATAAAATGGGGAGGAAGGAGCAGGCCATTTATTACCTCAGTAAGAAGTTCACCTTGTACAAGGTCTGGTATTCTCTGTTGGAGCGCACCTGCTGTGCTTTGACTTGGGTAGCTCAGAAGTTGAGGCACTACTTCTATGCCTATACTACATATCTCATATCCAGGATGGATTCTTTAAAGTACATCTTCTAGAAGCACATGCCCACTAGCAAGCTAGCCAAGTGGCAAATCCTGTTGAGTGAGTTCGACATTGTCTACGTGACTCAGAAAGCAATCAAGGGTTAGGCATTGGTAGATCACCTTGCTGAAAATCCCATAGATGGAGAATATGAACCCCGAAAAATATATTTTCCTGACGAAGAGATGTCATTCATAGGAGAAAACATTGCAGAATCCTATGATGGTTGGAGAATGTTTTTTGACGGAGCAGCAAACTTCAAGGGAGTTGGCATAGGAGCAGTCCTAGTATCGGGAACCGGTCAACATTATCCGGTTTTTGCCAAACTCAGGTTTCCGTGCACCAACAACATAGCCGAATACGAAGCCTGCATCTTAGGGCTCAAAATGGCTATTGATATGAACATTCAAGAGTTGCTAGTGGTCGAAGATTTGGACCTACTTATACATCAAGTCCGAGAAGAATGGGCAACCAAGAACTCCAAGATACTCCCGTATCTGTATTATGTACATGAATTGAGAAAGAGGCTCATAAAGACAAAATTCCAACATGTTCCCAGGGTCCAGAATGAATTCGCCGATGCATTGGCTACCCTATCATCCATGATACAACATCCAGATAAGAACTTCATTGATCCTATTCCGGTAAAGATCCATGATCAGCCAGCTTATTGTGGTCATGTTGAAGAAGAAGCAGACAGAAAACCTTGGTTTCATGATATCAAGGAATATTTGACGAAAGGAGAATACCCAAAACTTGCAAATCCTACTCAGAAATGCACCCTTCGGAGGTTGTCCAACAATTTCTTTCATAGCGGAGGGATCCTGTATAGGAGGACTCCTGATTTGGGGTTACTAAGGTGTGTCGATGCAAAGGAAGCATCCAGGCTACTAGAGGAAATTCACGCGACTTGCGGTCCACATATGAACGGCTTTGTCTTAGCAAAGAAGATACTCCGAGATGGTTACTTGTGGATGACTATGGAAATGGACTGCATCCAGTATGTCCGAAAATGCCACCGCTGCCAAATACATGCAGACATGATAAAGGTACCTCCGAATGAGCTTAATGCAACAAGCTCGCCATGGCCGTTCGCCACCTGGGGAATGGATGTTATTGGACCAATCGAGCTGGCCGCTTCCAACGGGCACAAGTTTATCCTAGTAGCAATCGACTATTTCACCAAATGGGTCGAATCAGCATCTTATAGAGCAGTACCTAAGAAAGTTGTGGCAGACTTTGTTCGCAACCGCATCGTTTGTCGATTCGGGATTCCGGAGTCAATCATCACTGATAATGTTTCCAACCTCAACAGTGACTTGATGAAAGCCACGTCTGAAACCTTCAAGATCAGACACAAGAATTCTACAGCCTACAGACCTCAGATGAACGGAGCAGTAGAAGCCGCCAATAAAAATATCAAGAAGATATTGAGGAAAATGATAGAGAAGCATAAACAGTGGCACGAGAAGTTATCATTTGCCTTACTGGGATATCGCACCACAGTCTTCACATCAACCGGGGCAACCCCTTATATGCTGGTTTACGGTATAGAGGCAGTCATTCCCACCGAAGTGGAAATTCCCTCCCTAATGATCATACAGGAAGCTGAGCTCGACGATGCAGAGTGGCTGAAGAGTCGTTACGAGCAGCTGGCTCTTATCGATGGAAAGAGAATGAATGCAGTTTGCCATGGTCAACTTTATCAGAACAGAATGTCCAGAGCCTTCAACAAATGAGTCAAGCCGAGACGATTCATATCGGGGCAGCTAGTGTTAAAGAAAATTTTTCCGCATCAAGATGAAGCCAAGGGAAAATTCTCTCCCAACTGGCAGGATCCATACATGGTTCACCAGGTTCTGATAGGAGGAGCCCTCATACTCGCAGAAATGGACGGAGAAATCTGGCTGAAGCCGATCAATTCAGATGCAGTCAAGCGTTACTATGTGTAATCTTTATGCTTTCCTCATATGATGTAATTTGAACTATGTCTGGCCTAATTACTGTTTAAGAGGGGATACATAGACAACCCTGTGGGTTCGGTCACAATTCAATAGAACTTTTATTTCCCCCCGCAATTTGAAACTAGGGCAGAATTTTGAGGAGGACCCTCAAAATTCTGAAGTTAATTTCAGCCAAGCATCGCTAGCAGTAGTCGAAAGCATCAATCCATTAAACTGGGGCAGAATTTTGAGGAGGACCCTCAAAATTCCGTAAAAAGAAGGGTTCCAATGTCTTGAACCACGTCGCAGTCATTGGTTCATCTAAAGAAAAATGTTCTTAATTATGTATTTATGTATGCCTTTACTAAATCATGCATGTTTATTACCAAAATTGCCTTGTTTAGCAATGTAACCCCAATGATATGTACAGTATCACCAGATCAAAGCCGAGAAGGTCAAGTAGAGCTAGCGGGGATACGAACTAACTTCCCCCCTTTACAAAACTCACAATTTTTCTTCGGATGCAGGCATTTGAGTTGCAAAAACGTCAAATATACTATACACTCATGAGACTCACACTGCTCAGAAATACAACTCTCAGAACCGTTGCATTTACTCACAGCTGCTATCCGCACGCAGTGTCCCCAGCAGACACAATATCCCCAGCAGTCACAATATCGCAATCCGCTATCAGCTAAGAAAATTATATTATCATTTGCCCTTTTACTTCTTGCATAAGGCTACCATTCTGCCTTCTGAGGTTAAGCTCTACCTCCATCCGCATTTCTTGCATTGCATAAGGCTACCATTCTGCCTTTCGATGTTAAGCTCTACCTCTATCTACATTCTTGCATTGCATAAGGCTACCATTCTGCCTTCCGAGGTTAAGCTCTACCTCCATCTGCATTCTTGCATTGCATATGGCTACCATTCTGCCTTCCGAGGTTAAGCTCTACCTCCATCTGCATTCTTGCATTGCATAAGGCTACCATTCTGCCTTCCGAGGTTAAGCTCTACCTCCATCCGCATTTCTTGCATTACATAAGGCTACCATTCTGCCTTTCGAGGTTAAGCTCTACCTCTATCTGCATTTCTTGCATTGCATAAGGCTATCATTCTACCTTTCGAGGTTAGCTCTACCTCCATTTCATCGGCTGAAAGATCACCACCTTATTTACATTCGCATCGGCTGAAAGATCGCCACCTTATTTACATCTACATGGCTGAAAGATCGCCACCTTATTAACATCTGCATGGTTGAAAGATCGCCACCTACTGCATTGCATAGGCTAAAATATCACCAGACACTGCATCTCATGGGCTGAAAGATCGCCAAATTATCCGAAGGCGTCATTGTTCGGAGGCACCATTCTCATAGCCCGAGAACACCATTTCATGGCTAGAGGACCCCTTTTATCTTTTGTATAACATTATTCAAAGGCATCATTCTCATAGCCCGGGAGCATCATTTTATGACCTGCAAATCCTTTATTATATGCTTCATGGCCCAGGACGTGATTGTCTAAAGACATCATCCTAACCGTCCAAAGACAACTTTCATGGTCCAACATGAATTTGCATCATGTTTAAATTTACGCATAATATATACTTGTATTGCTTACTTGCAGGTAAACCAGCGAGCAATGGCCACCTCGTCAGGAGCGATCCTGCTCTAGTTTCCGCAGCCCTGTCCGGTTGCAAACCATTCACCCCAACCTGAATATTGCGTCCGTTATTGAAAAGTCTCCATCGGCATATTCCGCCGACGGATCCCGAACTATATACGAACCGATTCCTATAAAACCAGGGATATGTAGGTAGATCAGAAACCATATTACGGCCTAAGTCTCCTCGAACCATTTCATTCGGTCAAAATTGGCCATCATATCTTTACCCTACAACTCTTTCATCCTTCCCGGGTAAAGAGGGGCAGCTGTTGATACCCAATTTTTCCTTGTATATTTTTAATATGCAAAATACTCTCAAAACAGCATGTATGTGCATATATAAGTATGTCCCAAGGTTTTATTATTTTTCTTTTAATTTTAAATATTTTAAAATCAATTTATTACCCTATTTTATCAAGAAAAACCCAGTAATTATCCACAAAATTATCATTTTGGGTGATTCATTTATTTTATTCTCACATTCATATTAAAATATAGCTAGCATAATATTTTCATATTTTTACAAAATTATTTACTATTTTTAAGGCTAAATTGCATATAATTGCAATATTGGCCTCTTTCAAGATTTAATTGTAATTATATATATAAAAATTGAATCCAGTATTTTTAATTTGATAATTATGTATTATTAATCATTTTATTACCTTTAATCTATTTCCAAAAATTATTTTAATATTTTTATAAAATAAATGAGGGAAAATGGCTATTTAAATGATAGCCCATGTTCATTTCAATTGTAGCCTGATTTGGCACCTCAATTGAACCCAATTTTTTAAACCCAATCACCCTGACCCAATCCCTATTTGAACCGACCCAAACCTAACCTTGTTAAACCGCCCCAACTACCCGACTAATCCAGGTCGTTGATCAAAATGATCAACGACCACCAAACACCCTTTTCTTTTTTAATCCCGACCTACCCCCTAACCCTAACCATTTCACACCCCCAGCCGCCCTGAATCCCTTTCTCTCTCAATTCTCTCTCAACCCCTCTCAAACCCTAGCCGCCTCCCTTCGCTTCCACCCTAAAATCACCGGAATCCATGGTTTCTAAAGCCATTAAAGGCTTGTACCTGCCTCCTATGACTCCTACATGCTTGACTATTATGGTTTCAAGGTCAGACCTTGAAGAAGCTTGGCCCAGACTTCGTTTCATTCGAGTTCTATGGCTATCTCCGACCTTTCTCCGGCCAGCCATGGCTATTCAAGCCTGATTTTGACTTCTTCTGCATAGATCAATGACTTTCCAAGCCTTTCTCACCATCTGGGTTATTCTGAAACCCTAACCTTCAAGGTTCCTCTGATTCTTTTAGATCTGTTGTAGATATGTGTTCTCTCTGAGCTTTTAAATGTTTTCTTAAAGTTTCTTTCAAAACTTTACCTTCAAAACCTTTATTGTTTCTGACTTAGGGTTATGTTAAGTGATTTCAAAGCTTTTCTGATTTTTAACATGTTCTAATGTGTTTCTTATGTTGACCTTCTACTGTGTTTCTTATGTTTATTCTTCTACCGGGTTTCTTATGTTGTTCTTCTACTGTGTTTCATATGTTGATTCTTCTACTGTGTTTCTTATGTTGTTCTTCTATTGTGTTTCTTTATGTTAAAAGTCTTGGTTCTTTCTTAAGGTTTCTGATTTTATTTTTCTTTGTTGATATATTATTTTTTGCCTGATTCTCTTGTCTTTCATCTCTATACTCGATTGATGGTGAAAACCCTAAATTTTGGGGTTCATTCGAGTTTTGAGGCTATTTTCTATGTGATTTGCTTGTTCCTTATCTCTGAACTTGTTTGGTTTCAAAACCCTAATCTCTTTGGACCTATTCGAGTTTCTGAAGTTGTTTCATCTACTGCTCGACTGAGTTTCGAAATCTTTGTTTCAACTTCTATTGCTTCATGTGATTTTGATCTCCTGCTATCATTGAAACTCGACTGTATTTTCAGAAAGGTCTTTCTACTGGACCCTTTTGCATATTTCTGATACTCTCCCTTTTCTCTATTAACCTATGTGATTGTCATGTGATTATTTTCTTTGTCATGAGTTCAGCCTCGCATGCCTAATGTTATGCACTCTTTTATATGCTAAATTTCCCTCTCAAAATAACCCTTTTAATTGTGGACTGATTTCAAACATTTTTTTGTAGTTCTGAATGCACTCTTGTAATTGATTCTTTCTTTGTTGTAATGATTTCCCTGTTTCTTGGACCTATTTAAATACTTTCCTTTGAACTTTTGACCCCTACCTTTTCTACTCAATTTGATTAATCCCCTTACCTTAATTACATTGGTATTGGATTCTTACAGACCTTTCCTTGATTAGAGTCTGGTGAACCTAGCCTCTATTACCTATTGTGTACTTGAGATACTTCTTTATTGGTCAATATTCAGCCCTATGTGATTTCTTTCCTTATTTAGCACTTGCATGTTACCGTTTTATTTTAACTCCTTAATTAAAGAAAGTTCTTATACTGATTGATTTTAATTGGTACACAGTTCCATAATTATTTTCTTGCCTTATTTTTCTGCCTGTTTTCACACTATAAATACCTGGCTTTTCATTAACACAACACACACAGACACTCTTAGTTTTCTGAACTCACACTCACCTTCAAAAAGCATTCTCTCTTGTTACTTGTATTGTGGCCTGCTTTCAAGTCCAGCTACTTGCTTTTATTGTACTTTGCCTCTTTGAAACTGGTATGTTCTGATTAAGATTTTCAGCAATCACAACAATGTGTTTACTTAAGTCTTTTACCTTCTTGTCTGTCTACTGCTTATGTACGGTTCAATACTTACTTTAGCACGTTGTAATTTCATTTTACCTATCCTGTTATGAACCCCAAACCCCTGCCCTTATGTGTTTGATACTATGGTTTTCTTGAGGCATGGCAATACTGAATATTGCTATCTATGACTCATGCTTGATCCCCCTGGGATCCTAACCCCAATGATTCTTTGCTGTTGTATGTTCTGGTAGGCTTATAGGCATGCTAGCATCTCCATTGATGTGCATGCCCAAAGCTTACCCTTGCCAAACATGGGCTCTCTGCAATCAGTTCCCAATCCCCGACCCTTTTTTGTGCAAAGTTATCAATTCTGTAGCTATTTCCCAATACTCTTTTCCCTTTTCTTTACTTCCCTAGTTCTTAATGTTCTGTTTCTGCACTTGCACTCTCTCTTAAACTTTAAGTTCTACCCCCCCCCCTCTTGTGAGCCTTGCCTTAGGACCCCTTGAGCTCTCGCGGAACTTGGACACTTGAGGGTTGGCCCTTCCATACTGGACTTGTTCCCATTCTGGTAATACAATTTGGGTGTGAGCACTGCCCGGAGTCCCATTGAGGCTCTTAGGGAACTCTGACACACACAAATTGGAAAAAGGCTTTGGATCAATGGTCTTTGAGTTGGTCTATCTTGTAACTCGGAGAGGAATTTAGAATTAGGCTTCCTTAGTTGTACTTTCATTTGTATTTTTGATGTAAATTTATTCATTCTGGCTTGTAATAAGTTGTAATAAACATTTGGGACTGGCTAGTGAAATGGGGTGGGTAACTATGCATGCAAAGGGTAGAAATCATGCCTATAGGGTTGTTCTAATTCTGCATATTCTATTACATATAGAAACCATGCCTATATGTTGTTCTAATTCTGCATATTCAATTACCATGCTTATAGGTTGTTCTAATTCTGCATATTCAATTACCATGCCTATAGGTTGTTCTAATTCTGCATATTCAATCACATATAGAAACCATGCCTATAGGATCATTCTGAATTCTGCATATTCAATTGCATTAGATACCATGTCTATAGGTTTTAAACAGCTTCTGCATTTAGATACCATGTCTATAGGTTTTAAATAGCTTCTGCATTTAGATACCATGGCTATAGGTTTTAAACAGTTTATGCATTTAGATACCATGTCTATAGGTTTCAAACAGTTTTGCACTTAGGTACCCCGTCTATAAAGGTTTAAAATCACTAACGCCTAGAAAGCATGCCTATAGGAGTTTCAAAATGAATCTGATTCGCTTCACTCAATGTCAGATCTAAAATCAGTAATAATGGCTGTCATCATTTGCAGAACTTGTAATTAATTCGTTTAAATTCTGCTTCTTTTTAGTAATCTGAGTCCCTCACTTAACTAATTTAACAAGTATGCATATAGGACTTTAAATAATTTATTCCAAGTTTTACTAGCTTGGCACCTTCTGAATTTAGTAGATATCATGCCTATAAGACCTCTGTCCAAACACCTAGGCAAGCTTTAGAGTAATTAAACTGAATCTGCTTCTGTTACAACCAGCAAGCAGGCTTGATTCGGACTTCTTATCTGAGTTACGTGATAAACTGAAACTGTCTCAATAACCTCTTTTCACTCGTCTTTAATACCTTTTAAATCAGACCTAAACAGTATGTGTAAGTCATGCTAATTGTATTTTTCTCTGTTTAAGGAGGTATATCTGAGTCCCTGTTTGTTTATATGTTTTCCCCCCAAAATGTGCAATATGTTCTTTGTATGTCGCCTTAGAGTTTTTACCTTTGAAACTACAAAATAAGCCTAATATCCCTCCCTTTTTTAGGATTAGTAGTCCTAAGTGCCTCCGGGACTGATAGGATTGGGATGGGTAATAGCATGCAATAAGTAATCGAGACCAATCCGTGCTTCAAATACCTTAACGGGGTGGGAATGGTAGATATGGATATGATGACCACGCGATAATGTCACGTGTAGCCCCTCATTGAGGAGTGATTACCAAACATTGTGTGGGGTGATCCATATTTTTAATAAACCTAGGACCCCTCTCTTCATTCTTTATTTCTTTTCTTTTATCATTTCAACTCTTTTTTTTAAAATCAGCTTGTTCTTTCAAACTTTGTTCACTTTCAAACCATTATGTGAAATCCCGTCTTATCTGAGCCTTATTTGCTTATATGTTAGTTGCACTCAAATTCACAATAATTGTCTAGCTGGGAACCACACTAGTAGATTCTGTGGGGGTGCCTAACACCTTCCCCTTAGAATAATTTCAAGCCTTTACCCTATCTCTGGTTATTCAAATCAATATCTTTTGTTGTTCTATTGCACCTTAAATCATTAGGGGGCGACTCTTCAAATGCAAACTCAATTCCCAAAAGGAATGAGTTGTCTCTCCAAATGTCATAAACACGATTTCTCGAGAAAAAAGGGGCGCGACAGTGTGGCAACTCTATTGGGGAACTTTTAGGCTTTTACCATTTCAGACTATTATTGTGAATTTATACTTCTTTATGCGCAATTATCTGTTTATTTCTTTCAAGCATTCAATTTTCTTTTTGATTGCAAAACTGACTTGCCTTTTTGTTTCTTTCCTTTATTACTTTTCTTTACTGCTTTCCTTTACTACCGCTTTAAGTTATGAAAACTGTTGTATTTACTACTTTACTAACGTGCAAATACGTGACAACCAATTTAATTGTTGCATAATCATGCTCAACATCATATTCCACTCGTGCCAAAGAAAATACCATAGAAAGGCTTATAATGAGTGGTTGCGCTCTTCCGATATTATCACCCCCTAAATCCTGAAAAGGCGTATTTACGGTAAAACCAGTCGATCAACGGTGTAGTTGACGGTTCCTTGCCTTTCCCCTTTGAGTCGTCCGCTCAAGGGTACTAGTCTAAAACCCCATAGAAACCTTACTCTGTTTAACTGTGCGTGCATCATGGTCAAACCTAGCCGAGTTAGTTATGTTTTCCGCATAATGACTCTATAAGATAGCCTTGTCCAAAGTCCACTGGTTTCCCTAAAACCAAAACAGACATCATCACGTTCTGTGCATTTATTTGGAGAACTAGATGCGTTTATGCTAATTGTTGATATTAAATAGTCAAGTCTGGTGGGGGTAAGGGCCTAACTCTTTTGTCTTGCAGAAATATGAGGCACGAAGTCCCAGATTCGGCATGGTCACCAACATCCACCTAAAATTGCTAAGCTGGTGGGAGGATCTTCACTCTAGTGATCAAACCCTTGTCCAAAAATATCTGGGAAGTCTACCATCCCTTCTGGAAATCCAACCTAATAACAAGATAATAGAAGCTGCCATTTTATACTGGGATTGTGAGAGGTTCGTGTTTCGCTTCGGGGACATTGAAATGACACCCTTGCTAGAAGAAATAGGGGGATTGGCCGGTATACCATGGGAAACACCGGGATTGTTAATTCTTGAGAACCGCAAGGGCAGGGGTTTTCTCAAAATGATGGGTCTGAAGAAGAATCCAGAACTGACATGTCTGAAGGAATCTTATATCCCCTTTGACAATTTGTATGAGAGGTACGTTCACAGCAAGTCTTACCATACCTATCCTGATGAATTTGCCATCACATCATTAGGGCATATTCACCGAAGGGTCTTTGTATTTATGTTTTGTTTCCTGGGGTTGATAGTGTTTCCAATGAAGAAAGTAAGGATCCATACCAACCGGCTATGGTAACTAAAACTCTGATGGAGGGCATTGGTGGGTAACCTTTCAGCATTGTGCCCATGATTATTGCGGAGATATACCGAGCCTTGTAGAAGTGTCAATGAGGAGCCAAACACTTCGAGGGCTGCAATTTGCTACTTTAGCTCTAGCTCATGGAGCATCTCCAAAGGGGTGAATACCGACAGGAAATTCAGCAAAGAGACTGGGACGATCATATCGCTTTCCATCATCCGAAGCGAATGAACTATATGCCCAACATGTTCGCCCAGCCAGAAGATGCCAAAGGATGGGTAGAGTTATTTGATAACCTTACCGAGGACCGGGTACAATGGATGTTCGAATGGTTCCCTACTGAGGAGTTCATCTCCCGATCCAGGGATGCACCATTTCTGATATTAATCGGTCTGAGAGGGACCTACCCTTATGTCCCTATCCGAGTTATGAGACAGGCTGGTAGAAACCAGTTTATACCAAGGGTCGACAAGTTGAGTCACTTCCGGGATAACTTCCAAGCTGATGACAGTCCTTATAAGTGCCAAGCTTAGCATATGTGGCATTGCAAGATCATCATGGGAAGAGATACTATCGAGCCAGACAGATACCACGCTGGTTGCGCTCCCTACTATTCAGGCTGGTTAGAATCTAATCACGATGGTCTGGGTTAGCCAGGACTTGCTAGGGGCTACAAGATCATAGATGAAAGGGCCGAGGCACAGGATAAATACAATCAACTGTGCAAGAGGATTTGGGAATGTGAAAGTGAGCACCGTGAGATACAAGAAGCCAACCAAAAGCTGATCAAGAAGTGGAAGGTCATGGCTGTCAGTGCCAACAAGCGACTGGGATACTTGGAGCAAGGCATAGTGGAGCTAGAAAGGAAGTTTCTTAAAAGGGTCGAGGACTGCCAAAATGCTGAAGGAAATGAAGGCGTACATCTAGCCCGAGCCTACCTATTGTTGGGACTTCGCGAGCTGGGAAAGTTGTTCGACGGAGCCAAGGATGCCGAGTCTGGGGAAGGTCCTTCTGGGACTAAATAGATAGAAGTTTTCTTTTTTGCTTTATGAAATGTAGGCCAATGGCCACTAGTGACTTTTATTTCCTGCTATTTAGTGTTAATTTGGGATTCGTCTATCTTTATCAATAAAATGAGGCATTTAGCATCCTAAGTTCTCCAAATCAATTTGTTGCTAGGCCTACCTCGGGCAAAAAGAAGTTCCAAGTTAGGACACATTTCACATTCCGCACTATGTGTTTAAATACTGCAACACTTTTTATAATTCTCACTAACTTGGTTACCTTTTGTTTTTATTTTTGTTTTTGTTTCATTATTCCCCTCCCCAAGGGTTAGTTCGTGCACTCTGGCAACATAATCTTATTCCACGAGATCCAAGGGGCCCTCCACCCACTCCTCCTCTTAGTCCTATCAAAAACAAGAACAAAGGAAAGATGGAAGATGTGAACAACTCCAAAAAAGAGAACTCAACTGAACGGGTAGAGGTCGCTCATGGTCATGGTACTCTGGTTCCTAAGGAAAGTGCATCCCATCTTGAATAAAAGCTGTTGAAATTCCAAGAAGAACTTGATCAGGTTCGGAATCTGGTGAATTTGTCATTTTCCCTCACCACTCCCGATGTCAATTTCCCAAATGCTCAGAACCCCACACCTCCACAAAATATCTCAAAGCCATAAAACCATCCCTCTCCTCACCACCACTACAACACCTGCCATACTTCCAACAACCCATATCAAGCACACCCAAGTCTGATGATAAAGACTCGCTCATCAGGAACCTGGCTGAAGAACATAAGAAACTGACTAGCCAAATTCAAGGCGTCGAAGGAAGCAAGGGAATATAGGGATTAAACTATAAAAATCTCTGCATACAACCAGATATTGAGCTGCCGGAGGGGTACAAACCTCCGAAGTTCGAGACGTTTGACGATACGGGTGATCCGATGGTCCATTTGAGAACATATTGTGACAAGCTAGTCGGAATAGGGAAATACGAAAGGATCCACATGAAGCTTTTCATGAGGAGTCTGAAAGGAGATGCTATGTCTTGGTACATTAGCCGAGACCCGAAGAAATGGCCAAACTAGGTGAGTATGGCGTCCGATTTCATGGACAGGTTTAGGTTCAACACAGAAAATGCGCCAGATGTGTTCTACATTCAGAACCTAAAGAAGAAGTCCACAGAAACATTCCGTGAGTACGCTACTCGCTGGAGATCTGAAGCTGCTAAAGTCAGACTTGCCTTAGAGGAAGAACAAATGAACAATTTCTTCGTCCGGGCTCAGGACCCGCAGTATTACGAGTGGCTAATGTTGATTGAAAGCCATAAATTTTCTGACACCATCAAGCTGGGTGAGAGGATCGAAGAGGGCATCAAAAGCAATATGGTCACGAACTTTGAGGCCTTGCAAGTTACAAACAAGGCCTTACAGTCTAGTGGTACGTCCAAGAAAAGGGACGTAGGGGCCGTAATGGTTGCATAAAGAACCAAATCTCCCATCAAATAACAAACCTATCTGATGCCTCCACTCACATATCAGCCTACACCAAATTACCAAGCACCCTCACCCTCTTGCCAAATTCCACCACCCACTTATTAATCACCTCCAACTCCCACATATCAGCCTACTTCACCCAGATACTCCCAACCCGCACCTGTTTACCATGCCTATAATGCTCAATCATCCCACTATCAATCACCCCCTACACGCCAAAACTTCCCCAGACCTCGACCAAATTTTGACCGCAGACCTCCTAAATAGTATACAGCCATTGCCGAACCCATTGACCAGTTATACGAGAGACTCAAAGCTGCTGGTTATGTCACCCATATCCCTGCCATAACCCCTGAGAACCCTTCTCAATGGGTTAATCCAAACAAATCCTGTGCATACTATTCCGGCATAAAGGGACACACCATCGACGAATGTCGTTCTCTGAAAGACAAGATCCAGGCTCTGATTAACAACAAAATTATTGTGGCAAAGGAACCTGCTCCAAATGTCCGCGATAACCCTCTGCCACACCATAAGGGTGGTCGGGTTCACATGATCGAAATAGAGGATGATTGGGATCCCGAGGGGTAGATCGAGTTGATCACAGAAGGTGATGATCCAAAGAAACTAATAGTTACTCGTAATCCAATCATAGTCCAGATTTAGCCGTTTGAGGATGCTGAGGTAAACATGTCTGTGCCACTTGAGTTCGAAGCAACTGCAAGGACACCAATACCAATCGAGGTCGAATTCGTGACTCTAGCAAATGCACCTCCACCATTTAAAGTTGCAGTTTTACCTCCCAAAGCACATGCTCCATTCGGAGTAAAGATATCCATGCCGATCCCAGTGGCGATGTCCACCATGACACCATTCCATACCAACCATGGGACTATACAGCCGAGGCAAGAAGAAAAAGCAAGTGTAGGACCGAGGAAACTGTTGCCGCACAGGGTATGACAAGAACTGGTAGAGTTTATACCCCTGAACATCTAGCCGAGTCAAACAAGCAGACCTCTAATTTGCCGCCCATCATTGAAACGGGTCCAGATGATCTTTGGAGAAAGATACATGCCAAGGAATACTCGGTCATCGACCAGTTGAACAAAACACCAGTGCAAATCTCCATACTTGCTTTGCTACAAAACTCAGAGGCACACAAGAATGCTCTGTTGAAGGTGCTGAGTGAAGCCTACGTACCCAGCAACATTACTGGCAGAGAAATGGCTAACATGGTCAGACAGGTATTGGAGAATCACAAAATTACTTTTCATGAGGATGAGCTACCGCCTGAAGGGTTGGGGCACAACAAAGCACTGCACATCACTGTGCAATACGAGGATTACTTTATCACCAGGATCCTGATTGATGGGGGTTCCAGCCTCAACATTTGTCCACTGGTAATGCTCAAGAAGTTGGGTAAGGGACTGCACGAGATAAAGGATGGATCCATTAATGTGAAAGCCTTCGACGGTTCCTAGAGGTCCACTATTGGGGAAATTAGTCTGTGTTTGCAAATGGGGCCAACTTGGTTTGATGTCGATTTCCAAGTGATAGACGTGCCGGCATCTTACAATCTACTATTGGGACGGCCATGGATCCATGTCTATGGGGCTATAGCATCAACACTGCATCAGACAGTAAACTTTGAATGGAACCACCACGAAGTGATCATTCACGGTGATGGTAGCAACCCCATATACAGTCGCCAGACCATTCCGTCAATCGAAGGGAGAAAGAAGCTAGGTGGAGAGACTTACCATCACATTGAATGAGTGAATGATGTTGACAAAGGCAAATGGTGGGACAACAAGATTGAAAGTATACTGAATTGGTGTGGGTACGAACCTGGCAAGAGGCTTGGCAAGAACCTCCAAGGAATCACTAAGCCCATAAAACTCAAGAAACATGGCACCACTTTCGGTCTGGGATATGAGTACACCTGGGAAGAATTCAACAACTGGTCGCTAAAACAAGCGCTATTTTGATTTACTAAAAGATTTTTTATTTTTCGCATGTTTTCAATTCCTGCAATAAGATTTCCAATGTTCAAAACAATTATTATGCAATTTATCAAAGCATTTTGACTTTTCTTATAAATTGACATTTATTACTATTGTTTTCTCTCATTACTTTACTTGTACAGCATTACTATTACTTATCTTGATGAACCAATGATTGTGACATGCAACGAGACAACGCAACAAACAGACATAGATTCAGATGAATATGACATAATAGAAGAGATTGTTAAGGAAGTTGAGAATTTTGAGAACAGACCTAAGTCCAACCTGGACGAGACCGATGTTGTCAACCTGGGAGATGCAGAGAATGTCAAGGAAACACGAATCAGCGTTCACCTGTCGCCATCAGAAAAGAAAGAATACACAAAATTCCTAAAAGAGTATGAGGACATATTCGCCTGGTCGTATGATGACATGACTGGGCTGAGTACATCTATTGGGGCTCACAAACTGCTAACCGATCCAACATGTCCACCGGTAAAGCAAAAGGTCAGAAAGTTTAAGCCTGACATGAGTCAGAAAATCAAGGAAGAAGTCACTAAGCAAGTCAAAGCCAAGGTTCTCAGGGTAGTAGAATGCCCAAAATAGTTAGCCAACATTGTGCCAGTACCAAAGAAGGACGGAAAGGTCAGAGTTTGTGTCGACTACCGGGATCTCAATCGGGCCAGACTGAAAGATGACTTCCCCTTGCCAAACATACACATCCTGATTGACAATTGTGCCAAGAATGAATTGCAGTCATTTGTGGATTGTTTCGCTGGGTATCATCGGATCTGGATGGATGAAGAAGATGATGTGAAAACGACTTTCATTACACCGTGAGGAATATACTGTTACAAGATGATGTTGTTCGGCCTGAAGAATGCAGGGGCCACCTACATGAGGGTCATGACTACCATCTTCCATGATATGATACACAAGGAAATAGAGGTGTACGTAGATGATGTTATTATCAAGTCCAAGAAAGCCACTGACCACATGGAAGATTTGAGGAAGTTTTTCAACAGATTACAGAGGTACAACTTAAAACTGAATCCCACGAAGTGTGCATTTGGGGTTCCTGCCGGAAAACTACTTGGGTTTATTGTGAGTCACGGAGGAATATAACTGGATCCATCAAAGGTCAAAGCTATTCAAGAATTTCCACCACCAAAGAACAAGAAGGACGTGATGAGTTTCTTGGGGAGACTTAACTACATCAGCCGGTTCATAGCACAATCTACAGTTATCTGTGAGCCGATCTTTAAGATGTTGAAGAAGGACGCCGCTACCAAATGGACTGATGATTGAGAAAAAGCTTTCGACAGAATCAAGGAATACTTGTCAACACCACCAGTCTTAGTTCCACCTAAGCCAAGTAGACTCTTATTACTCTACCTTACAGTATTGGATGGAGCATTCAGTTGTATTTTGGGGCAGCATGATGAAACAGGGAGGAAGGAGCAGGCCATTTATTACCTTAGTAAGAAGTTAACCTCGTACGAGGCCCAGTATTCTCTGTTGGAGCGCTCCTGCTGTGCTTTAACTTGGGTAGCTCAGAAGTTGAGGCATTACTTCTGTGCCTATACTAATTAGAAAGCAACCAAGGGTCAGGCATTGGCAGATCACCTTGCTGAAATCCCGTAGATGGAGAATACGAACCCCTGAAAACGTATTTTCCTGACAAAAAGGTGTCATTCAAAGGAGAAAACATTGCAGAATCCTATGATGGTTGGAAATGTTTTTCGACGAAGCAGTAAACTTCAAGGGAGTTGGCATAGGAGCAGTCCTAGTATCGGGAATCGGTCAACATTATACGGTGTCTGCCAAACTCAGGTTCCCGTGCACCAACAACATGGCCGAATATGAAGCCTGCATCTTAGGGCTTAAAATGGCTATTGATATGAACATTCAAGAGTTGCTAGTGATCGGAGATTCAAATCTACTTATACATCAGGTCCGAGGAGAATGGGCAACCAAGAACTCCAAGATACTCCCGTATCTGCATTATGTACAGGAATTGAGAAAGAGGTTCATAAAGACAGAATTCCAACATGTTCCCAGGGCCCAGAATGAATTCGCCGATGCATTGGCTACCCTATCATCCATGATATAACATCCAGACAAGAACTTCATTGATCCCATTCTAGTAAAGATCCATGATCAGCCAGCTTATTGTGCTCATATTGAGGAAGAAGCAGACGAAAAACCTTGGTTTCATGATATCAAGGAATATTTGACGAAAGGAGAATACCCAGAACTTGCAAATCCTACTCAGAAACGCACCCTTCGGAGGTTCTCCAACAATTTCCTTCATAGCGGAGGGATCCTGTATAGGACTCCTGATTTGGGGTTACTAAGGTGTGTCGACATAAAGGAAGCATTCAGACTACTAGAGAAATTCACGCCGGGACCTGCGGTCCACATATGAATGGCTTTGTCTTAGCAAAGAAGGTACTCCGAGCTGGTTACTTTTGGATGACTATGGAAATGGACTACATCCAGTATGTTCAGAAGTGCCACCGCTGCCAATACATGCAGACATGATAAAAGTACCTCCGAATGAGCATAATGCAACAAGCTCGCCATGGCCGTTTGTCGCCTGAGGAATGGATGTTATTGGACCAATCGAGCATGCTGCTTCCAACGGGCACAGGTTTATCCTAGTAGAAATCGACTATTTCACCAAGTGGGTCAAAGCAACATCTTACAGAGCAGTAACTAAGAAAGTCGTGGCAGACTTTGTTCGCGACCGCATCGTTTGTTGATTCGGGATTCCGGAGTCAATTATCACTGATAATGGTTCCAACCTCAACAGTGACTTGATGAAAGCCATGTGTGAAACCTTCAAGATCAGACACAAGAATTCTACAGCCTACAGACCTCAGATGAACGGAGCAGTAGAAGCCGCCAATAAGAATATCAAGAAGATATTGAGGAAAATGATAGAGAAGCATAAACAGTGGCACGAGAAGTTATCGTTTGCCTTACTGGGATATCGCACCATAGTCCGAACATCAACCGGGGCAACCCCCTATATGCTGGTTTATGGTGCAGAGGTAGTCATTCCCGCCGAAGTGGAAATTCCCTCCCTAAGGATCATACAAGAAGCTGAACTCGACGATGCAAAGTGGGTAAAGAGTCGTTACGAGTAGCTGGCTCTTATCAATGGAAAGAGAATGAATTTAGTTTGCCATGGTCAACTTTATTAGAACGGAATGTCCAGAGCCTTCAACAAAAGAGTCAAGTCGAGACAGTTCACACCGGGGCAGCTAGTGTTAAAGAAAATTTTTCTGCATCAAGATGAAGCCAAGGGAAAATTCTCTCCCAATTGGCAGGGTCCATACATGGTTCGCCGGTTTCTAACAGGAGGAGCCCTCATACTCGTAGAAATGGACGGAGAAGTCTGGCCGAAGCCGATCAATTCAGATGCAGTCAAGTGTTACTATGTGTAATCTTTATGCTTTCCTCATATGATGTAATTTGAACTACGCCTGACCTGATTCCCGTTAAAGAGGGGATACGTAGGCAGCCCTGTGGGTTCAGTCACAATTCAATAAAACTTTTATTTCCCCCCGCAATTGGAAAGTGGGGCAGAATTTTGAGGACGACCCTCAAAATTCCGAAGTTAATATCAGTCAAGCATCGCTAGCAGCAGTCGAAAGCATCAATCCATTAAACTGGGGTAGAATTTTGAGGAGGACCCTCAAAATTCCGTAACAAGAAGGGTTGCAATGTCTTGAACCACGTCGCAGTCGTTGGTTCATCTAAAGAAAACTATTCTTAATTATGTATTTATGTATGCCTTTACTAAATCATGCATGTTTATTGCCAAAATTGCCTTGTTTAGCAACGCTACCCCAATGATACGTGCAGTATCACCAGATCAAAGCCGAGCAGGTCAAGCAGAGCCAGCGGGGATACGAACTAACCTCCCCCCTTTACAAAACTCACGATTTTTCTTCGGATACACTCACGAGACTCACACTGCTCAAAAGTACAACTCTCAGATCCGTTGCACTTACTCACAGCTGCCATCTACATGTAGTGTCCCCAGCATACACAGTATCCCCAGCAGTCGCAATATCGCAATCCGCTATCAGCTACGAAAATTATGTTATCATTTGCCCTTTTACTTCTTGCATGAGGCTACCATTATGCCTTCCGAGACTAAGCTCTGTGTGCATCTGCATTCTTCCATTGCATAAGGCTACCATTCTGCCTTCCGAGACTAAGCTCTGTCTCCATCTGCATTTCTGCATTGTATATGGCTACCATTCTGCCTTCCGAGACTAAGCTCTGTCTCCATCTACATTCTTGCATTGCATAAGGTTACCATTCTGCCTTCCGAGGTTAAGCTCTACCTCCATATGTATTTTTGCATTGCATAAGGCTACAATTCTGCCTTCCGAGGTTAAGCTCTACCTCCATCCGCATTTCTTGCATTGTATAAGGCTACCATTCTGCCTTTCGAGGTTAAGCTCTACCTCCATCTGCATTTCTTGCATTGCATAAGGCTACCATTCTGCCTTTCGAGGTTAAGCTCTACCTCCATTTGCATTGGCTGAAAGATCGCCACCTTATTTACATTCGCATCGGCTGAAAGATCGCCACCTTATTTACATCTGCATGGTTGAAAGATCGCCACCTTATTAACATCTGCATGGTTGAAAGATCGCCACCTACTACATTGCATAGGCTAAAAGATCGCTAGACACTACATCTCATGGGCTGAAAGATCGCCAAATTATCTGAAGGCGTCATTGTTCGGAGGCACCATTCTCATAGCCCGAGAACACCATTTCATGGCCAGAGGACCCCTTTTATCTTTTGCATAATATTATTCAAAGGCATCATAGTTCGGAGGCATCATTCTCATATCCCGAGAGCATCATTTTATGGCCTGCGAATCCTTTATTATACGCTTCATGGCCCAGGATGTCATTGTCTAAAGACATCATCCTAACCGTCCAAAGACAACTTTCATGGTCCAACGGGAATTTGCATCATGTTTAAATTTACGCACAATATATGCTTGTATCGCTTACTTGCAGGTAAACCAGCAAGCAACGACCACCTCGTCAGGAGCGATCCTACTCCAGTTCCCCCAGCCCTGTCCGGTTGCAAACCATTCACTACAACCTGAATATTGTGTCCATTCTTGAAAAGTCTCCATCGGCATATTCTGCCGACGGATCCCGAACTACATACGGCCTGATTCCTGTAAAACCAGGGATATGTAGGCAGATCAGAAACCAGATTATGGCCTAAGTCTCCTCGAACCATTTCGTTCTGTCAAAATTAGTCATCATATCTTTACCCGATAACTTTTTCATCATTCCCGGGTAAAAAGAGGGACAGTTGTTGATACCCAATTTTTCCCTGTATATTTTTAATATGCAAAATACTCTAAAAATAGCATGTATGTGCATATATAAGTATGTTCCAAGGTTTTATTATTTTTTTCTTAATTTTTAAAGATTTTTAAATCAATTTATTGCCCTATTTTATCAAGAAAAACCCAGTAATTATCCCCAAAATTATCATTTTGGGTGATTAATTTATTGTATTCTCACATTTATATTAAAATATAACTAGCATAATTTTTTCATATTTTTACAAATTTATTTAGTATTTTTAAAGCTAAATTGCATATAATTGCAATATTGGCCTCTTTCAAGATTTAATTGTAATTATATTTATAAAATAGACTCCAGTATTTGTAATTTGATAATTATGTATTATTAATCATTTTAGTACCTTTAATTTATTTTCATAAATTATTTTAATATTTTTATAAAATAAATGAGAGAAAATGGCTATTTAAATGATAGCCCATGTTCATTTCAATTGTAGCCTGATTTGGCACCTCGATTGAACCCAATTTTGTAAACCCAATCACCCTGACCCAATCCTTATTTGAACCAACCCAAACCCAACCCTGTTAAACTGCCCCCACCTACCCGATTAATCCAGGACGTTGATCAAAAGGATCAACCGCCACCAAACACCCTTTCCTTTTTTAATCCCAACCTACCCCCTAACCCTAACCATTTCACAACCCCAACCGCCTTTGAATCCCTTTCTCTCTCAATTCTCTCTCAACCCCCTCTCAAACCCTAGCCGTCTCCCTTCGCTTCCACCCTAAAATCGCAGGAATCCATGGTTTCCAAAGCCATTAAAAGCCTGTACCTGCCTCCTACTACTCCTACATGCTCGACTACTATGGTTTCAAGGTTAGACCTTGAAGAAGCTTGGCCCAGACTTCGTTTTATTCGAGTTCTATGGCTGTCTCCGACCTTGCTCCGGCCAGCCATGGCTATTCAAGCCTGATTTTGACTTCTCCTGCTTAGATCAATGAATTTCCAAGCCTTTCTTTCCATCTGGGTTCTTCTGAAACACTAACCTTCGAGGTTCCTCTGATTCTTTTAGATCCGTTGTAGATCTGTGTTCACTCTGAGCTTTTAAACATTTTCTCAATACCTTCAAAACCTTTACCGTTTCCGACTTAGGTTCTGTTAAGTCATTTCAAAGCTTTTCTGATTTTTAACATGTTCTAATGTATTTCTTATGTTGATTCTTCTACCTAGTTTCTTATGTTGATTCTTCCACCAGGTTTCTTATGTTGTTCTTCTACTGTGTTCTTACGTTGATTCTTCTACTGTGTTTCTTATGTTGTTCTTCTACTGTGTTTCTTTATGTTAAAAGTCTTGGTTCTTTCTTAAGGTTTTTGATTTTATTTTTCTTTGTTGATATTTTTTTTTTTTGCCTGATTCTCTTGTCTTTCATCTCTATACTTGATTGATGGTGAAAACCCTAAAATTTGGGGGTTCATTCGAGTTTTGAGACTATTTGCTATGTGATTTGCTTGTTCCTCATCTCTGAACTTGTTTGGTTTCAAAACCCTAATCTCTTTGGACCTATTCGAGTTTCTGAAGTTGTTTCACCTACTGCTCGACTGAGTTTCAAAATCTTTGTCTCAACTTCTGTTGCTTCATGTGATTTTGATCTCCTGCTATCATTGAAACTCGACTGTATTTTCAGAAAGGTCTTTCTACTGGACCCTTTTACATGTTTCTGATACTCTCCTTTTCTCTATTAACCTATGTGACTGTCATGTGATTATTCTCTTTGTCATGAGTTCAGCCTTGCATGCCTAATGTTATGCACTCTTTTATATACTAAATTTCCCTCTCAAAATAACCCTTTAATTGTGGACTGATTTCAAACATCTTTTGTAATTCTGATTGCACTCTTGTAATTGATTCTTTCCTTGTTGTATTGATTTCCCTGTTTCTTGGACCTATTTGAATACTTTCCTTTGAACTTTCGACCCCTACCTTTTCTACTCAATTTGATTAATCACCTTACCTTGATTACATTGGTATTGGATTCTTACAGACCTTTCCTTGATTGGAGTCTAGTAAACCTAGCCTCTATTACCTACTGTGTACATGAGATACTTCCTTATTGGTCAATATTCAGCCCTATGTGATTTCTTTCCTTATTTAGCACTTGCATGTTACCGTTTGATTTTAACTCCTTAATTAAAGAAAGTTCTTATACTGATTAATTTTAATTGGTACACAGCTCCATGATTATTTTCATGCCTTATTTTTCTGCCTGTTTGCACACTATAAATACCTGGCTTTTCATTAACACAACACACACAGACACTCTTAGTTTTCTGAACTCACACTCACCTTCAAAAATTATTCTCTCTTGTTACTTGTATTGTGGCCTGCTTTCAAGTCCGGCTACTTGCTTTTATTGTACTTTGCCTCTTTGAAACTGGTATGTTCTGATTTAGATTTTCAGCAATCACAACAATGTGTTTACTTAACACTTTTACCATCATGTCTGTCTACTGCTTATGTATAGTTCAATACTTACTTTAGCACGCTCTAATTTCCTTTTGCATGTCCTGTTATGAACCCAAACCCCTGCCCCTATGTGTTTGATACTATGGTTTGCTTGAGGCATGATAGTACTGAATATTACTATCCATGACTCAAGCTTGATCCCCTTGGGATCCTAACCCCTATAATTCTTTGTTGTTGTATGTTCTGGTAGGCTTGTAGGCATACCAGCATCTCCATTGTTGTGCATGCCCAAAGCTTACCCTTGCCAAGCATGGGCTCTCTGCAATCAGTTCCTAATCCCCGACCCCCTTTTGTGCAAAGTTATCAATTCTGTAGCTATTTCCTAGTACTCTTTTCCCTTTTCTTTACTTCCCTAGTTCTTAAAGTTCTATTTCTGTACTTGCACTCTCTCTTAGACTTTAAGTTCTGCCCCCGCCTCTTGTGAGCCTTGCCTTGGGACCCCTTGAGCTCTCTCTGAACTTGGACACTTGAGGGCTGGCCCTTCCACACTGCATTTGTTCCCATTCTGGTGATACGATTTAGATGTGAGCACTGCCCGAAGTCCCATTGAGGCTCTTAGGGAACTCTGACACACTCAAATTGGAAAAAGGTTTTGGATCAATGGTCTTTGAGTTGGTCTATCTTATAACTTAGAGAGGAAATCAGAATTAGGCTTCCTCTAGTTGTACTTTCATTTGTATTTTTGATGTAATTTTATTCATTATGGCTTGTAATAGGTTGTAATAAACATTTGGGGCTGGCTAGTGAAATGGGGTGGGTAACTATGCATGCAAAGGGCAGAAATCATGCCTATAGGGTTGTTCTAATTCTGCATATTCTATTACATATAGAAACCATGCCTATAGGTTGTTCTAATTCTGCATATTCAATTACCATGCTTATAGGTTGTTCTAATTCTGCATATTCAATTACCATGCCTATAGGTTGTTCTAATTCTGCATATTCAATCACATATAGAAACCATGTCTATAGGATCGTTCTGAATTCTACATATCCAAATGCATTAGATATCGTGTCTATAGGTTTTAAACAGCTTCTACATTTAGATACCATGTCTATAGGTTTTAAACAACTTCTGCATTTAGATACCATGGCTATAGGTTTTAAACAGCTTCTGCATTTAGATACCATATCTATAGGTTTCAAACAGTTCTGCACTTAGGTGCCCCGTCTATAAAGGTTTAAAATCAGTAATGCCTAGAAAGCATGCTATAGGAGTTTCTAAATGAATCTGATTCGCTTCACTCAATGTCAGATCTAAAATCGGTAATAATGGTTGTCATCATTTGCAGAACTTGTAATCAATTCGTTTAAATTCTGCTTCTCTTTAGTAATCTAAGTTAAACAAGTATGCATATAGGACTTTAAATAATTCATTCCAAGTTTTACTAGCTCGTCACCTTCTGAATTCAGTAGATATCATGCCTATAGGACCCCTGTCCAAACACCTAGGCAAGCTTTAGAGTAATTAAACTGAATCTGCTTCTGTTACAACCAGCAGGCAGGCCTGATTCGGTCTTCTTATCTGAGTTACGTGATAAACTGAAACTGTCTCAACAACCTCTTTTCACTCGTCTTTAATACCTTTTAAATTAAACCTAAACAGTATGTGTAAGTCATGCTAATTGTATGCTTTCTCTGCTTTAGGAGGTATATCTGAGTCCCTGTTTATTTATATGCTTTCCCCCAAAATGTGCAATATGTGTTTTGTATGTCGCCTTAGAGTTTTTACCTTTGAAACTACAATAAGCCTAATATCCCTCCCTTTTTAGGATTAGTAGTCCTAAGTGCCTCCGGGACTAATAGGATTGGGACGGATAATAGCATGCAATAAGTAATCGACACCATTCCGCGCTTTAAATACCTTAACGGGGTGAGAAGGGTAGATATGGATATGATGACCACACGATAATGTCATGTGTAGCCCCTCATTGAGGAGTGATTACCGGACATTGTGTGGGGTGATCCATATTTTTAATAAACCTAGGACCCCTCTCTTTATTCTTTATTTCTTTTCTTTTAGCATTTCAACTCTTTCTTTTAAAATCAGCTTGTTCTTTCAAAATTTGTTCACTTTCAAACCATTATTGTGAAATCCCCTCTTATCTGAGCCTTATTTGCTTACATGTTAATTGCACCCAAATTCACAATAATTGTCTGGCCGGGAACCACACTAGTGGATTCTGAGGGGTGCCTAACATCTTCCCCTTAGAATAATTTCAAGCCCTTTACCCTATCTCTGGTTATTCAAATCAATCTCTTTTGGTGTCCTAATGCACCTTAAATCATTAGGCGACGACTCTTCAAATGCAAACCCAATTCCCAAAAGGAATGAGTTATCCCTCCAAATGTCATAAACCCGATTTCGCGAGAAAAAGGGGGAGCGATAATAATGCTGCAACAATTATACCCTCCTCCAATAAATTCATACCAGTTTGTCGATGACCAAGAAGAAGAAGGACAGCTAATAATGCAAATTGATAACAAACACACAATCCAACAAAGCTTTTTGTTACCTTTTGCAATGATAAGTAACAACGAAGATGAAGTAAACATGGAGCTTATACCGATAACATCAGATAGAATTGAAGAAATTGCTGAAAGTTCTTGTGCTTCTCAGAATCAAGAAAAAGAGTGAGGAGAAAGCTGAAAGAATCTCTACCATGTAAAATACTTAGGCACGATGCATTGCTTGAGGAAGTAAGAGTTGGATCAATTTTTGAGAACAAACAAGACATGATTAAATTTTTCTGCAGCTTGGAGATAAACCAGAAAGTTGAATTCACTGCTGTTAGATTATGTTCAAAGAGATACGAGCTGAAATACATCGTGGACAAATGTGGTTGGAATGTACGTACTACCAAAATAAAAAATTCCACACTATTCAGGGTGATAAAATATCATAACATCCATGAATGCTCGGTTGATGCAAGAAAATCAGATCAGAAGCATGCTACATCAAATTTTATAAGTGAACAAATTATAGAACATGTTCGAGACAAAAAGATAGAGGTTACACCAGCCTTTGTAGAAAATGAAATGAAAAAGAAATTTGGAATTGACATTGGCTATCACAAGGAATGACGTGCTATTCAAAAAGTTGTTGCTTGCATAAGGGGAACACCTTAAGAGAACTACCAGATTCTTCCTTCATACCTACACATGATGGTGGGCAAAAACTCAGGAATGTACACAAGCATAAAAAGAGATGCGCATAATAGGTAAGCAAAATAATACTAACCATCAGCCTGAAGTTTCAAATGTTCCTATTTGAAAAACTTCACACCTTATGATTTATTTTTTTGTGTTTCACAGTGCAGATTTGCTTACATGTTCTTTGCTCCTGCGGCATCAGTAGCTAGTTGGTCCTACTATAGACCCATTATTGCAGTAGATATAACGTTTTTAAAGTCAAAATATTGTAGTGTTCTATTTGTTGCTGTATCAAAGGATGCAAACAATCAAAGCTTTCCTCTATATTTTGGTGTAGCAGATTCAGAAATCAATGAGGCATACATTTGGTTCTTCGGGGAAATGAGAAAAGCAATTCAAGTCCGCCGTGAACTGGTTTACTTGTCAGATAGAAACCAATCGATCACAAATGGGATTAGAAAAGTTTTTCCTGAAGCTCACCATGGTATCTGCCTCTATCACTTTGAGAAAAATTTAAAGCAAAGACATGCAAAAGCCACGGTAATAAATCTTTTTCAAAGTGTTGCAAGGTCATACAAACGTGAAGATTTTATCAGTTAATATCCCAACTCAAAAGTATTGACAAGAAAACATACAATTACATAATGGAAGAGCTTCCCGAGAGATGGGCTCGATCGTGGTTCCCATGGCGACGTTATGATATGCTAACAACAAACATGGTAGAATCAATGAATTCCGTTTTACTAAAAGGGAGAGAAATGCCTATTTTAAGAATGTTAGATTTCATCCAAGAAAAGTTGGGAGAGTGGTTTTACGAAAGGAGAAAAAAGGCAAATGAAACTTTTCACAGAGTATCAATATTGGCAGAAGAAGAGATGACTAAGAATATGGACTTGGCTTACAAAATGTTTGTGAGTATATTTATTAACTTCAGCTTTTTATATCTGTTGCAGTGATTTACTGCTTACATTTAAAAAATTTCATACTTTTTCTTTTTGAAGCAAAAATACACTAATATAGTTTGTCTTAATTATTTATTCCTTGTTAGGTGTTCAACCTTGACTCAATGTTGTTTAGAATAAATAGTGAAGGAATCGAATTCATTGTGGACTTAAATAAGAGAACTTGTGACTACCTGGAATTCCAACTTGATGAATTGCCCTATCCACATGCAACTGCTGCTATTAATAAGGGATATTTTCAGAAATCTGATTACTGCTTAAATTGGCATTCAAGGAAAATATGGTTGAAAACATATGAAGGACATGTGAATACTGTGGGAGATCAAAAATCATGGGATATACCACAAAATGTACAATCTGAGATCACAAAACCTCCTGATGTAGAGATTTTAGAAGGAAGAAGACAAAAGAAAAGGCATATATACCTGCGACTGAATCAGTACCATTCAAGTCTACCAAATGCAATCGATGTAAACAAGTTGGGCATAACAGAACAACTTGCTTGTCTTCTCCAGCACCTCATCCATATTTCGAGAAACACACTGAAAAATACTCCAACCTTCAATAATCCTTGGTCTGAATTTCAACTTTCTTTATTGTATGACATAATTGAAATGTGATTTTTTTTCATAGGAATAAAAAAATAAGCTCTTGGACTGTTTTATATACTACTAAAGTACAAATCACTCATTTTTGTTGCGTAGGCTTACGGGTTTGGCTGCATTTTAAAAAAGTACGCAATGATTTCTGCAACAAAAAACTTCAGCTTACAGTATATGAAATACATATCCTTAAACAAACACACACACACACATATGCATACAACACACAAAAAGAAACGCATGTACAAACAAAAGCTGCAGCATCTCTAAGTTGAAGTTATAGAAAAAGAACTTAATAAAAACTAAGAACCATACTACAACTAAGAAATATAAAGCAAATACCAACAAATAACAAGGATAATGCAATAGAAAGCTAAGAACAAAGAGGATGACAATTACATTGATATAAAAAGAGATGAGAACAATAAACAAAGTACAAACAAAACTTCAGCTCTCTGGGCTGAAGTTATACAAAATGAACCTAAAAACTTCAGCTCTATGTGTTGAAGTAAACAAAAAAGCATAGCATTAAAACATAAAAAAGGATTACAAACACTAACAATCATCACAACCATCATCATCATCATCACAATACTCCTCAATTTCTCTAAATATCTCATCATCATCAGTATCAGAGATAACTATAGGGTAGTCGGGCAAAAGACCACTGAATCCAAGAAGATCAATCTTCAACTTGTTGAAATCATCACGCAACTGACTTTGTTCGACGATTACTCTATCCATAAGAGGAAGAAGAGTCTTCAGGTTGTTTTGCAGCTTGGAATAGTCGTTCCAACTGGGAAACTGAAAACTATCAAACTGCTGCATAACCTTGTCGAATGAGGTTGAATAACCTCCACAACTACGTTCCAGATTAAGCCTGTTCTAGAATGATTCATTGGCAAAGAGCTTTGGTTTGATTCTCTCCCAATCAGCCTTTATTTGATCCCACAAAAGTATAAGATTAGCCATCGGTTTGTTATTGTACCACTCACACTTCAAACTCTCCCACTTCTGCATAATTTCATCCATATTAGGCTTCCTACTTCCGCTTGCACCAGACATTTTTTCTTTAACAAAAGCTGAAAGACTAAGGATGAATATAAATTTAAAGAAATATGATGGAAGTCTATGAATGACTATGAAATTTTCAAGTAAAGAGATTGTTAATATAGACAAAGAGTTCACCTAATCAATTTAATATCTATAAATGTAAAAGTAACTTTTCAGCTATTTTTACTATTTTACGTTCAGAGAAATTGAATGAAACAAGATAAGTAGGTGGTAAAACAAGTATTTGGTAAATGCAAAAAGAAATGTAACTTCAGCCCTAATAAAGCCCACAGTTTTTTTATAGTAAAAAAATAACTTCAGCCTGAAAAATATCTTTTCGAATCATTTACTATGTAGTCAAACAAATTTAAATGAAGTATGAAGTAGGTGACAAAAGACAAAAAATAGATAATAAATGCAAAAAAGATAAGTATCAACTTAAAAAAAATACCAAAACATGCTGATGTTTTTGTCATAAGCTTTTTCAAAATCTTCAGCCCAATGTGCTGAAGTTATTTAGTTCATTTCTAAAAACTTCAGCACATCATAAGCTGAAGTTTTTCATTGTGGATTCAATAGTTTTGTCGTAAAGCTTTTTCAAAAACTTCAGCCCAATGTGTTGAAGTTATTTAATACATTTCTAAAAACTTCAGCACTTGATAAGCTGAAGTTTTTGTCCTGGACTCGATAATTTTTGTCGTAAAGCTTTTTTAAATAACTTACGCAGAAACTGCTGAAGTTATTTAGTGTATTTAGTGATGAGCTGAAGTTTTTGTCGTACATTTGACATTTTTGTTATGACGTTTAATCAAAACTTCAGCTTAAAAAGCAAAAGTTATTTACTTCATGCTCAAGTTTAGCATGCTGAATTTCAACAAAATATACTTGAAATTCATGAAAAAAGACACAAACATATTTGAATCAATCCAAGTCACATAATTCACACAAAATAATGTATATTCACAAAATCCAATTTTGTTTTCACTTACATCCTTGGAAAAAAAAATTAGTTTTTTTTTTACAAATTATTCTCTATTCAAAAAATTCAGAGAGTGTCTTCATATTCTCCATAGTCATGTCCTAGTTGCTCTTCTTGGTTTTCTTAACCACATTTCATGAACCTTCACTATGTCTTCAACTGATTCACAGAAGCGGCAATACGAGCACCTTACTTTACCACCTTGTACGGACCTCTGAATTACATTTGCCATATTCTTGTATTTTCCACATATTTGCATGAATGCCTTTCCAAGTGTGAAAAAGCGTTCATGCAAATTCGCTGCAGCACCATGAGCTATAAGACAGTCATGCTCCATTTCACCAAATTTAATTCCACCAAAAACGTTTTCTGTCAGACACAGGTTGACGAAGTTTAGTACTATGATTTTTTTAGCAACTATCGTCGTCTTTCATAAGAAAAAAATAAGAAAATATTGGCCAAAGACATGCTTACTACTGTGCATTTGGGAATTCGTGGGAAGCAAAAATAGTGAAGGAGAAGTCCAAAATACTTCATATGTGATGGAGAGTGGCCACATCAAAAACTCGAGCCCCAGGAAATTTGCTCTATTTCCTAAAAGTTAAATTTATCAACTAGTAAAACGAGCAAATTGTCCTGGAGCTCGAGTTTTTGATCTGGCCACTCTCCTTCACCTATGAAGTATTTCGACTTCTCCTTCACTATCTTTGCTTCCCACGAACTCCTTGCTACACCCAATAAGCATGTCTTAGCCAACATTTTCTTGTTTTTCTTTGAATATAAATTTAAAGAAATATGATAGAAGTCTATGGATGACTATGAAATTTTCAAGTGAAGAGATTGTTAATATAGCCAAAGAGTGCACCTAATCAATTTAATATCTATAAATGCTAAAGAGATTGTTTAACTATTTTTTGTTCATAGAAATTGAATGTAACAAGATAAGTAGTTGGCAAAACAAGTAAGTGGTAAAACAAAGATAAGTATCAAGTTAAAAAAAGTACCAAAACATGCTAAAGTTTTTGTCGTATCAAGTTAAACAAGTAAGTAGCTAGAAAATACAAAAAAGATAAGTATCAAATTAAAAAAAATACCAAAACATACTAAAGTTTTTGTCGTAAAGCTTTTTCAAAAAACTTCGGCCCAATGTGCTGATGTTTTTTTAGTATATTTCTAAAAACATCAGCACAGGCCTGATAAGGTGAAGTTTTTTTGTTGGATTCAATAGTTTTTGTCGTAAAGCTTTTTCAAAAAACTTCGGCCCAATGTGCTGAAGTTTTTTAGTATATTTCTAAAAACTTCAGCACCTGATAAGCTGAAGTTTTTTTGTTGGATTCAATAGTTTTTGTCGTAAAGCTTTTTCAAAAAACTTCGGCCCAATGTGCTAATTTTTTTTTTGTATATTTCTAAAAACTTCAGCACCTAATAAGCTGAAGTTTTTGTGTTGGATTCAATAATTTTTGTCGTAAAGCTTTTTCAAAAAACTTCGGCCCAATGTGCTGAAGTTTTTTAGTGTCTTTCTAAAAACTTCAGCACCCGATAAGCTGAAGTTTTTGTGTTGGATTCAATAGATTTGTTATGACTTTTAACCAAAACTTCAGCTTAAAAAGCAAATGTCATTTACTTCATGCTTAAGTTTTTTCAAACAAAAATGTACTTAAAATTCATGATAAAAGACACAAACATATTTGTTTGACACAAAAGTGAACTAAAAAAATAATTAATGTATATTCATAAAATCCAAATTATGTTCAACCAATCCTCTATTCAAAAAATTCACATAGATTCTCTTCAAAAATTCCATAATCATGTCCTTCTTATTCTTCTGGAGTTTCGTAGATGCTATCTTTTTTCCACTTTCCATGAGCCCAAAGATTGGCAGCCAATTCTCTCCTGAATGTCAATGACCGACTTTGATCGAAATTGAAGACATCTTCTTTCTTCAACCGCATATCAATAAACTTAAGAGCAAATATACCACAATCAACACTACAAAAAAACACATAAAAAAGAAATTGAAGAATAGTTAACACAAGGGCAAAAAATAATAAACATAAGATTCATGGTAAAACATATGCGGAACATGTACTTGTTAGTCTGTTGCGGTGTCTTCATCCACATAATTTGAAATTTTTTCACAGGACTTTCCCCATAAAATTTATTGTGTGCCCCAAAATCCAAGCATTTGAGATAGTGTGGAATCAACTGGGCATAAATTCTAACATGTTCAAGCGCACGATCGTATGTTACACTGCCCATGGAATCATACACATATATAATTTTATCTTTAAAGTCCAAAATTCCAAAAAAGTAGTGCGTAGATATCTGGCCCGTCCTTCGCTTAAGTCGAAATAGAAAGAATACTTTTTTGGCAGATGCCCATGAGATACCACAGGAAAGGTCGAGGACTTTTACGTAGTTGGCCACCTTTTCATTCGTTGATTCTTCCTCAAACCAACTAAAGTCCGTAAGTGGCTGAATAACCGCTTCTTCTTCTTCTTCTTCTTCAGCCTGTTGTTTGGATATCCTCTTTCTCTTTGATTTGCTCTTTTTTTGATCCTCCATTCTCTTTTGCTTCCTTTTGTTAATTATCTTCATCTTTTCTTCTGAAGGATGAATACCATCCAGCTTAGTCATATACTGACTGAAAAGTAAATCTGTTACTGCACATCTTGATTTTGGATAACGTAGAAGGTGATAGCAATATTTTTTGCGCAAGTAATATATGCCCACATCAATATGCTGCAAATGAACAACAACAAATGATAACATGTGAAATTACCACTATGAAGTTTAGAAAAAATGCATTACAAAACTACAAACAACATAACAAAAACTTAAACATATTCAGTTTGAAGTGTTAGGCTAAAGTCTTACCAAATAAGCTAAAAAACTTTACCAGTTTACTATGAATAAAGCTGAAGTTTTCCAAATTATAGTGCAAAAACTTTACTACAAAAAATAAGCTGAAGTTTTGGGAAATATAGTTGAAAACCAATTCAAAAAACAAACTTAATAACTTACTTCATCCGCAAGATCAGAGTCAGGATCCATAAGCTCGGTAAAGAATGATTTTGCAATATCAAATCCAGCTAATCTGAATCGATTGGAATCATACTCACTGGCATTCATCTCCAACCACTCTATAAATCTTTGCATCAATCCACTATCTTGATTAACATAATGGAAGGAACACCTTCTAGTATTCTTTCCTACTTTCCAATCTTGCCCCCTTTGCTTTTTTTATAAACTACATAAGGAGATCTCAACTAAATACTCTCCATACGAATCCTTTTTCCTTTTTTATCTAGTTTTCCTTTTGCTTGCTCTTCCTGCTGTTCCGTCACAACTAACTGCTGATGTTCAACAGCAGGGGGAAAAACTACAGCTATTGTGGCTGATGCTTGACCAACTCTCTGCTGTTCACGAGGTTCCTGTGTCTCTTCACGAATAACAACAACAGCAAATTACCTTCTGAATCAGTCCCTTGTGTACTACCAAGTGAAAATGAACATAAATTGAAGTTGGGGATATCACTGGTGTTACACATAGGAGAACTGGAAATCTTCCTTCTCTTAGGTTTTGGAAGAAATTCTGATGCATCAGATGAGATCTGCAAAATCAAGGAAAATATCAACATAAATAAAACTGATAGAAAACACACATTAGGCAAAAAAACAACTTATAATCGAATTGCAGAAAATAACTACCTGGTTTAAGTGTTGCGACACAGATGGTGTTTGCATTCCAGTAGGTCATATATCTTCATGCAAAAAGAAAAACTAAATAATACTGACTAAATTTTATAAAATAATACCAACACACTTCACACATGTCTGTGAGGCAACAGATGTGAATATATGTATTTCTCCTTTTTCATATAGCTGCATAAGCTCACCAAATTCTTTTTGAGCTGCCTCGAGTCTTTCTGAAAAATCATTCAAAAACATAAAAAAGAAAATAAAGTATGTAAAATTTCAAACTGTAAAAAATATACTTCAATCAAATATAATAAATTCATGATCTGTAGAATACCTTTACGTTTGTCTTCCGTTGTGGTTTTCCCAGGCTGTATGCCTTTGTCAATGCCTTTGTCAATATCAGTTTTACAGCTTTATTCAATTGTGAACCAACGTCGAGGAGCATTGGAGTATTCTCTGGAAGGTTTTTCTCAACTCTACCTTCATTCAATTCAGCATCATCAGAGAGTTTTTGAGTTGTGTCAATTGAAGCACAACTAGTTTCAACTTCCACTGCATATTCATAAAGAGGGTGAATAAATCAACTAGTCTTTCTATATATATATAACATAGAAATTTTTTATACCTGTAGTGAAAATTTCACTACAGGATATTATAAAAAACCAGTTAAAACTTCAACTCTAAGAAAGCTGAAGTTAGACAGTCACAAACAAAAACTTCGACAGTTACAAAAAAAAATTCAACTCTAGAGCTGAAGTTTGATAGTTACAAAAACAAAAACTTCAGCTCTAGAGCCGAAGTTCACCAGTTACAAAACAAAACATTCAGCAAAAAAATATGTTGTAGTTTTTATAAAAAACACAAACACATGAAACAAAACTTCAGCTCCTATCTAAGGTATCATTGAAATATTATAAACTTCACACATTATACCTGTAGTAACAATTTCCTGTGTATCAACACCTAGAAGTTCTTCGCAAATAGCTAGTAATCCTGCATATCGATCGTCTTTCCCAATAGTGCTAGACACATCACTCGCTTTCAGTTCTAAAGTACAAACAGGTGCTTGATCTCCATCGCCAAACAAATTTCCTTTTCCAATATCACTTTCCAAAGCACAACTCGGTGCATGTTTTTCAGTGCCAACAACTTGATCATTTGAACCTTTCTCAGTTGTTAACTCTTCATCATTTCCATCTTTACTCTGTCTACAAACACTGGATTGTTCCTCTCTACCTTGTTGTTGAACATGTTCATCACCTTCAACAGCCGCTTCCTTATGTGTAGCATTATCAGCTGCGACTTTACGCAATGCATCATGAGCATTATGTTCTTCAGTCTCAACAACTTGATTATTTGCACCTTGCTTGCTTCCAATATTCTCAGTTGATAACTGTGCTTCATCATTTCCATCTCTGCTCAATCTATCAACACTGGGACGTTCCTTTTCAAATTGTTCTTGAACATGTTGATCGCCTACAAAAGTCGCTTCCTCACATGTAGCATTTACATCTGCGACTATATCTGATGAATCATCAACAACATTAATATCTGATGGATGTTCGTAACAGTCGTTCCCCCTATCATATTCTCGATGGTTACTCAAATCAAAATTGCCATCATCCATTCCATTTGATTTGTTGACAATCTTAAACAACTGTTCAAACTTCTCATCGAAATATTCCTAGAAAAAAAATTACTAACAATGATTAATCTGAATAACATCAGCAGAAATAAAAAGACTTCTCTATAAATTAGCTTACCTTCACTTTTACAAAAACCGCATCCACAAAAGCAGATCGCTCCTCCTTTTTAAACTTATTGAAAACTTCTTTCACGATTTTGCTTCTTTCTTTTTCTGCATGCCTCTAAACCTCCATCGTTAATCTCTAGAATAGACACACAACAAAAATTTAGATATAGAAGAAAACTTTAGCTCAAAAACATGTTGTACTTTTACAAAACACAAAACCAAAAAACTTTAGATCAAAACTTACAGAACATATTGTGTCGAGTAATTCATTATCATCAAAGTCACTTGTAGAACGGTTAGAACGACTTTGGGTACGAGATGATTCGCCAATAAAATGAGTTCGATTCACTTCTTTTGATCGAATCCAACTACGTGGTGATTCACCAATAACAGGAGTTTGATTCGATTCTTTTGATCGACTCAGAGTACGTGGTGATTCACCAGTTGAAGGACCCGCATTAAGTACCTTTGAACGAATTCGGCTGCATGGTAATTGATCAATTAAAGGAATTGAATTCAATTCCTCTTCTGTAGGAATTATAGTACCCTAAAGCTGCGATATTTTTGTTTAATACAAAAAAGTATATTATGAGAAGAAGAAAACTAATACGTCAACATATTAACACAAAGACAAAAAAAGTAACTTACTTCATGACTACTGAACATCTCAAAAAGTTCGGGAAATTTAGGCTCTCCCACACATACATAACGTAACATCCTAGGAACCTGAGGGGTATCAAGGTACTCATCCTCTCTTATATACTTCTCCCGAATATCTGGGAAGCGCTCATAGAATCAAACAAATAACAGATATGGAAATCCACCAAGTTTATACTCAGTTGCATAGAATTTGTTCTGCTTGTCCAATGCATATTTCAGTGAGTAAATGAGCTTCTCATAAGCCACATTACCCCAAGGATATTCAGCACAAACCTTATCATCTTCAACAATAGATGCATACTCCTCCATCACAGATGACTCGGTCTTTTTCCCAAACAAAATAGACTCTACAACAAGAATTTCCATATCATCGCTCTCGCATACGTGTATGTGATTCACAACATTCTTTGGAATTTCAGTCCGAGTCATAAAATCTCGAATATCCTTCAAAGTCACACCCTTGGACTTACCAAAATAGCGCTTCAGAATATTGCTCTACCGATTAATTGGTTTTTCAACATTATGTACTGTGATCCGCAAACCACACACAACGTGAAAGTTTTCAAGGGTGAAGGAAACATCATGGCCAAAAATCTTAAAACTAATCGAGTCTCGATCATTCGTGAATATTCGAGAAAGACATAAACAATGAACCAACTTCATGCTGCATTTGAAATTCTCCATAGCCATAATGTATCGAAATGTACCATTATGAAGCTTATCCCGTTGTGTAGGAGTCAAGAAAGTTGCAATTAATTTCTTCAAATCGTGGTTCCCCTTCCAGTAACCCTTAGAGTTAAACCAATCTCGAAACTCAAAATATCTTTGACCTGGTCTTGTAGGTAGAGGAGCAGGAACATAAGGACCTGAGGGTATTACAGGTAGTCTAGGTGCTTTAGGTGCATTAGCTGCTTTGCGTACTTTCGCTGCATTAGGATCTTTAGGTGCTTTAGGTGCCATCTGTTCAAAAAAGTAAAACATACAAAAAATAACATCAGGACATTATCAAAAAGATCAGTTAAAACTTCAATCTCTAAGAAGGCTAAAGTTCGACAGTTACAAAACAAAACTTCAGCTCTAGAGCTGAAGTTCGACAGTTACAAAAATAAAAACTTCAACTCTAGAGCTGAAGTTCGACAGTTACAAAAACAAAACCTTCAGTTCTAGAGCTGAAGTTCACCAGTAACAAAACACAAAAACTTCAGCTCACCAATTACAAAACACAAAACATTCAGCCCCATGCTGTAGTTTTTACAAAAAACAAAACACAAATTTAAATCCAAAAATAATGCCAAAACATGAAAAAAAAACTTCAACTCCTATTTAAGGTATCATCACTTTAATAGTATCATCTATTTAACTCTCAAAATTTTTAAAAATTTGGAGGTCTAATCACTGAAGAATTTATAGAATTTTCATCAACAACATAAAAACACGTTCAAAAAAACCTAAAAATACAATCGTAAAAGTAAAACTAATGCACTTATCAAACTAAACACTAAGAAACTATTTAATCATAAATACATGACTATCAAAACCAAAACCAGAAAAAAAAAACCCAGAAAATCGTAAAATAAAACCCAAAAAGTTAATGCAATGTACCTGTGATTAAATCGTAATGTGGGAACAACGACGAATAGCAGTTAAAAAATCAAAACAACGACGAAAACCCTTTGATTTCAGAAAAGAACAAATCAAAAAACGCGAATAACGGGAGAGAGAGACATAGATAGTAAAGGACTAGCGTATACTTGGAGAGAAAGTAGTCTTTTAATGAAGAAGGGCAAAATATTCATTTTAAAAGGCTTTTAACAAAAAACGGGTACAGGTGCAAACAGAAAGATAAAGCGGCTACAGGTTAAAAAGGGCGCCCCGTGCAATTTTTACCGTTGTTACACATTTATTGGGCTTGGACTTTGGAGAATCAAAATGGAAAGATTCCCTCTATCTTTTTCTTTTTTCCTCATAATTAACATTAAACTTCAATTAGACAACAGTGACCATGAAATTATAAGGATTTCAACGGTTACGGCTTACCCTGATATTTGAATTAGATCGTTACTGTATGTTCTATCTCCTGGATTTGAAAGATTCCCTCATATCTCTAATGGGGAAAAAGAATGGTTTAACCTCACCAACATTTGGTACTTAGAATATTTGATAATTCTTAGATTTACTTCATCCCACAGGTTATCCCTTACCTTTAAAACATTTCTTTTCTCTAATTTTGATCAATAAGACAGCTTCATGTTAAATCTGCCTCTGGTTATCACACTTGACCTAAAAGTAAAAGACTTATGAAGGATGATTAATTTAGAAAATGTACTGATATTAATTATCATCACTAATGATAATATGAGTCGTAACAAACACACATAAACCGGCCTGCGTAACTTAAATCATCACGCTTGCATGAGAAGAAATCCCTTGGTGACGTTGTTTACATGCAGAAGGAAATAAAATACTAAGGGCACGCCAATAATCATAAACTTTAGTTTTCACTTGATTATAAAAACTTAGTATTAAAATTGTAAAGAACCACAAGACTTTTACAATTACTATGAAGAAAACAGAGAGAGCGCCTGCGTGCAGCTTGGAGCTCTGTTGGTGTCAAAAGAATTCAGTGGTGACACCAAGAGATGAACCAGAAAAATCAATCACAGATTATGGGAAAGTGGTGTCCAAGAAGGTTGATGGGGTGGCTACGAGGCTTATTAGCGGCGTTGCCGCGGCGTTTTTCATATCACTGGAACGTTGCTCCTGTGTTTATATCGATACTAAACATGATTCAGAGGATGGGGGAAGCTCTCCATTGATGATCACTGAGATCGGGAAGGTCACAAATCCATTATTTGCTGAGGAGGTGGAGGAGGAACATAAACCGGTCGTTAATGAAGACATGCTATACACAAAAGAAGGTAGGATTGCAAGTATATTATGATGGGCAAATCTGGTCTTACTTGCCGCAGCTTACAGAATCTTTAAGGGAAAGGAAGATTGTCTGTGCGCATTAAGAAAATTTGGCAAGAAATATGCTATTTGGAGTAGTATTATTTATCATGAAATGTACAAATCGCTCAATAATTCCCAGATTTTCCTTGTCAGATCATTTGAATGTTGTTGCAGAGAGTTCGGTTGACAAAGGCAAAGTACTTGAAGTTCATGATCATGGTGGCCACTTCCAAAATTTCTCACCGCAAAAGTCAATTGAAGATTTGGATTAAATCCTAATCTATATCTATATCTATATCTCTATCTATCTATCTATATTATTATAAAAGTACGAATATTTTACGCTAAATATTAAACGACAAAAATATTCTTAAAATATTAACTGACTTTTATACCCTTCATAACTTAAAATTATTTCTTCAAGAAAGTACTAGCATGAGGATAAAATTATAATGTTTACTGCCTACTTTATAGGAGTTTGAAGTCAAGTTATAATAGAATCTTTTGAAGTCGTAAGTTGATGGAAGTTCAAAGGCCATAGCAATTCAACTTGGTCAAGACAACACCGGTTACTGGAATGATTTTAATTAATCTCAGTTCCAATTTTCTAGTCATGCCACAAACGTGTAATAGTATATGATTGAGTATTCTGGTTTGAAAATTTCTTGCTAAAAGAGTTTCAATTTATATAGGAATCGATTAATCTAAGGTTTAGTATTAAAGGCGGCACATTAAAATCCATCCATATGTTGATTCTCTAAAGAAGCGGATTTCTTAATTGCGACCTACTTGATACGACTTACAAGAGATTAAAATAAGGAGGAATTTGAACTATGAATATGGTGGTGCTAGGCGGTACTGTACGTGAAAGGTATGTTGGATGGTTCACTGGAGTATTTTGTATCTGTAAGATGTATTGAAAATTATTTTCATGAAGAGATTGTTAGACAGGCAACAGCCTGAAAGTTTTTTCCAATATCACAAGGAGGATGGTATTTTAAGTTTTAAACTTTGGGTTTAAGATTTGTATTTTGCTACAGCTAATCTTTTTTTTTTTTTTTTTTTTTTTTTTTTGACAATGTTGTGTTGGATATTTTTTTTCTTTAGTTCCTTGAATGATCTTTTCTGTTGAGGCACTTGCCTGCATTTTCATGATTTCTAGACTTCCCAATTGTAATACGTCTAAGCTTAATTTCAATCAGTATACAAGTTGCTGGTTATCTGAGTTTTGTCAGTGCAATTTTCAACTGCTACAAAATTGTATAAAATTAAACTTTTTGTCTTCTTATATACGAGTTGTGTTGGAACGATGTAGAGTTCGATGTGGACCAAATTTAGAAAAAGATAAGATGTCGAAAAGGAAGATATATTTAGAATAAATAAGATTAATTAGCAAATAATTGTAGGATTGAATTAGTAGATATATTTCTATGTGGGTTAAAATTCTAATCACCATTAGTATTGAAAATCTGTTATGAATTGGCTAAAAAGATGTACGGTATTTCTTTCTGAGATTAAAGTTTTGTAGGCTGTGTTAAAGACTCAAATGTTCTTTCACTCTAAATAAGTAAATACAAATACAAGAGAAACACAATACACAATTATACAATCCAGAATATTTACGAACATATGCCTATTTCTTCCAGAAAGACAAAAAAAATCAAATTTTTTTTACTTAAGAAAGTGACTTAATAATTGGATGGGTAAAGTCACATCGTCTTGACATAACAATGCGAAAATCATTTTTTATATGAAGAAATTTCGTTTCACCTTATCTTTTAACAATTAGCGAGAGATATACGTGCAAAGCATGTACATATAGACTAGTTTTATATTAAAAGCAAAAAGACTCTTAGCGAAATGTCGTTTGCCTTTTTTACCCTTTAAAAAAAAGAGCTCGCACTGGATAATATAGTCATTTGATAATTTTTCTAATATTTAGAAATAGCTATTTAATTAATTCCCTAATATTTAGGAGTTTGAACTACATTAATTATTATGATATCTAGAACTTTAAGATCATTAATATTTTACCTTATATAAATTTTACATTTAAATTATACATAAATAATATATAAAGGAAGGAATAAGAACATTAAAGAAAGAGGAAGTACGTTTGGCGTTGGACAATAATGGAAGTGGTCGAATTTTTTAAAAACTTTTATACATTCTGACTTATACGAAATTCTTCTATATTATAATATTTAAAAATATACACAAGATTATTCCACTAATAATAGTATTCTATATTATATTTTTAGTTTCCAAAGCTTCTAAATTAGCAATTACAAATATTTGGAATATTAAGCAGAAATAAATAACAAACTCCAAGATTATTAATTATTCCAACAATAATTTATGAGATCTTTTAACTTTTCTAGATAATATTAAATTTAGTTGAATATAAATGAGTTTCTTGACTATAATTATGGCTTCTAAAAGGGCATTTCAATTGTAGACTTTATTTATGGTATAAAGTGATTCTTATATTTTTGAGATTTATAGAGAATCTCCATTTGCTTTTTTGGGAACATGTCGTACATGAATGATTTTTCACCTAATATATTTTTACTATATTATAACTTTAGTTTCCAAAGCTTCAAAATTAGCAATTGCAATTATTTGGAATATTGAGCAGAAATCAATAACAACCTCCAAAATTACATAATTTATGAGATCTTTTAACTTTTCTAGATAATATAAAATTTAGTTGAATATAAGAGAGTTTCTTGATTATAATTATGGCTTCTAAAAGGGCATTTCAGTTGTAGACTTTATTTATGGTATAAAGTGATTCTTATATTTTTGAGATTTACAGAGAATCTCCATTTGCTTTTTTGGGAACATGTCGTACATGGATGATTTTTCACCTAATCTGCTTTTACTATATTATGTTTTTAGTTTCTAAAGCTTCTAAATTAGCAATTACAATTATTTGAAATATTGAGCATAAATCAATAACAAACTTCAAAATTATCAATTATTCCAACAAGATAATTTATGAGATCTTTTAACCTTTTTAGATAATATTAAATTTAGTTGAATATAAGAGAGTTTCTTAACTATAATTATGGCTTCTAAAAGGGCATTTCAATTATAAGCTTTATTTAGGATATAAAGTGATTCTTATATTTTTGTGATTTACATAAAATTTTCATTTGCTTTTTTGGGAACATGTCATGCATCGATGATTTTTCACCTAATCCGTTTTTTACTATTTCAAAAAGAATTCTTATTGATTAAAAATTTAATTGCGATTAAATACTTAAAATTTAGTATGAGCTGGATAATTATTATTTAAATACTAATCTCACTTGAATAATGATACTTCCAAATTAAATACACACTTCCTGTTCTAACTTCAGTCATTCTTTGAAATATATTTTAAGTTAAATTGTTTGACTGGTAATTGAGTATTTCCGTGGAGTTGTTTTATTTTTTTTAGTTAGTTATATACAACCAATATTCATTATTTTTAAGAATTTATTTTTTATTTTATAACTTAAAGATAAATTTTAAATAAATTTTTTATTGAGTTGGGTACACGCGCAAACCGCGTAAACTAAGACTAGTAATATTAAAAGCATAAACCCCTAAACTTAAAAGTTAAATTATATATTTGGCCTTCTAAATAGTTTAAATATTTTATTTTGAAAATTGAAAGAAAAAAGAAAAATTGAAAAATTACTACGTAGAGTCACAACGGTTAGAAAAGTCTATAGACATATTAGTTTAGCACATCATATATTATAAATTTATAATAGTATATTAACTATAAAATATTTAAATAAAAGGCAGGCAACTGATGTGTCCTTCCTAAGGTTGTGTCCTTTTAAGATAACAAACCAACTCTTCTTTTAATTCAAAATTCACCCCATCAAATATTGAACACAATTTCATTCTCATTGAAGAAATATATTGGAGACAAAAAATAATAATAGTCTTGAAGATTGAACATTAAAGCAATTATCTACGAGGCGCATAGACATTGCTCTAAGAAGTCAAACACTCATTTGATAAATTTTCATCATAGTAAGTATTATTTTATGAAAGAAGGTGTCACAGGATATTGTCAAGTTGCATCAGTGTCACGATCCGGATTTCCCACCCTCAGAAGTCGTGATGACGCCTACTCATAGAAGCTAGGCAAGCCACAAAATATAGAAAACTCAATCTCTTTCATTTTTAACTCTTTTTAACGAATTGAATTAACAGGTGATCAATATTTAAATAATAGTGAAAGATGAAATTAAGCGGAAGACTTAGACTAATATAATACCAAAATCAGTACGAAAATACCAACATGCGTCTCTACCTAGAAATTGGTATCACAATATCCACGGACTATCTATGAATACTACATACAAATGTCTGAACAAGGAAATATAGTCTGTCTCGGAAACAAGTAGAAACAGAACATATAAATAGATAAAAGAGAACGCCGGGCCTGCGGACGCCTGCAGGACTACCTCAGGATCTCTGAGTGGACTGAAGGCTGGCTCCCCAAGTGCTACTATCCAAATGCTGCTCCGGTATCTGCACATAGTGCAGAGTGTAGCATCAGCATAACCGACCCCATGTGCTGGTAAATGTCTGGCCTAACCCCGACGAGGTAGTGACGAGGCTAGGACCACACTCCAAATAAATCTGTGCAGTTATATAATATACAGCAAAAAAAATAAACAAGAATAAACAATGTAAATGGAAGGGGGTACATGCTACGGGGAACATATCAAATCCAACAGAAGCTAAAGAGTGATAAGAGAGAATAGTTCAAGTTCTACAACAAACAATAATAACACTGTTCCGGCGCACAACCCGATCCCTTATCATTTATCACTGTTGCGGCGTGCAACCCGATCTATTTATATTACTGTTGCGGCGTGCAACCCGATCCAATATAACATTGTTGCGGCGTGCAACCTGATCTAATATAACATTGTTGCGGCGTGTAACCCGATCCAATATAACATTATTGCGACGTGCAACCCGATCCAATATAACATTGTTGCGGCGTGCAACCCGATCCAATATAACATTGTTGCGACGTGCAACCCGATCCAATATATAATAATGTTGCGGCATGCAACCTGATCCAATATATTTATATACCTTAAACTCAACCATAACACGAGTCCCGACAAAAGATCAACAATAAACTACACTATCCCGGCAAGGGAATTCAACAGTAAAAGTATATACGTCCCGGCAATGGAGAATCAGCTATAACCAATCTTAACTCAATCCCTACTCATCTCAGCTAACACCAATACCCAATCCTAATTACTTTCCACGAAAATAAACTAAATCCTTGCTCTATGACGAGAATCCCCAATTAAAGCATCCGTAGTATCATTTAAGAACACAACAAATATCAATTTAAGACTCACAGTCATACTCGACACCAACGTATAGATACTCGTCACCATGCCTATACATCGTACTCAACAAGAAGCAAATAGCAAATAGGATACAACTCTTAATCCCTCAAGCTAAGGTTAAACCGAACACTTACCTCGAACTTCCACGGCCAAGTCAAGCCTCAAACACCGCCTTTCCTTTTGAATTCGGCTCCAAATCGATTGTATCTATACATAATCGACTTCATAACATCAAAAAAATGATAAACGATCCAATTCCAATGCTTAATTATAGCTTTCTAATCATTCTTCCCAAAAGTCGAAAAAATTGGCCCGGGCCCGCTTGGTCAAAACACGAGGTTCGGACCAAAACATGATCACCATTCACCCAAGAGCCCGAATATATAATTTGTTTTTAAATCCGACCCCAAAACGAGGTCAAATTTCCAAATAATCAAAAAGCTCTAACTCTACCCAAATCCCTAATTTACTACCCTTAATCATATGTTTTAGGCCTAGAAATCTAGCGGGTGTTAATAAAAATGGAAGAAAATAAGTTAAAGATTACTTACACAAGAGGTTATGGTGAAGAAGTTCTTTAAAAATCGCCCAAGAGGTGTGGAGAAGATGAAGTTTGTGAAAAATAATGAAAATCCCGTAATGTGTTCTGTTTTTGGAACTTAAAATAATACGGCAAAATTACTCATCGCGTTCGCGATGGGTTAGGCCTACTAGGACTTCGCGTTCGCGGAAGACGGCTCGCGTTCGCAAAGAATTGACCCCTCGACCTTTCGCGTTCGCGTCCATGTGGCCATGTTCGCGTAGGTTTAATGCCCCACCCCCTGCCCAGGCTCAATTAGCCTTTGCGTTCGCGTTACCAGGCCTGCGTTCGCGAAAGGAAGACCCCCCAAACGCCTCACGTTCACAACCTGGGTTACGCGTTCGCGTAGAAGGAATTTCCTTCAGCTTAATTAACACATCGCGTTCGCGAGGGTCCTCCTGCGAACGTGAAGAAGGAAATATCAAAATACCAACAGCTGAAAACCTGCAACTTTTTAAGAGTTTAAAACCTTCCGAAACACATCCGAAACTCACCCGGGCCCTCGGGGCTCCAAACCAAACATACGTACTAACTCGAAAACACCATATGAACTTATCCGTGCAATCAAATCGCCAAATTAACATCATTAACATCGAATTAAACCTCAAAATCGATGAATTATTTCAAACTTCTTAAAACATCAAATTTTGCAATTTAGGTCCGAATCACGTCAAATGACATCCGTTTCTTACCAAACTTCACAGAGTTATCTTAAATCACATATAAGACATATATCGGGTGCCGAAACCAAAATACGGGCCCGATACCAACATGTTCTAATCAAAGTTCATTTCAAATTCCTTTAAACAATTTCAGAAAATAATTTTTCTTTAAAAATCCATTTCTCGGGCTTGGGATCTCGGAATTCGATTCCGGGCATACGCCCAAGTCCCATATTTTCCTACGGATCCTTCGGGACCATCACATCACGGGTCCGGATCCGTTTACCCAAAACGTTGACCGAAGTCAAATTAACTCATTTTATAGTCAAAACTTATCATTTTTCATAGATTTTCAGATTTAGGCTTTCCGGCTACGCGCCCGGACTGCACACACAAATCGAGGTGATGCTAAATGATGTTTTTAAGGCCTCGGAACACAGAATTCAATTTAAAAGCAAGTGATGACCTTTTGGGTCATCACATTCTCCACCTCTAAAACAATTCTTCGTCCTTGAATGAACATAAGAAGGAAGTACCTGAGTTGGGGAAAAGATGGGGATAACGGCTCTGCATATCGGAATCGGACTCCCAGGTTGATGCCTCAGGAGGCTGACCTCTCCACTGAATATAAACAGAAGAAAAAATCTTCGACCTTAACTGACGAACCTGCCGGTCTAGAATAGCCACCGGCTCCTCCTCATAAGATAAGTCCTTGTCCAACTAGACAGTGCTGAAATCCAACACGTGGGATGGATCGTCGTGATACTTCCTAAGCATGGACACATGAAACACTTGATGCACGGCTGATAAGCTCGGCGGAAATTCAAGTCTATAAGCCACCTCTGCCACTCGATCAAGAATCTTAAACGGGCCAATGAACCTAGGGCTAAGCTTGCCCTTCTTCCCAAATCTCATTACGCCGTTCATAGGCAACACTCGAAGCAACACTCGCTCACCGACCATAAATGCTAAATCACGAACCTTGCGGTTAGCATAACTCTTTTGCCTAGACTGCGCTATACGAAGCCTATCCTGAATGATCCTGACCTTATCCAAGGCATCCTGAACCAGATCTGTACCCAACAACCGAGCCTCTCCCGGCTCAAACCATCCAACCGGAGACCGACACGCCTACCATATAAAGCCTCATAAGGAGCCACCTGGATACTCGACTGGTAGCTGTTGTTGTAGGCAAACTCTGCTAAAGGCAAAAACTGATCCCACGAGAGCCTCCAAAGTCAATGACACAAGCTCGGAGCATATCCTCCAGAATCTGAATAGTCCGCTCAGACTGCCCGTCCGTCTGAGGATGAAATGATGTTCTCAACTCAACCCGTGTTCCCAACTCTCACTGAACTGCTCTCCAAAAATGTGAGGTAAACAGCGTACCTCGGTCCGAAATAATACACTCGGGCACACCATGAAGACGAACAATCTCCCGGATATACATCTCAGCTAACCTCTCGGAAGAATAGGAGGCTGCCACAGGAATGAAATACGCTGATTTGGTCAGCCTATCAACAATAACCCACACTGCATCGAACTTCCTCTGAGTCTGTGGGAGTCCAACAACGAAGTCCATAGTGATCCGCTCCCACTTCCACTCAGGAATCTCAATCTTCTGGAACAAACCACCAGGCCTTTGATGTTCATACTTAACCTACTAACAATTCAAACACCCAACCACATATGCAACGATATCCTTCTTCATCCTCTGCCACCAATAATGCTGCCACAAATCCTGATACATCTTCGCGGCGCCCGGATGAATAGAGTACCGGGAGCTATGGGCCTCCTCTAAGATCAACTCTCGAAGACCATCCACATTAGGCATAGAAACTCGACCCTGCAATCTCAAAACTCCATCATCACCTAAGGTGGTTAGCACCTCCGTGCTGCACCGTGTCTCTAAGGACACACAAATGGGGATCATCATACTGCCGCTGACGGATACACTCCAATAACGAAGAGCGAGCAACAGTGTAAGCTAACATATGGCTGGGCTCAAAAACATCCAACCTCATGAGCTAATTGGCCAAAGCTTGAAAATCCAAAGCAAGCGGTCTCTCACCGATCGGAATATAAGCAAGACTGCCCATACTGGCTGACTTCCTACTCAAAGCATCAGCCACCGCATTGGCCTTTCCCGGATGATATAAGATAGTGATATCATAATCTTTCAACAACTCTAACCACCTCTTATGTCTCAAATTCAACTCCTTTTGCTTGAACAAATACTGAAGACTTTTGTGATCCGTGAACACCTCACATGCCACACGCCATACAGATAATGCCTCCAAATCTTCAACGCGTGAATAATGGCTGCCAGCTCCAAATCATGAACCGGATAGTTCTTTTCATGAATCTTCAACTGCCGCAAAGCATAGGTAATGACCTTGCCATTCTACATCAATACTGCACCAAGCCTAATACGAAACGCATCGCAGTAAACTGTATAAGGCCCTAAACCCGTAGGCAAAACCAACACCAGTGCCGTAGTCAAAGCTGTCTTGAGCTTCTGGAAGCTCGCCTCACACACATCCGACCATCTGAACTGGGCACCCTTCTAGGTCAACCTGGTCATCGGGGCTGCGATAGATGAGAACCCCTCCACGAACCGACGATAGTAGCCTGCCAATCCCAAGAAACTCCGAATCTCTATAGCTGATGCTGGTCTAGGCCAGTTCTTGACTGCCTCAATCTTTTTCGGATAAACCTGAATACCCTCTGCTGATACAACATGACCTAGGAATGCAACTGAACTCAACCAGAACTCACACTTTGAGAGCTTAGCATATAACTGACGTCTGAAGAACCACTCTAAGATGTTGCTCGTGCTCCTCCCGGCTGCGAAAATATATCAAAATATCATCAATGAAGACTATCACGAACGAATCCAAGTAAGGCCTGAACACTCGGTTCATCAAATCCATAAAAGCTGTTGGGGCATTTGTCAACCTGAATGACATAACCAAGAACTCATAATGCCCGTACCGAGTGAGGAAAGCTGTCTTAGGGACATCAGATGCCCTAATCCTCAACTGATGGTAGCCAGATCTCAAGTCAATCTTCGAAAATACCTTGGCACCCTGAAGCTGATCAAACAAATCATCAATCCTCGGCAATGGATACTTATTCTTGATTGTAACCTTGTTCAACTGCCGGTAATCAATACATATTCTCATCGACCCATCCTTCTTCTTAACAAACAACATTGGCGCACCCAAGGCAAAACACTGGGTCTAATGAAACCCTTCTCAAGCAAGTCTTGCAACTGCTCCTTCAACTCTTTCAACTCAGGCGGGGCCATACAATACGCTGGGATAGAAATGGGTGTGCCCGGAGCCAAATCAATGCAAAAGTTAATATCTCTGTCGGGTGGCATACCCTGCAATTCTGAAAGGAATACTTCAGGAAACTCACGAACAACGGGCACAGAATCAATGGAAGGAACCTCAGCACTAGAATCACGAACATACGCCAAATATGCCAAACACCCCTTCACATAAGAGATAACGCTACGGGTAGAATGACCAGGAGTCCCTCTACACTCTAAATGAGGCAAACCTGGTAAAGATAAGGTCACAATCTTGGCATGACAATCCAAGATAGCGTGGTAAGGTGATAACCAGTCCATCCCCAATATAACATCGAAGTCGACCATGTCCAGAAGCAACAAATCTACTCGAGTCTCAAGACCCCCAGTCACAACTATATAGGTGCGATGGACTCGATTTACCATAATAGAATCACCCACCGGTGTAGACACAAAAATATGAACACTCAATGAATCACTAGGCATGACCAGATACGGTGCAAAATAATATGACACGTACGAGTACATAGACCCTGTATCAAATAACACTGAAGCATCTCTATCACAAACTAGAACACTACCTGTGATAACCGCATCTGAAGCTTCAGCCTCGGCCCTGGATGGAAGAGTATAACATCGGGGTTGGGCCACACCACCCTGGACTACATCCCTGGGATGGCCTGCAGCTGGCTAGCCTCCACCTCTAGCGGTCTGAGCTCCACCTCTAGCATATCTACCTCTACCCCCACCTCTAGCTGGCTGGGAGATCGGTGGAACACCTGGTGCCTGGACCATGGCACGGGAAACCTGCTGCTGCGATTGAGTACCACTAACCTCGAACAAGCCCTCCGGATATGACCATACTCACCACACTCATAACATCCACCTAAGTGTTGTGGCTGAGGAAACTGAGACTGACCCTGGCGACTTGAATGACCACCCCGAAAACTCTTGAGCGGCGGTGCACTGATAGGAGCTGGTGGTGCACTATAGGGCTACTGATCAGAATACTGCATGCGAAAATCACGGCCACCTGAAGCACCGGGAGAAACCTGAAGTGCTGACTGAAAGGGCCTAGGAGGATGGCCTCTACCATATGAATCTCTGCCTCTAAACAAGGCACCACTAAATTTGCCTGAATGACGGGGCCTCTTATCCGACCCATGAACACCTCCCTACGATAGAACCATCTCCACTCTCCTGGCCACATTGGCCGCCTCCTGGAAAGTAATCTCACTCCTAGCCTCCCTAGCCATCTGAAGACGAATCGGCTGAATAAGATCGTCAATAAACCTCCTTACCCGCTCTCTCTCTCGGTAGGAAGTATGACAAGAGCATGACGAGCCAAGTTGATGAATCTAGTCTCATATAAGGTAACAGTCATAGAACCCTACCGGAGACGCTCCAACTTCCTCCGATAGGCCTCTCTCTGAGTAATGGGGAGAAACTTCTCCAAAAATAGTTGTGCAAACTGCTCCCAAGTCAAGGCTGGGGATCCGGCTGGTCTAGCCAAGCAATAATCTCTCCACCAAGTCTTGGCGGATCCAGGCAAGCGAAATGTAGAAAAATCGACCCCATTGGTCTCAACTATCCCCATGTTCCTGAGAACCTCATGGTAGTTGTATAGATAGTCTTAGGATCCTTAGTAGATGCACCGCTGAAAGTAGTAGTGAAGATCTTGGTGAACCTATCCAGCCTCCACAAAGCATCGGCAGACATAGCTGCTCCATCACCGCTCTGAGCTACCACACCCGGCTGAACTGCTCCAACTGGCTGAACTGCTGGAGTCTGAATCTGGGGAGCTACCTGCTCCGGAGTGCGAGTAGCAGGAGTCTAGGCTCCTCCTCCAGCCTAAGAGACGGCTGGTGCTACAGGAAGCAAGCCTTCCCGGGTGACACTCTCCATAAGGCCCGCTAGATGGACCAGAGCATCCTGAAGAACTGGGGTGGCAATAAACCCCTCTGGGACCTGAGCTAGGCCCACCAGAACTGCTGGGGCCGGAATCTCATCATCAAAGTCAACCTGAGGCTCCACCACTAGGGCTGCTGCTTGGGGTTGAGCTCTGCCCCTACCTCGGCCTCTAGCACGTCCTCGGCCTCACCCTCTGCCTCTCGTGGGAGCTGCTGGTGGGGAATCAGGCTGTTGAGCGGTGGATGAGGAAGTGCGTGTTCTCTCCATCTACGAAAGAACAGAGTAGAAATTCGATTAGCATTGAGAACAAAACCGCACGACAAGAAGAACAAATGTGAAGTTTTTTCCTAACTCTGTAGCCTCTAGGGGATAAATACAAACGTCTCCGTACCGATCCCTCAGACTCTACTGAGCTTGTCCATGAATTCTAAGACCTATGTAACCTAGAGCTCTAATACCAACTTATCACGATCCGGATTTCCCACCCTCGAGAGTCGTGATGGCGCCTACTCGTAGAAGCTAGCAAGCCACGAAATATAGAAAATTCAATCTCTCTCATTTTTAACTCTTTTTAACGAATTGAATTAACAGGTGATCAACATTTAAATAATAGCAAAAGATGAAATTAAGCAGAATACTTAAACTAATATAATACTAAAATAAGTACGAAAATACCAACATGTGTCTCTACCTAGAAACTGGTATCACAATATCCACGGACTGTCTATGAATACTATATACAAATGTCTGAACAAGGAAATATAGTCAGTCTCGGAAACAAGTAGAAACAAAACATATAATTAGATAAAAGAGAACACCGGGCCTGCGGACGCCTGCAGGACTACCTCAGGATCTTTGAGTGGACTGAAGGCTGGCTCCCCAAGTGCTACTGTCCAAATGCTGCTCCGGTATCTGCACATAGTGCAGAGTGTAGCATCATCACAACCGACCCCATGTGCTGGTAAGTGTCTGGCCTAACCCCGGTGAGGTAGTGACGAGGCGAGGACCAGACTCCAGATAAACCTGTGCAGTTATATAAGATATAGCAAAAAAAATAAACTGGAATAAATAATGTAAATAGGAGGGGGTACATGCTACGGGGAACATATCAAATCCAATAGAAGCTAAAGAGTGATAAGAGAGAACAGTTCAAGTTTTACAACAAACAATAATAACACTGTTGCGGTGCGCAACCCAATCCCTTATCATTTATCACTGTTGCGGCGTGCAACCCGATCCATTTATATTACTGTTGCGGCGTGCAACCCGATCCAATATAACATTGTTGCGGCATGCAACCCAATCCAATATAACATTGTTGGGGCGTGCAACCCGATCCAATATAACATTGTTGCGGCGTGCAACCCGATCCAATATATAATAATGTTGTAGCGTGCAACCCTATCCAATATATTTATATACCTTAAACTCAACCATACCACGAGTCTGGGCAAGGGATCAACAATAAACTACACTATCCTGGCAAGGGAATCTAAAAGTATATACGTCCCGGCAAGAGAGAATTAGCTTTAACCAATCTTAACTCAATCCCTACTCATCTCAGCTAACACCAATACTCAATCCTAATTACGTTCCACGAAAATAAACTAAATCCTTGCTCTATATCGAGAATCACCAATTAAAGCATCCGTAGTATCATTTAAGAACACAACAAATATCAATTTAAGACTCACGGTCATACTCGACACCAACATATAGATACTCTTCACCATGCCTATACGTCGTACTCAACAAGAAGCAAATAGCAAATAGGACACAACTCCTAATCCCTCAAGCTAAGGTTAGACCGAACACTTACCTCGAACTTCCACAACCAACTCAAGCCTCAAAAACCGCCTTTCCTTTTGAATTCGGCTGCAAATCGGTTGTATCTATACATAATTGACTTCATAACATCAAAAAAACGTTAAACAATCCAATTCCAATGCTTAATTATAACTTTCTAATCGTTCTTCCCAAAAGTCAAAAAAATTGGCCCCGGGCCTGCTTGGTCAAAACACGAGGTTTGGACTAAATCCGATCACTGATTCACCTACGAGCCCGAATATATAATTTGTTTTCAAATCCGACCCCAAAACAAGGTCAAATTTCCAAATAATCAAAAAGCCCTAACTCTACCCAAATCCCTAATGTACTACCCTAAATCACATGTTTTAGGTCTAGAAATCTAGTGGGTGTTGATAAAAATGGAAGAAAACAAGTTAAAGATTACTTACCTAAAAATGGTCTCTCGAGAGTCAATTAGGCAAAATCACTCTCTCTACCAAGAGGTATGAGAGTGGGTAAAATTGTGCAACGGTTATAGCATAAGCCCCAATTATGTCAATCGAACTTTAGTAACTTCTACCCGTCAATTAGCCACCTAAGTAATGCCACGACCCTAGTGCCTTTCTTCCCATTAGATACAACTTAACTAGTATCTCGTAGCATAATCTAGTTTCAATTAATAGCTTGATAATAGTAGTTTATAATCTAAAAAAACCAAAAATGTATGGAAGTGACATTTGGAACAAATACACACTTCTAGTCTAGATAGATACTCGACTCCATTTCTAGCTCCCTGTGGAAATCGATCCCGACCCTCATATCGGGTAAAGTTATTGCGACCTTCTCTTCCTACTTTTTAGTAGTGTGGGGTTTGAAGTGATCACTTTTTGGCGTCGTTGCCGGGGAGCTAACGATGTTGGCTATCTATTTAGTTAGTTTTGAGTTTTGTTCTTCTTTCCTTCTTTGTTACTTACTTGTTTGTGATATTACTCAGGTACCAACATGGTTTTAAAAACGCAAATGACCCTCTTGGAAACGTGATAGTAGGGGAGGAGGTAGAAGATCTTGAGCAAGATGAGATGCCTCTTGCACCTCAAAGACAACGGAGAGGCCAAAATGCCAATGCAAATGCTAATCCAAATGATAATATTCCAGACCCTCCTCCACCACCTCTAAGAACAGCTCTCAGAGTATTACCGAACTAGGGCTACGCAAGTGCTATTGTTCCGCCTCGAATCCGGGCGGGCAACTTTTAGATAACCAATGTGATGTTGACCTTACTTGAGCAGCGTGGGTACGTCACGGGCGCTGTAAATCAAAATGCCTACAAATATCTCAAGGGGTTCGTAGATACATGCTGGGGGAGCAAACAGACGAATGTATCCGAGGATGCGTTGAGATTGAGACTTTTCCCGTTCTCACTTCGGGGAAAGGCATTGGATTGGCTCGAGAGACTTCCCAACCATTTCATCACAACTTGGGATGAGTTGGCAGATAAGTTTATTGCCAAATTCTTCTCTCCTAGTCATATGGCGGCATTTCGAGATGAAATATTTGCCTTCAAGCAAGAACCAACGGAACCTTTGCATGAGATTTGGGAGCGATATAGAACGATGGTGAAGGAGTGCCCAAATAATGATATGACCAAGGTCATGATCCAACAAACCTTCTACCGAGGCATAAATACTACAAATCAATGCATTGTTAACCAATTGGCCAGGGGAAATTTTATGAAACTTTCTTATGAGGAGGCATGTGATGTACTTGATGAAATGGTAGACACATCTTCAGCATGGCAGAGTAGAGCAAACATGCCTCAAGGTGACCCTACGGTTATCTATTTGCACAAGGAATTACATGATCACGGGCAAGCGATAGCTGAGCTTACCACCATGATGAATCAATTGGCTAAGGCATAATTGCAACAAATTCAGAATCCTCGCCAAGTGAATGCCATGGAGGGTGTTAGTATGCTTGTCGACAAGAGAAGGTAAAGGAGGCAACAAAATCAAGGAAATTCTGAGCAATTTGTTGATGAATATGATGGATGTCAAAATGATGGTTATGATGACCGAAGTGAAGAGGTACAATATGTCAACAACTATAAAGGCAATAGAGGCAACTCTTCAAATCAACAATGGTGACCCCAAGGAAATTGGGGCAATCAACAACAAAGTGATGGCAATTGGAACAACAACCAAAACAACAATTGGGGTAATCAGAACAACAACCAAGGCAACTGGAATTGAAATAACAACAACTGGGGCAACAACAACAATCAAGGTGGGTGGAACAACAATGGAAACCAAGGCAACAGGGGGCAAGGCTTTCAAAGGCCCCCAATGTACCACAACCGAACAATCCACCCCTTTCTCTTCTCAGGGTCCTAGTTCTTCTGGTAATGATATGGTTAGAATTGAAATGACGTTTGAGCAGATGATGAAGAGGAATGCGGATTCCGATGACAGTTGGCTTCTCATAACACCTCTATCCGAAACTTGGAGGTGCAATTAGGCCAAATCTCTCAGTCATTGAATACTCGCCCAAAGGGTGCTCTACCAAGTGATACGGTAGTGAACCCGAAGGGTGGAAATAACAATCATGTGATGGCAGTTACAACAAGAAGCGGGAGAGGTAGTGATGTGAATGCCTCAAAGCAAAAACAAGTTGTGGATGAAGATGTTGAGTTGGGGGATGTTGATGTACCTTTGATTGTTGAAGAAGTGGTTGAAGAGAATGTGAACAATGATGCAAGGATTGATATTGGTGAGGCCGAGGTAGAAACCCATGATGCCGTGAACCCATCTAGGGAATACGTGATTGACATGCCCGAGCCAGTGGTGCCAAAAGCCAAGGTTCCTCTGCCAAGGACACCTCCACCTTATCCTCAAAGGCTCGCAAAGCAGAAGATTGATAACCAGTTTAAAAAGTTCATTAACATGATGAAGAGCTTATCTATTAATGTGCCTCTAGTGGAGGCACTTGAACAAATGTCGGGCTATGCAAAATTCATGAAAGAATTGGTTACAAAGAAGCGTTCTATGGATTGTGAAACTATAAAGATGACTCAACAGGTTAGTGCTATAGTGCATTCAATGGCCCCGAAGCTTGAAGATCCCGGTGCTTTCACCATTCCTTGCACCATTGGAAGTGCGCATTTTGCTAAAGCTCTTTGTGACTTAGGAGATAGTATCAATTTGATGCCCTACTTGGTTTTCAAAACTTTGGGTATTGGGCAACCTAGGCCAACTTTAATGAGACTTCAAATGGTGGATCGATCGATGAAGTGACCTTTGGGCATTATTGATGATGTGTTTGTCCGGGTGGACAAATTCATATTGCCGGCCGACTTTGTGATTTTGGATTATGAGGTTCCTATTATCTTGGGCAGACTTTTCCTTGCAACGGGGAAGGCATTGGTTGATGTTGAAGCGGGTGAGCTCACTTTTCGAGTGGGAGACGAAAAGGTCATTTTCCACGTTTGCAAATCTATGAAGCAGCCCAATAGCACCGAGGTGTGCTCATTTGTAAACCTTGTCACAACAGTGATTGTGAATGATACCAATGCTATGATCAACGTGGAAGATCCGCTTGAAGTAGTGCTCTTGAACATGGATGTCAATGATGATGCTAGTAGAGTGGAAAGTGTCAATGCCCTACATGGGATGGGCTCTTATTCTTATGAGCCGAGGAAGCTATCTTTGGATCTTGAAAACTGAAAAACTCTACCAACAAAGCCATCCATTGAGGAGCCATCGGTGTTGGAGTTGAAGCCACTTCCTCCACACCTCAGGTATGAATTCTTGGGTTCAAATTCGACTTTACCAGTTATTCTTTCTTCTTGCCTTACTAACATGCAGGTTGAGGCCACTTTGGCGGTGCTTCAAAAGCAAAAAAGGGCAATTGGATGGACTCTAGCTGACATTCGGGAATTAATCCCCGCATTTTGCATGCAAAAAATCATCTTGGAGAAGAATGCAAAGCCTTCCTTAGAGCATCAAAGAAGATTAAATGAGGCGATGCAAGAAGTGGTGAAGAAAGAGGTTATCAAGTGGTTGGACGCCGGTGTGATTTATCCTATTTTTGACAATTCTTATTCTTCTCCGGTGTAATGTGTGCCGAAGAAGGGTGGTATGACTGTGGTGGCCAATGACAACAATGAACTCATTCCTACTCGCACAATCACCCGGTGAAGAGTATGTATGGACTACCGGAAGCTAAACAAGGTGACCCAAAAAGATCATTTCCCATTGCCATTCCTTGACCAAATGCTAGATCGTCTTGTGGGGCGTGTTTTCTATTGCTTCTTGAGTGGTTACTCGGGGTACAATCAAATTTTAATTGCCCCGGAGGACCAAGAGAAGACAACTTTTACATGTCCCTATGGCATATTCTCCTTCTCTCGAATGCCATTCGGATTGTGTAATGCTCCGACAACCTTCCAACGTTGTATGATGGCTATTTTCACCGACATGGTGGAGGATATCTTGGAGGTTTTCATGGATGATTTTAGTGTGGTTGGGGATTCTTTTGATGAGTGTCTGAAAAATTTGGATAGAGTATTGGCACGGTGTGAAGACTCAAACCTCGTACTCAATTGGGAAAAATGTCATTTCATTGTTGAAGAGGGTATAGTGTTGGGTCACAAAAATCTCAAAGCGAGGAATTGAGGTTGACAAAGACAAGATAGAGGTGATTTCAAGGCTTCCTCCCCCTATTTCTGTCAAAGGGGTGAGAAGTTTTCTTGGGCACGCGGGTTTTTACCGGAGGTTCATAAAGGATTTTTCTAAAGTGGTACACCCTTTGTGCAAGTTGCTAGAGAAAGATGCAAAGTTCTTGTTCGACGAGAGTTGTATGCAAGCATTTGAGCTTCTCAAGCTCAAGTTGACTTCTACCCCCATCATTACTGCACCAAATTGGAGCTTGCCTTTCGAGCTCATATGTGATGCTAGTGACGTTGCGGTTAGGGCTGTTTTGGGCCAAAGAATGAACAAGATGTTTCATCCGGTGTACTACGCAAGCAAGACCATGAATGAGGCTCAAAGGAACTATACAGTTGTTACATCTCGCATTTTCGTACGTTAAAAGTTTCATCTTCGGTCAGCTAACGTAGAATCGGGGATGAGATCATCTTGACGTTAACGTATTAACAAGCAATAAGTAAGTGCCATGAAGGATAAAGGATGCACGAATTATAGAAAATGAGTTTCGTTGAAAATGGCCAAGTTGGGATAAACTACGGATCAAGTAATAATACCCGATAATTATAAACCAGTACCATACAAAGTACCATATGACCACGGTAGTGTAATATATAAAATATATATGAAGTATTTTTAAAAAAATAAATAGAATTTTAAGTAATTTGTGATAAATTTTAAATTATGCGGATTATTAATTAATTACCGGATAACGAGACATTATCCGATTAACTAATAAGCGGATAAAAATTATTAAAATCACACCCCCTACCCCACGTGGCAAAAAGCCACAACCTTGGGAGATGACTAAGTAAGTCATTAATGCCAAATGGCTAAATTTGGAATGTGACTAAGATATTGGCTACATGATAAGTCTTAGAAAATAAGACTTTTGGGAATCAATCTTGAAACTCAGAAGCAATTCCAAAGATACAATCTGCAAAGTAGACTTCATTTTCAAAAACGTTAGAACAGAAGCATATTAAAAGCTTCACCAAAACAATTTCATCCAAGTTCCACACAATTCCAACAAAAATGTTGGAACAGAGTCAAGAGCTTCTTCCGATTACATATTATTTTATCAAGAATTCATTCCAATTTCAAATCCAAATATAAGTTCCGTTCAAGAATTTCGCAGGAACAAGTATGTTAAGGCCCTCCCTTCTTTCTTTTGGAATGATCTAGATTATACGAAAGAAACGAGCAAATACACGGTTTCTATAAATTATTCTATTCATAGAAATAGTAGGGGCATCTATATTCTTGACTCCCCATGAGAATTATTATTTTCTTCTGTTCATGGGTCTCAAAATAAATACGCGGTTGGAAAACATTTATCCGGAAGGAATATTGAGATTATTACGTATTTTTCATGCATTTCGTACATGTGCATTGACCCGTGACCAGATGGCGTTATATACACGTATATATGTAAATATATGTATATGGGATATGGGAAAAGGTTACGGCGTTATATACGCATCACCACCTGATCAGTTGGTACATGATGATGATATTGCCCACAGTGGCTAAAATATGATTCAAACGGCGTTATATAGGCGTATATATGTATGTATTCAAACGGCGTTATATACGCGTATATATGTATGTATATATGTATATGGGATATGGAAAAGGTTATGGCGTTATATACACACCACCACCTGATCAGCTGGTATATGTTGATGATATTGCCCACAGTGGCCGAGATGATATGATGGGATGCCCCCAGTGGCTTGATGATATTATGTACACCATACCTATGCATGGCATGATATTTACACACACATACATGACATTATAAACGTTTCAGTATTTACAAAGTTATTCAAATTTAAAAATGTGTTTCAGTATTCCATGTTTCATCTATGTCTTTTGCGTACTAATTTCCATGCCTTACATACTCAGTACATTTTTCATACTGACACCCTATTTCGTGGGGCCTGCGTTTCATGCCCGCAGGTGCAGGTAGTCAAGCTGATGGTCCCCATTCTTAGGATCCCTGATCAGCGAGAGTTGGCGTGCTCCATTTGATCCGGAGCTGCTTTTGATATTAGTACGATACGTTTGTACATATATATGTATATGAGTATGACGTGGCTCAGTCCCGTCTTTGTACAACTATGTTTCTGTTAGAGGTCTGTAGACAGTATGTCTAGTTGGGTTGTATGTGGCCTTGTCGGCTTTCAGTTTTTGATGTATAGTTGTCTATAGCAGCCTTGCCGGCTCGCCCACTGTATTCTGCCTGTATACGTACATATTCCTTGATGGCAGGCTTCTTTCACGTAGGTTAATTTTGTAAAGCAGCAGATGTTATTCAGGTTCATATTTTAGATGCATGCTTAGAGGTGTTTGACAGGTAAACTCAGGCGCCCGTCGCGGCCCATCGGTTTGGGTCGTGACAACAGTCACCGAGAAAGAGTTGTTGGCTATTGTGTTTGCTATGGAAAAGTTTCGACCTTACCTTATGGGGGCCAAAGTTATAGTGCACACTGACCATGCCGCCCTAGGTATTTGATGACCAATAAAAACTCCAAGGCGAGATTGATGAGATGGATGTTACTTCTTCAAGAGTTTGATCTAGAAATTATTGACCGGAAGGGTAGTGAGAATCAATTGGCGGACCACTTGTCCCGTTTGGTGGAGGAGGGGAGGCCTTGTGATGGCCTTGAGATCAAAGATTCATTTCCCGACAAACAACTCCCTGCGGTGTCAATGAAGGATATGCCATGGTTTGCCGATGTTGCCAATTACGTTGTGACTAGAATAATCCCATGTGAGCTCTCTTCTAACCAAAGGAAGAAGCTCAAGCGGGATAGTTTGGATTTCTATTGGGATGAGCCATACTTGTTTAAGATTTGCACAGATGGTGTGATTCATAGATGTGTCCCGGAGGAAGAACAATTGAGTATCTTAGAGGCTTGCCATTCTTCACCCTATGGTGGCCATCATGGTGGGGTGAGGACCGCCTCGAAAGTTCTTGGTTGTGGTTTCTATTGGCCCACCTTGTTCAAAGATGCGGGCGATTTGGTGAAGAGATGTGATGAGTGCCAAAGAGCGGGCGGAATTTCAAAAAGGGATGAGATGCCTCTCAATACGATTCTTGAAGTGGATATCTTTGATGTTTGGGGCATCGATTTTATGGGTCCATTTGTTAGCTCTTGTGGGAATACTTACATTCTCGTGGCGGTTGATTATATCTCAAAATGGGTTGAAGCCGTGGCTTTGCCTAATAATGAAGCCCGGAGTGTTGTTGCGTTTCTTAAAAAGAGCATCTTCACAAGGTTTGGCACTCCCGTGCGATTATTAGTGATGGGGGGTCTCACTTTTGCAACAAGGCTTTCGACACGTTACTTTCCAAGTACGATGTCAATCATAAGGTTTCTAACCCCTATCATTCTCAAGCTAGTGGTCAAGTGGAAGTCTCCCACAGAGAAATTAAGAGCATCTTGTCAAAAACTGTCAATGCTAATAGGACCGATTGGTTGAAAAAGTTGGATGACGCTCTATGGGCTTATCGGACGGCTTACAAAACTCCGATTGGTATGTCTTTGTATTGGTTGCTGTTTGGAAAAGCTTGTCATCTTTCAGTTAAGTTAGAGCACAAGGCCATGTGGGCTTTGAGGAAGTTGAATTTGGAATGGGATGTTGCGGCAAATCTTCGTGTTGAACAACTCAATGAGCTCGATGAGTTTAGATTCCATGCCTACTCAAGTTCATCCTTGTATAAGGACAAAATGAAGTACCTTCATGACAAATATGCTCGGGGTAAGGAGTTCAAGGTTGGGATATGGTTCCCTTGTTCAATTCCCGATTACGTCTGTTTCCGGGTAAGCTCAAGTCAAAGTGGAGTGGCCATTTGAAGTTGTGTTCGTGACCCTATTTGGTGCTCTTGTTCTAAGGAACAAAAATGGTGAAGTTTTCAGAGTTAATGGGCACCGGGTCAAGCATTATCTTGGAAAATTTGATGACAGCCACGTGGTGGCACTTCTTCATCTAAAGTGATGTGATGGTAACATGCCTCGTGCCGCGACGTTAAATCAGGCTCTTCTTGGGAGGCAAACCATGTCTTTTTCTTCTTGTTTTCTCTGATTTTCTTTATAGTTTAGGATTGATTTTTGAGCTAATTGTTTGTGAGATGTTGCAGGGATCGTGTTGATATAAAGCAAAACATTTTGAAAACATTGAACAGTCTCTGAAGTTTGCCAGTGTGACTGCATTGCACTTTGTGTGGTCCGCACTGGTGAAGGCCAAGTGAGGTACTCTCTGAAGTTTGCCACCGAGGCCGCATTCCATTTAGTGCGGTCCGCGATTGACCTCCGCGGCCGCAATTTGGTTTTGTGCGGACCGCGGAGGTTGCCTTCTCAAGCTTCTTATGAATAAACCCAGCACGGTCCGCGGTCCGTTTTGTGCGGCCGCGCTGGTAGGTAAGACTGGGTCCCACATCTTTTTTTATAAATAGAGCTCAGGGGTCACCATTTACACTTTTCGAAATTTTAACACTCAGAGACCTAAAAGCTACTGTTCATACTCTCTTGTGACCGTAATTCTTGCTTAGACTGACTAATTGCATTTCATCTTCACATCTGGTAATATTTCAATCATTCCTTGTTTGTTTAATTGATTAATTTTGTTTTTATTTTATTACTATTAGCCTGTAACTTCTTTTTCGTCCTGTTTTCTCTATTTTTGTTAGCTTAGGTTGGTTTAAGTGTTAGTTCTGGGGTGCTTAATATGCATAATGACTGGGTAAATTGAGTAGGGACAAAGTAGGTGAAAACTTGAACAAAAATGCAAAAATTGGAAACCCTAACTCAGTGCCTGAACTAAGCACCCTCTGCAGACCACGGTAGCTTTTGTGCGGTCCGCGGTGCCCTGAGTGCGGCCGCACTCCTTTTTGTAAAGGCCGTGGTACTCATGTGTTTGAAAGTTGACTTGTGCCCAGCGCGGCCGCATTGCACTTAGTGCGGTCCGCGCTGGCCCACCGCGGTCGCGATACCACTTTGTGTATGCCGCGATGGTGGGATTCAGAGAGGTGGTGTTGTAGACCTTGCCTCAGAGCGGACCGCAGTCGCCTTTATGCGGTCCGCGGTGCCCCTAGTGCGTCCGTTCTGCTTTTTGTGCGGGCCGTGGTGCATTATTTCTGCAACATGTTCTACAGCTTGTGGCTTCTGTTCTGCAATTCATTTTCCACATCTCTTCCACTGTCTGCGTTGATACTAACAAAGCTAAATGTTTATGCTTGAAGGCAATGGTCAAACAAAGAGGCAAAGGCTCAAAACAACCTGGCCGAGGTAATTCCTTCGGGGGAGGGAAGCAAAGGATGGTAAAACTCACTCCCCAGGCTAGACAAAACATAAAAGACATGAGGAAAGCAGTCAAAGCGGCCGACAGAGCCATTGACAACTCGGGGAGTGAGTACGAGCCCTCCCGGGAGATCTCTTCAGATTCAGTCCCACTATACATTCAGTATCCGGAGAACGCCATACATAGAGACACTCCTCCCTCTTCCCCCGATGCTCGAGCTTCGATCAACATTTCTTTTGTGTCGTCTAAGGGCTCAGCGGCAGGTAGTGAGGATGAATACTCTACCTCTCCCACATCGTCAATATCTGGAGAGGGTGCTAGAGGTAATGAGGGAGATGGGGAGTTACCTGGGGGTGGTGTGCCTCAGGTTGGGGGTGTTGACCAGACTAGAAATCCCGCTATCTGGGAAGATAGATTCATCAGCCAGGTGGTGTTCTACAAGTTTAGGGAATGGTGGCTGGCACGAAAGTTGATTCTAGAGAGGAATTTCATTGATAGAGACCTTCTACCCCTACACCCCAATGTACATAGACAGTTTCGAGCTCGAGTGGGTTGGGAGAACTTCAAAGATAATTTTGTGAAAGCGAATGAGCACATGGTCAAGGAGTTTTATACCAATGTGGCCCACATCTTGAAGGGCACTAAAGTGACCAAAATGCGAAATAAAAATGTGGTATTTACCGGAAAGGCACTAAACGAATACCTGGGGTTCAACGAAGAAGATGAGTCCCTTTACAATGAAAAGTTGGCAATGGGCGAGGAGGTTCGTCCATGGTTAGCCTCATACCTAGTAGTCCTGGGTACGGTTCCAGAGTGGTTGCAAGCAGGGGTCAAAATACTTCGGAGGACTTTTAACTTTGAGGCTATGGGGTGGTTGACTTTTGTGTGCAGTCGACTCGACCCCACTACCCATGATCAGACTATTCCGCTTGCTCGGGCTGTTCTTGTTGCATCTATCATGGCGGGATACCCTATCAACGTGGGCAATGTGATGTACCGCGTCATTTCTGCAGTGGGGGTTGAGCATGACCAAAACTACCCTTTTCCCAGCACCCTCACTATGTATTTCAGGGACCTGGCGGTGGAGAAGAGACCTTTTGACATCAAGGTCAAACCTGTGGCTCCGTTTTCATGGTACAGTCTGAAGGGGTCAGACAACCCCAAGGACAAAAATTACAAGCCGCCTGCTTCTGCCCCAACCGGCCAGTCTTAAGAGCCGGTTGCGGTAGAGCCCTCCACTGAGCCTGCTTCTACAGTTACTAACATACCTCCTGGACCTTCCACTACTGCTGGTCCCTCTACTTCAGCTGGCCCGAGGATTCCATCTTCCCGGGCCCATCCTATCACTGCCCACCAGCTGAGCCAGACACTTCATAGCTTGAACAACTAGATGTCAGTTGCGTCATCCAAGTTGTCCACCTTGACTTCTACCATTATGGCTCAGTCGGCATCGCAGCCAGCATAGCTTCCACAGGCCGTTGAGGATACATTGAAGAAGATCCTAGAGAACCAGGAAAAGATCATCAGTACTCAGGGTGCCTTGGCTAAGGCAGTAGATTCACATGGCAAGGCCCTGAAGGAGCTTGCCAAGGAGCACAAGAAGCTGCGGAAAACACGGGCTTCCAAGGAGTCTGTGAAGGAGCTTAGAGCGGATGTGGACAAACTGAAGGCAGACCAGCTGCCTTTAGACTTGCTATTTGAGGATCCATCTCCAGCAGCAGAGCCACAGCAGGAGCAGACATAGAGGCTTCCAAAGAAGAAGAGGAAGCTCCCTAGTACAGATGAGGCGATCATCCAGTTGGCGGACCCACCGGAGGCTCCAGTCAGCCATAGGATGTTCCTGATATTCAGCCCGTCCAGGTCCAGGCCACAGTCCCAGCAGCTGAACAGCAGGAGACCGGGAACCAGTCTGAGGTTCCCGCACATACAGAGGACCCAAGGACCACTGATGATCCCATGCAGACGGACACAGCTTAGGGAGTTCCCATATCATTTCCTTATACTTTTTGGTGCTTATTTGTTTATTTGGTATTGGGGACAATGCCAACTTTTATTTGAGGGGGTGCGCCTACATTTTTGGATGACTGTATATATTGTTACATTTTATGTCTTTTTGTTTTCATCTTTGGTCTGTATATAATTTTACGTTTAGTTAGTTTTATCGTACTTTTTATCTTTCATTTGGTCTATATATAAAGTTATATTATTGTATATATTCATCCCCGTTGTATATTCAAATCCCCTATTGTACACATTCATTCTATTTTCTATTTTTGTAAAAAAAAATGCGTTTTTAGTTTCTTAGATAGGCTCATAGCTTTTTGTTTTGTTTTTGGCGCTTTCAATAAGCCTTTGGTTTTCTTAATGCCACTGTTCTTTCCAAAGGTGGATTATTGTGTGAGCTAGGTGGCTCTTCCAGATGATGGATGGCGTGACAACTTTCTTAAGGGTTTGAGTCCGCTTTTGTTTCTATTTTTGGTAGCTTGTAGTTAAGGTTTCATCAAGCAAAGCTTCACTTGGGCCTAACACAGTTGCCTTTGATCCCATGGTCAAAGACAAGTCGTTGTGTTTAGGATGGTGAAAGTCATGACCTTGAGACTCTCGTGTTGACCAAACAATCATCATGTGGTCTTTCGGGACCATTGTGTGCTCAAATCGTGTCTAAGATTGTTGTGGGTCCCCGACTCTATGTCTTTAACAATCCTTGAGCTTGTGTGGTGAGAAATTGAATTGTGAGTCCAAGTTCCGAGCCAATGGTCTAGAACTTGCCCTGAATGTCTGTTGAGGCGAAATCTTAAGTGAAATTTGGCTTGAGAAGTGATTATAGGCTCTCCTTGATCCAAATGATAGTTCAACAATTCCATAGCCCACCAATGATATACTCTCTAGTTAACTCTTTTGAGCCTTAAACCTTTTTCTTTCAAGAACCAATACTATCAGCCTATATCCATTGTAAAATATAACCTCTTTCGGCACCCGATCTTCCCTTGAGCAATGACAAAAGTCTAAGTTTGGGGGGATAGACGAGAGAAGGAACAAGTGGTAAAAGGTACTAAAGCGAAGAAAAGAAAAAGATAAAAAGAAAGCCCAATGTGAAAAAGAATAAAAAGGGATTCAAAAAAATAACAAAAGAGAAAAAGGTGTGAAAAAAGTTGAAAAAGCAGAAACGCTTTGAAGTGCAATAAAAAGAGTGACATTACGTCTCTCTAACCCCTTAAAAAGAAGTAAGATACTCAAAGAGTCAAGAGAATTATGCCAAATGAATCAAAAGAAGTGTTTAAGGGAAGATGGAACTCATTTAGACCAAACTTTTCCTACCCTGAACCAAAAGCCTTCACATTGACTCCTCAAAAGCCCTATATGATCTTGAGTTGAAGGACGCTTACATTAGTGGATACTTACATGAGGGGCAAGCATATGGTACTTAGAGTCGGACTTGTGACCTTTCCTTGAGAAGAGATGAGTGAATTCCCATTAACCTCGGTTTGTGTGTTAATACTCTAAAAGGTGAGGTTTGCTTAGGGAGAGTTGAGGATGTGTAAGTTTGGGTTCCACAATGGCCAAAGTAAATTGAGAGAGTTCTTTGATGTAATGAGTCAACTCTTGATGCTCTTGTGTCACACTTGATCCATAGTTTTTCAAAGTTTAAATATTGTTAATGATTCATTCATATTGAGGGCAGTTGTTAGTCCCAATTGATGCTTATTGAGGTTATTTTAGGATAGTTGGAAATACTTGGATTTTCCCCTTAGGGAGAGGGTCTTATTTTGTTTGCTTGAGGACAGGCAAAGGCTTAAGTTTGGTGGAGTTGATAAGTAGAGATTTTAACAAGTTTTATGCTCCTTCTTGCTTATTCTTTGATTATAAATCATTACAAAATAGTCCCAAAGGCTCATAAGTTGTGCTTGATTGCAGGTTCGATCGACAAAGTGACGAAATGTCAAAGATCGGCTCAAAAGGAGTGAAACCTACTCAAGTATCAAAGACAGAGTAAACAGAGGGCAAACAAGCCTAGTGCGGACCGCACAAAATGGAATGCGGCCGCACTAGGTGATTCAGAGATGGCAAGATCAAGCTTCAAGCAATGCGGCCGCAGTCCACATTGCACAGCCCGCGGTGAAAGTTCCACGACCGCACTGGCTTTTTGTGCGGTCCGCGGAAGAGGTATTCAGAGAGATGACAAAAACCAGGCCTCAGGCAACGTGGCCGCATTCCACATTGCGCGGTCCGCAGTGAAGGTTCCGCGGCCGCACTGCCTTCTTGTGCGGTCCGCAGAAGAGATATTCAGAGAGATGAAAAATGCCAACACGGTCCCCAGTCATTGTTGTGCGGACCGCGATAGCTGCCTCCGCGGCCGCGGTCCATTTTACGCGATCCGCGAAGCCCAAGTCAGAGAACCCAGAATTGAAGTCCAAGAGCCTAGCGCGGCCGCGGTCCATTTTACGCGGCCCGCGCTAATCCCGCAAGGGTATTTTTGTCCAGTTTTTCCAGCCTAGTATAAATAGAACAATTTATCATTTTTAGGGTATCAAATATATCCAGAACTGAGCTGCACTCGTGGGAACTTCATCTATAGCCATTTTTGGCATCTTAGCTTCTAATTAACGATAGATTCTCTGTATTTACATTAGCATTTAATTAATATGCCTTGTTCTTCATCTATTTCTCTATTTTCTTCTTCAAGCATGAGTAGTTAAACTTATTAGCTAGGGTTGTGGCTCAACCTAGTGTGGGTAATTGATGGGTGTTGCCATCTATTATTAGATTGACTATGGGTGTTTGTTATTTGGGTCAATTTTATGGTTTAATCTATGAATTGGTGGTTGCAAACGCTGGTTCGTGCTAAGTTGACTTGGCTCTTCTTAAGAAAGAGAGCCCAAGTCTCCAAAATTGACCCAACAAGGAATTGGGATGGACTCAAGAGAATTGATAGTCCCAATTAAAGGGTTAAACCTCGAGAGAGTAATTACTCCACTTGAACCCTAGTTGTTTGAGCTAATTTGCTTAGCCGTTTGGTCTCGAGAGAGTCAATTAGGCAAAATCACTCTCTCTACCAAGAGGTATGAGAGTGGGTAAAATTGTGCAACGGTTATAGCATAAGCCCCAATTATGTCAATCAAGCTTTAGTAACTTCTACCCGTCAATTAGCCACCTAGGTAATGTAACGACCCCAGTGCCTTTCTTCCCATTAGATATAACTTAACAAGTATCTCGTAGCATAATCTAGTTTCAATTAATAGCTTGATAATAGTAGTTTATAATCTAAAAAAACAAAAATGTATGGAAGTGACATTTGGAACAAATACACACTTCTAGTCTAGATAGATACTCGACTCCATTCCTAGCTCCCTGTGCAAATCGATCCCGACTTTCATATCGGGTAAAAGCTATTGCGACCCTCTCTTCCTCCTTTTTAGTAGTGTGGAGTTTGAAGCGATCAATCCATGTGGCCGCGTTCGCGTAGGTTTAATGCCCCACCCCCTGCCCAGGCTCAATTAGCCTTCGCGTTCGCGAAGGGAAGGGAAGACCCCCCAAAGCCTCGCATTCACGACCTGGGTTACGCGTTCGCGTAGAAGGAATTTCCTTCGGCATAATTAACACATCGCGTTCGTGAGGGTCCTCCCGCGAACGCGAAGAAGGAAATATCAGAATACCAACAGCTAAAAACCTGCAACTTTTTAAGAGTTTAAACCTTCCGAAACACATCCGAAACCCACCCGAACCCTCGGGGCTCCAAACCAAACATACGTACTAACTCGAAAACACCATATGAACTTATCCGTGCAATCAAATCGCCAAATTAACAGCATTAACATTGAATTAAACCTCAAAATCGATGAATTATTTCAAACTTCTTACAACATCAAATTTTGCAATTTAAGTCCGAATCACGTCAAATGACATCCGTTTCTTACCAAACTTCACAGAGTTATCTTAAATCACATATAAGACCTATATCGGGCGCCGAAACCAAAATACGGGCTCGATACCAACATGTTCTAATCAAAGTTAATTTCAAATTCCTTTAAACAATTTCAAAAAATAATTTTTCTTTAAAAATTCATTTCTCAGGCTTGGGACCTCGGAATTCGATTCCGGGAATACGCCCAAGTCTCATATTTTCCTACGGATCCTCCGGGATCGTCACATCACGTGTCCGGGCCGTTTACCTAAAACGTTGACCGAAGTCAAATTAACTCATTTTATAGTCAAAACTTATCATTTTTCATAGATTTTTATATTTAGGCTATCCTGCTACGCGTCCGGACTGCGCACGTAAGTCAAGGTGATGTTAAATGAGGTTTTCAAGGCCTCAGAACACAGAATTCAATTTAAAATCAAGTAGGTCATCACAGTCAGGCTATTATTTGTAGAGATTGGAGCGGTTTGATAACGAAAACATGGGTTCTATTTTCTCTTATTCAACTTATGGTTTATATGATGTTTCTTATCCTTAGTTATTTATAAATATAATTCTATAAATCTTACGGCACTTAATATATGGTGTGTCTTGCATGGATTTTACAATTAAGAATAAAAAATAGTATTATATTGGTTATTCCTTTTAACAAATGAGATTGATTTGTGGTATATAATTTAGTAGCATGCATGAAATTATGCTAGGTTTGACCCCTCGACCCTTCGCGTTCGCGTCCATGTGGCCGTGTTCGCGTAGGTTTAATGCCCCCACCCCCTGCCTAGGCTCAATTAGCCTTTGCGTTCGCGTTACCAGGCCTGCGTTCACGAAAGGAAGACCCCCAAACGCCTCACGTTCGCAACCTGGGTTACGCGTTCGCGTAGAAGGAATTTTCTTCAGCTTAATTAACACATTGCGTTCGCGAAGGTCCGCCCGCGAACGTGAAAAAGGAAATATCAGAATACCAACAGCTAAAAACCTGAAACTTTTTAAGAGTTTAAAACCTTCCGAAACACGTCCAAAACCCACCCGAACTCTCGGAGCTCCAAACCAAACATACGTACTAACTCGAAAACACCATATGAACTTATCCGTGCAATCAAATCTCCAAATTAACATCATTAACATTGAATTAAACCTCAAAATCGATGAATTATTTCAAACTTCTTAAAACATCAAATTTTGCAATTTAGGTCCGAATCACGTCAAATGACATCCGTTTCTTACCGAACTTCACAGAGTTATCTTAAATCACATATAAGACCTATACCGAGCGCCGAAACCAAAATACGGGCCCGATACCAACATGTTCTAATCAAAGTTCATTTCAAATTCCTTTAAACAATTTTAGAAAATATATTTTCTTTAAAAATTCATTTCTCAGGCTTGGGACCTCGGAATTCGATTCCGGGAATACGCCCAAGTTTCATATTTTCCTGCGGATCCTTCGGGATCGTCACATCACGTGTCCGGGTCCGTTTACCTAAAACATTGACCGAAGTCAAATTAACTCATTTTATAGTCAAAACTTATCATTTTTCATAGATTTTTATATTTAGGCTATCCTGCTACGCGTTCGGACTGCGCACGTAAGTCGAGGTGATGTTAAATGAGGTTTTCAAGGCCTCGGAATACAGAATTCAATTTAAAAGCAAGTGATGACCTAAGGTCATCACAGTCAGGCTATTATTTGGAGAGATTGGAGCGGTTTGATAACGAAAACATTGGTTCTATTTTCTCTTATTCAACTTATGGTTTATATGATGTTTCTTATCCTTAGTTATTTATAAATATAATTCTATAAATCTTATGGCACTTAATATATGGTGTGTCTTGCATGGATTTTACAATTAAGAATAAAAAATAGTATTATATTGGTTATTCCTTTTGACAAATGAGATTGATTTGTGGTATATAATTTAGTAGCATGCATGAAATTATGCTAGGTTTGACTCCTCGACCCTTCGCGTTCGCGTCCATGTGGCCGTGTTCACGTAGGTTTAATGCCCCACCCCCTGCCCAGGCTCAATTAGCCTTTGTGTTCGCGTTACCAGGCCTGCGTTCGCGAAAAGAAGACCCCCCAATGCCTCACGTTCGCAACCTGGGTTACGCGTTCGCGTAGAAGGAATTTCCTTCAGCTTAATTAACACATCGCGTTCGCGAAGGTCCTCCCGCGAACGTGAAAAAGGAAATATCATAATACCAACAGCTAAAAACCTGCAACTTTTTAAGAGTTTAAAACCTTCCGAAACACATCTGAAACCCACCCGAACCCTAGGGGCTCCAAACCAAACATACGTACTAACTCGAAAACACCATATGAACTTATCCGTGCAATCAAATCGCCAAATTAACATCATTAACATTGAATTAAACCTCAAAATCGATGAATTATTTCAAACTTCTTAAAACATCAAATTTTGGAATTTAGGTCCGAATCACGTCAAATGACATCTGTTTCTTACCAAACTTCACAGAGTTATCTTAAATCACATATAAGACCTATACCGGGCACCGAAACCAAAATACGGGCCCGATACCAACATGTTCTAATCAAAGTTCATTTCAAATTCCTTTAAACAATTTCAGAAAATAATTTTTCTTTAAAAATTCATTTCTCAGGCTTGGGACCTCGGAATTCGATTTCGGGAATACGCCCAAGTCTCATATTTTCCTACGGATCCTCCGGGATCGTCACATCACGTGTCCGGGTCCGTTTACCTAAAACGTTGACCGAAGTCAAATTAACTCATTTTATAGTCAAAACTTATCATTTTTCATAGATTTTTATATTTAGGCTATCCTGCTACGCGTTCGGACTGCGCACGTAAGTCTAGGTAATGTTAAATGAGGTTTTCAAGGCTTCGGAACACAAAATTCAATTTAAAAGCAAGTGATGACCTAAGGTCATCACAGTCAGGCTATTATTTGGAGAGATTGGAGCGGTTTGATAACGAAAACATGGGTTCTATTTTCTCTTATTCAACTTATGGTTTATATGATGTTTCTTATCCTTAGTTATTTATAAATATAATTCTATAAATCTTATGGCACTTAATTTATGGTGTATCTTGCATGGATTTTACAATTAAGAATAAAAATAGTATTATATTGGTTATTCCTTTTGACAAATGAGATTGATTTGTGGTATATAATTTAGTAGCATGCATGAAATTATGTGAACATTATAGTTTCAAAGTTGTAATATGTGAATTGGACTTGCTAACTTGAATAAATATTTGAAATCATAAGAATAAATGAGGTTTACCCATAAATATTATTTAAATGTTGTTGTCATTTTATCATGAATTTGATATCTCTTTGATAGAAAATCCAAATACCTTTTAATTTTTTTTTAACAATAATAATAAAATAAAATATTTAAAAATTTATTTATATTGTGTTTCTCTAAATAATTATGTTCTTTTATTAGTAAATTATTTTTTTAAAAGTATTTAGCGGGTAAGAAAAGAACTTTCAAAGGGTTACTTGTTTTATTTTAAGGAAATTATTTGTGAGAGAAAAAAAATAAATTATGATGTCTACAAAGCCCTCCAAAAAATAAGCTCTGTTTCTAGAAGAACTGGTTGGTTCTCCCATGGATTGACGATAAGACATGTAGATGCAAAAAATGGACTAAAGGTATGGTTCTGTAAAAATTCAATAAGAAATATGAGGTTCAAAGTAGAGCCTAGACTTCATATGTTAGACTCAACCAAAATAGATGAAAGGAAAATACACTACAAATATCGTTTATAAAGAAGTGTTACGTAAGATATGCTTTATTATTTTTTGTACCTAAAAAATCAAAAAAATGTATAAAAAAATTATATGTATCTAATTAAATTTTGATTTTTTAATTTTTGTAAGTAAAACGATAACCAATCATCTAACAAATAATTCACTATACGATAACCCATACTGATAATTTACAGAAAGTTATATTTTTTTAATCCAAAGCTTTGTTTGAATAATATCAGATTTTTTTACAAAATCGTACATGTAACGACCCGACTGGTCGTTTTGAGCAATTATGTCTGGTTCGGTAGTTTGAGGTCACGAGCAGCTTCATATTATGTGTATCAACTTGCGTGCGTAGTCCGGACGTGAAACATGAAAGCTTTTATGTGAAAATATGAAAAATATAGTAATTTCTAGAGTTAAAATTTGGTTTTTAGTTGACTTTAGTTAACATTATTGATAAACGGACCCGGATCTATGTTCTGACGATCCCGGATCTGCATTTTGGCTTGATGAACATTTGGGAGTGGGCTGCACTATGACGACCCGGCCGGTCGTTTTAAGAATTTACGCCCCGATCCCCCATTAACTGCTTTCCCCAAGTTTATTTCTGCTATTTTGATTTGCTGGGATGTTCGGTTTTGAGTTTCGGAGAGTTTTGGGACACTTAGTTCCTAAATGAGAGCTTAAGTGTTGGAAAGTTGACCATAGTCGGAACAATGTGAAAACGGCCTCAGAATGAAAATCCGATGGTTCTGTTAGCTACGTTGGGTGATTTAGGGCTTAGGGGCATGTTCGGATTGTGTTTAGGAGGTCCGTAGCTAATTTATGCTTGAAATACCGAAAGTTGAATTTTTTAAGTTTCCGGTTCGATAGTGAGATTTTGATTCGAGGTCCGGAATGGAATTCCGGAAGTTGGAGTAGCTCTGTAGTGTTGAATATGACGTATGTGCAAAAGTTCAGGTCATTCGAACGAAGTTTGATAGACTTTTTGATCGAAAGCGTATTTTTAGAGTTTTTGGAATTCTTAAGCTTGAATATAATGAAAAATAGGTGTTTTGATGTTGTTTTGAGCGTTCCGAAAGTTGGAACAAGTTTGAATGAAGTTATGGAATATGTTGGTAGGTTTGGTTGAGGTCTCGGGGGCCTCGGGATGATTTCGGATGGTTGACGGAAAGATTTTTGGAATTGGAGTTGCGCTTCAGTTGTTCTGCTGTCATAACCGCACCTGCGAGTGTGGGACCGCAGGTGTGGAACCGCAGAAGTGGAATTTGGAGAGTTCAACAGGAACCGCAGAAGCGGTGGAATTTCTGCAGGAGCGGTACCGCATCTGCGGATGGGGAGTCGTAGATGCGGAATCTGGGCCCTAAGTAAAAAGTCGCAGATGCGACCATTGTTCCGCAAATGCGGAAACAGCTGGGCAGAAATATGAAATTTCGAGGGTTTAGTTTCAAAAGTTGGAAATTCGATTTGGATCTCAGGAGAGGGCGATTTTGAGAGGAATTGAAGAGGAGGTCATTGGATTTAGGCCATTTGGAGTCGAGTACTCGTGGCAAGAGCGTAGTTTCAGGTTGATTTTTGTGCTGGTTCGAGGTAAGTGGTTTGTCTAACCTTGTGTGGGGGACCTTCCCCTTAGGATTTGGTATATTTGGTAATTGAAATGCCTTGTACGTGAGGTGACGAGTGCGTACTTGTGCTAATTGTTGGAAATCCGATTTTCTTTAAGTAATTACTAGTATGTTTCTTTTCCTATTTTTATTACTTGCACTATTAAGCCTGTTGTTAGATTAGGAAAGCATGTCTAAGTGACTTAATTGCTTTATTTTCCCAAACTACCTTACCTGAATTCGCTGCAGCATGCTAGGCTAGAATTACTTGTTCGCCTTAATATGAAGTTGCCATTTCTGATTATTTTCCTGTTGCTGCTGTGTATTTACATTGGGACTATGGATGTGGGATTCTGGTAGCTCCCCCCCCCCTTGCCTGTTTATTTTGGGACTACGGATGTGGGATTCCGGTAGATCCCCCTGCACAGTTATATGGAACTATGATAATGCACCCGCTAGATTCCCGCAGTACTGGGTATTACATTTGGGACTACGAAACGGGATTTCGGTAGATCCCCGCGCACTATGAGTTGGACTACGGGATAGGATCCCGAGAGATCCATTGGATATGTACATATGGGACTACAGGACGGTATCCTGGGAGATCCCTGGTTGTTATTTTGGTGCTAAGTTGCCTTTCTTTCCGTGTTTTGCCTTGTCTCTGTAATAGTTTTTTGTTGCCCTTTTTATATCCTGTATTACTTTTACTGCTGTATTTATTTATATTATTTTGTTCTACACTGTCAAACTTTATACTTTATTTAACCTTATTAGGTCCCTGACCTTCTTCGTCACTACCCGACCGAGGTTAGGCTTGGCACTTACTGAATACCGCTGTGGTATACTCATGCCCCTTCTACGCATGTTTTTCATGTGCAAATCTAGGTACTGCGACTCAGTCGTATCACCCTTGAGGCGAGGCGACTGCTCCAGTGACTTCGAGGTATATCTGTCGCGTTTGCAGACCGAGGAGTCCCTTTCTATTCTAGCTTTTAAACATTTGCCCTTCTATATTTCTTTTCCTTGTTAGATATTCTGGAGTTAGAGTACTGTATAGTGATCCTTAGCTTGTGATTCATGGGTTTTAGGGTCTTGGAAGTATGTATTAGTTGAGAGTTAAATATTGTGTATGCTGAGCGGCACTTTTAAATACTGTTTTATCACTTTTCATTCTGTTTTAATTTTTTTTTTCCAAACTTTGGTTATCTTCCGCAATTAGGAATCTAGTCGTAGAGGACTAGGTGCCATCACAATGGTTCACAGAGGGCGAACCGGGGTCATGACAAGTTGGTATCAGAGCTCTAGGTTCATAGGAGTCATGGATCACAAGCCGGTTTATTAGAGTCTCATTGATCGGTACGGAAACGTCTGTGCTTATCTACAAAAGGCTATGTAACTGTTAGGAAAATTTCACTTTATTTGATTTCCTTGTCGTGCGATATTTTGACATCACAATTCTAAACTGCTGTCTTCTATTCTCTCACGGATGGTGAGGACACGTGCTACCCGAGATGATCAGGCACTTGCGCCCCCTACTGCAGCCGTCAGAGGCCGGGGCTGGGGTAGAGACCGAGGACGCGCACGTGGTGCAGCCACAACACCTGCGCGAGCTGCCGCCAAGGTACCACCAGCAGTTCCAGCCGGAGTCCAGGCACCTGACACGCCTGCTGCTACTACTACTCCAGCTCTTCAGGAGACTCTGGCACAGTTCATGAGCATGTACACCACTCTGTCCCAAGCAGGGTTGCTTCCCCTTGCTGCAGCTACATCTCAGGCCGGGGGAGGAGCACAGACTCCCGCCGCCCGCACTCCTGAGCAGCGAGTGCATGCTGAGCAGGTCCCTGAGATTATTCATGTACCGCCTGCAGTGCCAGTTCAGTCTGAGGGTAGGACAGCGACTTCCGAGGAGGAGGAGCTGAGGCTTGAGAGGTTCAAGAGGTACAAGCCTCCTGTATTCAGCGGTCTAGCATCGGAGGATGCTCTAGGATTTCTAGATAAGAGTTACAGCATTCTCTGTACCATGGGTATATTCGGATTGAGCGGGATTTCCTTCACTACCTTCCAGCTTTGAGGAGTCGCCTATGAGTGGTGGCGCACCTATGAGTTAGACAGTCCGGATGAGGCTGCTTCACTGACTTGGACTCTGTTTTCAGATCTGTTCCTGAGAGAGTATGTTTCTTAGAGCCTTAGGGATGCATGGCGTGCAGAGTTTGAGCATTTGTGCCAGGGTGCTATGACTGTCTTAGAGTATGCTGTCCGTTACACTAGTTTGGCTAGGCATGCACCAGCCTTGGTTTCTACGGTTCGTGAGAGGGTTCACCAGTTTATTGAGGGCCTTATTCCCAGCATCAAGTCTAGCATGGCTCGTGAGTTGGAGATGAATATTTCTTATCAGCAGGTGGTGAGCATTGCTAGGAGGATTGAGGGTATGCATGCTAGGGAGAGAGAGGAGAGGGAGGCCAAGAGGTCTCGAGTCGGGCCATTTCTCTAGTGCTCGTGCCCCAGCAGCAGGTCGTCATGGTAGGGGTTATATAAGTTGCCCTATTCATTCAGCTCTTCCAGTAGCCAGTGGTATTCCAACTCCTTCTAGACCTTAGAAGCCTTATTATGTACAACCGGTATCTAGCCCACCTCCTACGTAGGGTGCTTTCAGAGGTCAGTCCAGCAGACCTGGCCCGAGCCAGTCACAGCCACCACGTCCTCCCCAAGCTTGTTTTGAGTGTGGTGACACACGCCATATGGTGAGGGATTGTCCTAGACTTGGGAGGGGTGCACATCCACAAACTTCTCAGCCACAGCGTGCCCCAAAGAGTTCTCAGGCTATGGTTACAGCTCCAGTTGCTACCCCACCTGCTCAGCCAACTAGAGGTGGAGGTCGAGGAGGTAGAGGTCGCCCTAGAAGGGGAGGCCAGGCTAGAAACTATGCCCTTCCTGCCCGTACCGAGGCTATTGCCTCCGATTCTGTCATCACAAGTATTATATTGGTTTGTCATAGGGATACATCAGTTCTATTCGATCCAGGCTCCACTTATTCTTATGTGTCTTCTTATTTTGCTCCGCATTTGGGTGTATCTCGGGATTTTTTGACTTCATCTGTTTATGTTTCTATTGTTGTGGGAGATTCTCTTGTTATAGACTGCATCAATCGGTCGTGTTTGTTTGCTCTTAGTGGTTTTGAGACCAGAGCCGATCTATTGTTGCTCAACATGGTAGATTTTGACATTATCTTGGGCATGGACTGGTTGCCGCCCCATTATGCTATTCTTGATTATCACGCCAAAATCGTGACGTTGGCTATGCCAGGTGTACTGCGTGTTGAGTGGAGGGGTACTTTAGATCACACTCATAGTAGAGTTATTTCTTTTCTTAAGGCTCAGCGTATGGTTGAGAAGTGGTGTGACGCATATTTAGCTTATGTGAAAGATGCCAGTATTGATACCCCTTCAGTTGATTTAGTTCCAGTAGTACGGGATTTTCTCGATGTGTTTCCAGCTGATCTTCCAGTCATGCCGCCTGATAGAGATATTGATTTTGGCATTGATCTGTTGCCGGGCACTCAGCCCATTTCTATTCATCTGTATCGTATGGATCCTCCTGAGTTGAAGGATTAATTACAAGAATTACTTGACAAGGGTTTTATTTGGCCCAGTGTATCACCTTAGGGTGCTCCTGTCTTGTTTGTGAAGAAAAAAGATGGTTCTATGCGTATGTGTATTGATTATTACCAGTTAAACAAGGTTACAATGAAGAAACGTTATCCTTTGCCTCGTATTGATGATCTGTTTGACCAGCTTCAGGGTGCACGGGTGTTTTCTAAGATTGATTTGTGCTCAAGTTACCATTAGATGAAGATTCGGGAGCCAGACATCCCGAAGACTGCTTTCAAGACTCGATATGGTCATTACGAGTTCCTTGTTATGTCATTTGGGCTGACCAATGCCCCAACATCCTTTATGCATTTGATGCACAGTGTGTTTCGGCCGTATTTTGACTCGTTCGTCATTATCTTTATTGATGATATTCTAGTGTATTCCCGGAGTTGGGAAGATCATGAGCAGCACCTGAGGACTGTGCTTCAAACTCTGAGAGAGAAAAAGTTATATGCTATGTTCTCAAAATGTGAGTTCTGGTTGGACTCCGTGGAATTCTTAGGCCGCGTGGTATCGAGTGAGGTTATTCAGGTGGATCCGAAGAAAATAGAGGTCGTGCAGAGTTGGCCCAGACCATCTTCAACTACAGAGATCCGCAGTTTCCTTAGATTGGCGGGTTACTACCGCCGTTTTGTTGAGGGGTTTTCATCGATTACAGCCCCTATGACCAGGTTGACCCAGAAGGGTGCTCCGTTCTAGTGGACGGAGCAGTGTGAGGCGAGCTTTCAAAAGCTCAAGACAGCTTTGACTACAGCCCCAGTTTTGATACTGTCTACAGGTTTAGGGTCTTATATGGTTTATTGTGATGCCTCGAGGATTGGCCTCGGAGTAATGTTGATGCAGGACGGTAGGGTGATTGCCTACGCATCCAGACAGTTAAAGATACATAAGAAGAATTATCCGGTCCACGACCTTGAGTTAGCTGCCATTATTCATGCCCTAAAGATCTGGCGCCATTATTTATACGGTGTTCCCTGTGAAATTTATACTGACCAACGGAGCTTGCAGCACCTGTTCAAGCAAAAGAATCTAAATTTGCACTAGAGGAGGTGGTTAGAGTTGCTAAAGGACTATGACATCACTATTTTGTATCACCCAAGCAATTGAGTCACCGGGCAAAGAGTTTGGGGAGTTTGGCTTATTTACCAACATCGGAGAGGCCTATGGCGATGGATGTTCAGGCTTTAGCCAGCCAGTTTGTGAGATTGGATCTTTCGGAGCCCAGTCGGGTTCTAGCTTGCGTGGTTTCTCGGTCTTCCTTATTTGATCGTATCAGGGAGCGGCAGTATGATGACCCTCATTTGCTTGTCCTTAAGGACAAGGTTCAGCACGGTGATGCCAGAGATGTGACTATTGGTGATGATGGGGTATTGAGGATGTAGGGTCAGATTTGTGTACCCAATGTTGATGGGCTTCGAGAGTTGATTCTAGAAGAGGCCCGTAGTTCGCGGTATTCCATCCATCCAGGTGCCGCAAAGATGTATTAGGATTTGAGGCAGCACTATTGGTGGAGGCTGATGAAGAAAGATATAGTTGGTTTTGTAGCTCGGTGCCTTAACTGTCAGCAGGTGAAGTATGAGCACCAGAGACCGAGTGGGTTGCTTCAGAAGATAGAGATTCCGGAGTGGAAGTGGGAGCGGATCACCATGGACTTTGTAGTTGGGCTTCCACGGAGTTTGATAAAGTTCGACGCTATTTGGGTGATTGTGGATCGGCTCACCAAGTCCGCTCATTTCATTCCTATGTGTACGACTTATTCTTCGGAACGGTTGGCGGAGATTTATATCCGGTAGATTGTTCGTCTGCATGGTATTCCAATGTCCATCATTTTTGATAGAGGTACACAGTTCACATCACGGTTCTAGAGGGCCATTCAGCATGAGTTGGGCACTCGGGTGGAGTTGAGTACAGTATTTCACCCTTAGATCGACGGACAGTCCGAGCGCACTATTTAGATTCTTGAGGATATGCTCTGTGCATGTGTGATTGAGTTTGGAGGGTCTTGGGATCAGTTTGCCATTGGCAGAGTTTGCTTACAACACCAACTATCAGTCCAGCATTCAGATGGCACCGTGTGAGGCTTTATATGGTAGGCGATGTAGATCCCCGGTGGGCTGGTTTGAGCCGAGTGAGGCTAGATTATTGGGCGCAGACTTAGTTCAGGATGCTTTGGAGAAGGTTAAGGTGATTCAGGATAGACTCCATACAGCCTAGTCCAGACAAAAGAGTTACGCGGACCGGAAGATTCGTGATGTTTCCTATATGGTTGAAGAGCGGGTTCTGCTTCGGGTTTCGCCTATGAAAGGCGTTATGAGGTTTGGGAAGAAAGGGAAGTTGAGTCCGAGGTTTATTGGCCCTTTTGAGACATTTTGGCATTTGGGAGGTTATTTATGAGCTTGCCTTACCTCCCAACTTGGCAGGAATTCATCCGGTAATTCATCTTTCGATGCTCCGGAGGTATCACGGTGATCCGTCGCACGTGTTGGATTTCAGTTCAGTCCAGTTGGACAAGGATCTATCTTATGTTGAGGAGCCAGTGGCAATATTGGACAGGCAGGTTAGGAAGCTGAGGTCAAAGAACATTGCATCAGTAAAGGTTCATTGGCGGGGTTAGCCGATCGAGGAGGCGACCTGGGAGACCGAGCAGGATATGCGCAGCCGTTACCATTATTTTTTCACTACTTCAGGTATGTCTCTATGCTCGTTCGAGGACAAACGAATGTTTTAAGTGTAGGAGGATGTGACGACCTGGCTAGTCGTTTTAAGAATTTATGCCCCGATCCCCCATTAACTGCTTTCCCCAAGTTTATTTCTGCTATTTTGATTTGCCGGGATTTTCAGTTTTGAGTTTCGGAGAGTTTTGGGACACTTAGTCCCTAAATGAGAGCTTAAGTGTTGGAAAGTTGACCGTAGTCGGAACAGTGTGAAGACGTCCTCAAAATGGAAATCTGATGGTTCTGTTAGCTCCGTTGGGTGATTTCGGTCTTAGAGGCGTGTTTGGATTGTGTTTAGGAGGTCCGTAGCTAATTTAGGCTTGAAATGCCAAAACTTGAATTTTTGAAGTTTCCGATTCGATAGTGAGATTTTGATCCGAGGCCCGGAATGGAATTCCGGAAGTTGGAGTAGCTTCGTAGTGTTGAATTTGATGTATGTGCAAAATTTCAGGTCATTCGGACGAGGTTTGATAGACTTTTTGATCGAAAGTGTATTTTTAGAGTTTTTGGAATTCTTAGGCTTGAATCCGATGAAAAAAGGTATTTTGATGTTGTTTTGAGCGTTTCAAAGGTTGGAACAAGTTTGAATGAAGTTATGGAATATGTTGGTAGGTTTGGTTGAGGTCCCGGGGGCCTCGGGATGATTTCGGATGGTTGACGAAAAGATTTTTGGAATTGGAGTTGCAGCTTCAGCTGTTCTACTATCATAACCGCACCTGCGAGTGTGGGACCGCAGGTGCGGAGCTGCATAAGCGGAGGATAACCGCAAAAGCGGAATTTGGAGAGTTCAACAGGAACCACAGAAGCGGTGGAATTTCCGCAGGAGCGGTACCGCATCTGCGGATGGGAAGTCGCAGATGCGGAATCTGGGCCCTAAGTGAAAAGTCACAGATACGATAATTGTTCCGCAAATGCGGGACCACAAATGCGGTACCGCAGAAGCGGTCCCAGGATCACAGATGCGGAAACAGATGGGCAGAAATATGAAATTTCGAGGGTTTAGTTTCAAAAGTTAGAAATTTGATTTGGAGCTCAGGAGAGGGCGATTTTGAGAGGAAATTGAAGAGGAGGTCATTGGATTTGGGCCATTTGGAGTCGAGTACTCGCAGCAAGAGCGTGGTTTCGGGTTGATTTTTGAGCTGGTTCGAGGTAAGTGGCTTTTCTAACCTTGTGTGGGGCCTTCCTCTTAGGATTTGACCTTGTGTGAGGTGACGAGTGCGTACTTGTGTTAATTGTTGGAGATCCAATTTTCTTTAAGTAATTACTAGTATGTTTCCTTTTATGTTTTTATTACTTGTACTATTAAGCCTTTTGTTAGCTTAGGAAAGCATGTCTAAGTGACTTAATTGCTTTACTTGCCCAAACTGCCTTACCTGAATTCTGTGCAGCATGCTAGGCTAGAATTACTTGTTCGCTTTAATATGAAGTTGCCATTTCTGAATATTTTCCTGTTGCTACTGTATTTACATTGGGACTAGGGATGTGGGATTCCGGTAGATCCCCCTGCACAGTTTTATAAAACTATGGTAATGTACCCGGTAGATTCCCCCAGTACTCGGTATTACATTTTGGACTACAGAATGGGATTCCGATAGATCCCCGCGCACTATGAGTTGGACTACGGGACGGGATCCCGGGAGATCCATTAGATATGTACATATGGGACTACAGGACGGTATCCTGGGAGATCCCCGTTTGTTATTTTGGTGCTAAGTCACATTTCTTTCCGTGTTTTGCCTTGTCTCTGTAATAGTTGTTGTTGCCCTTTTTATATCCTGTGTTACTTTTACTGTTGTATTTATTTATAATGTTCTGTTCTACACTGTCAAACTTTATACTTTATTTAACCTCAGTAGGGCCCTGATTTTCCTCGTCACTACACTACCCGATCGAGGTTAGGCTTGGCACTTACTGAGTACCGTTGTGGTGTACTCATGCCCCTTCTGCGCATGTTTTTCATGTGCAGATCCAGGTACTGCGACTCAGTCCTATCACCCTTGAGGCGAGGCGATTGCTCCAGCGACGTCGAGGTATATCTGTTGCGTCCACAAACCGAGGAGTCCCTTTCTATTCTAGATTTTAAACTTTTGCCCTTCTATATTTCTTTTCCTTGTTAGATATTCTAGAGTTACAGTACTGTGTAGTGATCCTTAGCTTGTGAGTCATGGGTTTTCGAGTCTTGGAAGTATGTATTGGTTGAGAGTTAAATATTGTATATGCCGAGAGGCACTTTTAAACACTATTTTATCACTCTTCATTCTGTTTTAATTTGTTTTTATTCCGCACTTTGGTTATCTTCCTCAATTAGGCTTACCTAGTAGTAGGGGACTAGGTGTCGTCACGATGGTTCACGAAGGGTGAACCGAGGTCGTGACATGCACGCCGCGGCAGATGTTATGTGGGATTGTACTTGATATCAGTATTCATATGTTCAGTGAACCCGAGCATTTTGACTTGATGAGTATTTGGGAGCGGGCTGCACGTTGCAGCGGATGTTATGTGGGATACACTTTTCTTGTGTTTATTTGGTGTTGTGTTTTCCCTCTGTGGGAGAATTATACTTTTGTTGTTACACATGTTGTACTTGTTAGATAGTTCTTATACTTTGCTTTCCTTTATTTGTGCTGCATAATGGGTCATTGCTGGTTTGGTGTACGAGCTGTGTGGTACGAGAATCCGTGTGGTTCCGTGATGTGTTGTTAGCTGGGCTGCTTGTATTGGCTGAGATGAGGTTCTTAGACCTGAGATTGGTACTAGGGTATTGGGGGTGAGGAGTGTTTGGAAGTATGAGGGTGTTTCTGCTAAGATTTGGGTAATGGCCCTTGGCGGGCGAGAGAATTTCTTGACTTGTTGACTTCATGGGCGGCTATGAGTGTCCGCATATTTCTTTATTATGGTCAGTATCGTGGAAGTACGAAACAAGGTTGTATTCAATGCAAAGTATATTGCCGGCATCCACAATGTTATTTGAGCAGCTATGGTGGTCAAAGGTTATTACTTCGAGTATTTGGTTGCGTGGAACAGCATGTGATTGTATTCTAGGTTGGAATTTTGGCTCGATTCAGCTTGTACAGGTTTATACAGTGTGATGTTGAGGTTAAGGTTATGGAATGAGGAGGAGGTGAGACCTTCAGTTAAGTTGCATTGTCAGTCTTTCATGGGATTGGGGGATCACCCCCGGGTGTATGTATGAGGAGCTCATGCAATGGTTCGATGGCTTTGGAACGACTCCGGGCACGTTCGAGGACGAACGTATGTTTAAGTGAAGGAGGATGTAACGACCCGACTGGTCATTTTGAGCAATGGCATCCGGTTTGGTAGTTTGAGGTCACAAGCAGCTTTATATTATGTGTATCGACTTGCGTGCGCAGTCCAGGCGTGAAACCAGAAAGCTTTTATGTGAAAATATGAAAAATATAGTAATTTCTAGAGTTAAAATTTAGTTTTTATTGGTCAACATTATTGGTAAATGGATCCGGATCTGTGTTCCGATGATCCCGGAGGTCCGCGGTAAAATATGGGACATGGGCGTATGCACGAAATTGAATTCCGAGGTCCCTAGCCTTAGAAATCAATTTTTGAAAAAAATTGTTGTGCTAGTTTTTAAAGGTAATAAAGAAATGAAATAATGTTTGAACTCATTAGTATCGGGCCCGTATTTTGGTTTCGGAGCCCGGTACAAGTTTGTTATGATATTTAAGTCCTATCTGTGAAATTTGGTGAGAATTGGAATTGATTTGACGTGATTTGGACGTTTGGTTGAAAAGTTAGAAAACCATGAGTTTTGAGGTTAAATTCATAGTTTTTGATGTTACTTTGACATATGATGTTTTTAGACTTGTGTGCATGTTTGGTTTGGAGCCCCGAGGGCCTGAGTGAGTTTCGGATAGGTTTAGGCTATGTTGCTCTTGTTTTTGGATACTTCATCATCGTTTCTTCAAGCGAAAATGATACCACATTGAGCAAATGAGATCCAAATTCAGTTTTTATTGAACCATTAGATTCGTATCAAAATTACGTAGCCATAGGAAAAAGAATTATCAAATTTGGACATCGTATGAGGAAGTTATGCTCATTTTCGTGTCGGAAAAAATTGTTGGTTTCTGGTGTGGTCGTAAATGCAAACTTTTTCATCGCAATTGCGATGCCCAGTTTGCAAATGCGAACTTTTTGTCGCAAATACAACTTCTGCCAGCCCTGCCTTGTTCGCAAACTGGGCAAATGCGACATCTGCCTGGGTCGCAAATGCGACATCTGAGACCTGTTAAGTGAGATTTTTGACAGGATTTTCACCCATTTTTCAATTTTCTCAAACCCTAAACCTCCATAGACGATTTTTCAAAAACCCAAACTTCTTCAAATCATTGGGTAAGTGTCTCCAATCAATTTACAACTATATTTTGTGATTATATCTTAGATTTAATATCACATTCATGAGAATCTAAAGGCAAATTTGGGAAAAATTGTAAAATCTTTCAAAAATATAAAATGATGATTTGAATGACCAAATGGTATCGGAATTAGATAATTTTTGTATGGGTGAACTCATAGCGGAATGGGTGTTCGGTTTTTGTAAATTTTGTCGGGTTCGAGGCGCGGGCCCGGGGAGTTGTCTTTTGTTAACTTTTTGCAAATTGTATAAGAATCATAATTTGTTCATTGGAATTGTTTTCTCTTGCATTGTTTGATGTATTCAAGTCGTTTTTGGCTACTGTGATGACCTTTTTATCACTTGATTTACAAGTAAATTCTGTGTTCCAAGGCCTTAAAAGCCTCCTTTTATCTCACCTCGATTTGCGTGCATAGTTCAGGAGTATATCCGGAACGCTTTTATGTGAAAAATTAATGAAAATGGTAATTGGGCTTTAAAATTGAATTTAAGTTGACGTCGGTCAACATTTTGGATAAACGAACCCGGACCCGTGATTTGACGGTCCCGGAGGGTCCAAAGAAAAATATGGGCTTGGGTGTATGCCCGGAATTGAATTCCGAGGTCCCAAGCCCGAGAAATAAATTTTTGAAGAAAATTGTTTAACTGAAATCTTAAGAGTTTTTGGAAATTTGAATGTATTTGAAATTAACTGTATCGGGCCCATATTTTGGTTCTGGAGCACGGTACATGTCTTATATGGTATTTAGGTTGAGCCTGTAAAATTTGGTAAGAAACGGACTTGAAATGAAGTGAATCGGACCCTCAGTTGTTAAAATTTGAACTTAAAATTTGTTTAACTGAAATCTTAAGAGTTTTTGAGATTCTTCTTTAATTTTAATGCTAAATTCGATGTTAAAGGTGTTAATTTGGCGATTTGATCGCATGAGTAAGTCCATATGATGTTTTTATGTTAGTATGCATGTTTGGTTTGGAGACCCGAGGGCTCGGGTGAGTTTCGGATAGGTTTCGGGATGTTTTTACACATAGAAAAGTTGTAGGTTTTGCTGTCTCAGGTGCTCAGTGATTTTGTTCTTCGCGTTCGAGTGGCTTCTCTTGTGAACGCGTAAGGCAAGTTCCTCAGGTGTCAGATTTGTTCATCGCGAACGTGGACCTACTGTCGTGAATGCGAAGGCCTTTTTTGCCGGGGACTGGGGGAAGGGATTTTGTTCCATGCGAACGCGGCAACTCGACCGCGAACGCGAAGGCCATCTGGGCCTGACCCATCGTAAATGCGACAAGCCCATCGCGAACGCGATGAAGGCCTGCCTAGTCATTTTAAAACAGACTCCAACACGGACAGAACTCATTTTTCTTTAAATTTTCGAACTCCGAAGGCCTAGAGGCGATTGCTTTCACACAAATTCATCCCCAAATTGTTGGTAACCAATTCTAAACTTTACTCTTTGAATTACCCAATGTTTTTTTATCACTTTTAATCAAAAATCAAGAGTTTTCATGGTAGAAATTAGGAATTTGGATAGAGTTAGGGCTTGTTGAATAATTGCGATTTAGACCTCGTTTTGGGGTCGGATTTCGAAACTAATTACATATTTGGGCTCGTGGGTGATCGGGTTTTGGTCCGAACCTCGAGTTTGACCAAGAGGGCTCGGGGTCGATTTTTGTCTTTTTGGGGAAAATGGTAGAAAATCTATTATTTAGCATTGGGTATGAATTCCTTAGCATTTATTGATGTTGTTAAATTAATTTGGACTAGATACAAGTAATTTGGAAGCGAATTCTAAAGGAAAAGCGGTGTTTGAGGCTTGAGTTGGCCTTGAAAATTCGAGGTAAGTGTTTGGTCTAACCTTAGCTTGAGGGAATAGGTATCGTGCTTTATTTGCTATGTGCTAATGTAGTGTACGACGTATAAGTGTGGTGACGAGTATCTATACGTCGTTGTCAAGCATGCCCGTGAGTCTTAAATTGAAATCGTTATGTTCTTAATAAGTACTACAAATGCCTAAGTAGTTGATTCTCGGTGTTGGGTAAAAATTATGATTGTTCTTGTGGTATTTGTTTATGGTTGAGTATTGGTTCTAGTTGAGGTTTCTTTTGTGAAGTTAAATGTTGGAACAAGTTTGGTCATAGCTGATTCCCTTGCCGGGACGTATCTATTTCTTATTGTTGGTTCCCTTGCCGGGATGTGTTTATTCTCATTGTTGATTCACTTTCCAGAATATTGTTGTTTCCTTATTATTCCCTTGCTGGGATTCTTTTGTTATTGGTGTTGAATTGTATATTGGGAGCGGATTGCATGCCGCAAAAACATTATATGGGATCGGGTTGCACATCGCAATATGGAGTAATAAGGGAGGACAGGAGGGGTCAGGTTGCACGCCACAACAGTGATATATGATTGGATCGGGTTGCACGCCACAACAATGATATATGATTGGATCGGGTTGCACGCCGCAACAATAATATATGATTGGATCGAGTTGCATGCCGCAACAGTGTTGTATGATTTGGATCGGGTTGTGCGCCGCAACAATAAGTAATAAAAGTGGATATTTATTTGTTATTGTTTCCCTATTCTCTCTTATGCAAACCTTAAAATGTTCTTTATGTTATTCTCCTGAGTTATTGTTATTACTTGATATTCCCCCGTAGTATGGTCCCCTTCCCATTTTTAACTGCTAGTTTCCGTTATTATTGCTTCTCGTATATGATTTAACTGCACAGGTTATTTGGTAGTCTCGTCCTAGACTCGTCACTACTTTGCCAAGGTTAGGCTCAACACTTACCAGCAAATGGGGTCGGTTGTGCTGATACTACACTCTGCACTGTGTGTAGATCTCAGTACTGGAGCATACGGACCTTAGCTAGGGGTGCTGCCTTCAGTCTATCAGGAGACCCGAGGTAGACTTGCAGGCATCTGTAGGCCTTGGCATCCCCTCCCTATCTAGTTTCTTCCTGTTCTTTTATATTCCAAAGACAGACATGTACTTTCTTGTTCAGGCTTTATTTGTAGTTTTCTGAGATAGTCTGTGAGATTGTGACACCAGTTCTAGGTGGTTTATGTTTGGCTTAATTCTTAAATTTTATCCTTCCGCTTATTTAATACCCGATGTTTATAAAATGTTAATTTACAATTGTTAAAGGATTAAAAATAAAAAGGGGAAAATAATTGAAATTATTGGTTTGCCTAGCTTTCACTAGTAGGCGCCATCACGACTCCCGATGGTGGAAAATTCGGGTCGTGACAAGTTGGTGTTAGAGTTCTAGGTTGCTTAGGTCTCACAATTCACGTATAAGCTTGGTAGAGTCTGAGGGATTGGTACGGAGACGTTTATGCTTATCCCTCAGAGGCTGTAGAGTTAGGAATAATTTCACTTATATTCATCTCTGTCGTGCGGTTTGGTTTCTCAATGCGAATTGAATTTCTAGTTCTTTCGCAGATGGCGAGAACACGCGCTTCCTCATCTACTAATCAGCAGCCCGAGCCCCTACCAGCAGCTCCCACGAGGGGCAGAGAGCGAGGCGGAGGCCGTGCTAGAGACGAGGCAGGGGCAGAGCTCAGCCCATAGCAGCAGCACCAGCGCCGGAGCCTCAAGTTGAGTTTGATGGTGAGGTTCCGACCCAGACAGTTTCGGTGGGCGTAGATCAGGTCCCAGAGGAGTTCATTGCTACCCCAGTACTCCAGGATGCTCTAGTCCGTCTAGTGGGCCTTATGGAGAGTGTCCCCCGAGCAGGCTTACTTCCTGTAGCACCAACCGTCTCTCTGGCTGGGGGAGGAGCATAGACTCCTGCTACCCGCACTTCGGAGCAAATGACTCCCCAGTTTCAGACTCCAACAGCTCAGCCAGTTGGAGTAGTTCAGCCGGGTGTGGTAGCTCAGACCGGTGATGGAGCAGCTATGTCTGCCGATGCTTTGTGAAGGTTGGACAGGTTTACCAAGTTGTTCACTACTACTTATGGTGGTACATCTTTAGAGGATCCCCAGGATTACTTAGACAACTGTCATGAGGTTCTTCAGAACATGGGGATAATGGAGACCAATGGGGTCGACTTTGTTGCTTTTTGCCTGTTAGGATTCGCCAAGACTTGGTGGAGGGATTATTGTTTGGCTAGGCCATCTGGGTCACCTGCCTTGACTTGGGATCAGTTCTGTCAGCTATTTCTGAAGAAGTTTCTTCCTATAACTCAGAGAGAGGACTATTGGAGGCAATTTGAGCATCTCCAGCAGGGTTCTATGATCGTCACTCAGTACGAGACCAGATTCATTGCTTTGGCCCGTCATGCTCTTATCATACTTCCCACTGAGAGAGAGAGAGAGAGAGATAGAGAGAGAGAGAGAGGGTGAGGAGGTTCATTGAGGGACTCGCTTAGCCGATTCGATTGCAGATGGCTAAGGATACTGGAACGAGATTTCTTTTAAGGATGCGACCAATGTGGCCAGGAGAGTTGAGATGGTTTTATCATAGGGTAGTGGTCAGGGGTCTGACAAGAGGCCTTGTCATTCAGGCAGGTTCCGTGGTGCCTCATATGGAGGCAGGGATTCTTTTGGTAGTGGCCATTCTCCAAGGCCATTTTATTCAGCACTTCAGACTTCTCATGGTGCTTCAGGTGGTCGTGGTTCTCATATGCAGTATTCTAATTAGTAGTCCTACCGTGCACCATCAGATCCTATCAGAGCACCTCCTATTCAGAGTTATTCTCATGGTCAGTCGGCCCGCCAGGGTCAGTCTCAGTTCCCTCAGCCACATCACTCAGGTGGATGCTTTGAGTGCGGTGAGTATGGTCATATCCGGATGGCTTGTCCGAGATTAGTGGGTGTTCAATCGCAGCAGCAGGGTTCCGATGATATGGTTCAGGCACCAGGTGTTCCACCGCCCGCTCCGCCAGCTAGGGGTGGGGGGTAGAGGTGCTATAGGTAGAGGTAGAGGTATTAGAGATGGAGGTCAGGCTACTAGAGGTGGAGGCCAGCCAACAGGAGGCCGTCCCAGGGACGTAGCTCAAAGTGGTGGGGCCCAGCCCCGATGTTATGCTCTTCCAACCAGGCCCGAGGCTGAGGCCTCCGATGCAGTTATCACAGGTATCGTTCTGGTCTGTAGTAGAGATGCTTCAGTTCTATTTGATCTAGGGTCTACATACTCCTATGTTATTTTGCCCTGTATCTGGTCATGCCTAGTGATTCTTTTAGTGCTCTTGTATATGTGTCTACAACGGTGGGTGATTCTATTGTGGTGGATCGTGTCCATCGTTCATGTATAGTTGTGATTAGGGGTTAAGAGACCCGACTAGATCTGTTACTTTTGGATATGGTTGATTTTGATGTCATATTGGGGATGTACTGGTTATCATCTTATCACGCTATCTTTGACTGTCATGCTAAGACTGTGACCTTAGCCTTATCGGATTTACCTCGTTTAGAGTGGAGAGGGACTCCTGGTCATTCTACCCGTAGGGTTATCTCATATATGAAGGCTCGTCGTATGGTCGAGAAGGGGTGTTTGGCCTATTTGGCATATGTTCGTGATTCTAGTATCGAGGTTCCTTCTATGGATTATGTGCCTGTTTTTCGTGGGTTTCTGAGGTATTTCCTTTAGACCTACCGGGTATGCAACCCGACAGGGATATTGACTTCTGCATTGATTTGGCTCCGGGCACTCAGCCCATTTCTATCCCGTCGCATCGTATGGCCCCACCAGAGTTGAAAGAATTAAAAGAACAGTTGCAAGACTTGCTTGATAAGGACTTCATTAGGCCTAGTGTCTTGCCTTGGGGTGCGCCGGTGTTGTTTGTTAAGAAGAAGGACGGATCGATGAGGATGTGTATAGATTATCGGGCAGTTGAACAAGGTCACAATCAAGAATAAGTATCCATTGCCTAGGATTGATGATTTGTTTGATCAGCTTCAGGGTGCCAAGGTATTTTCGAAGATTGACTTGAGATCTGGCTACCATCAGTTGAGGATTAGGACATCCGATGTCCCTATGACAGTTTTCCGCACTCGGTACAGGCATTATGATTTCTTGGTGATGTCATTTGGGTTGACAAATGCCCCAGCAGCTTTTATGGATTTGATGAACCGAGTGTTCAAGCCTTACTTGGATTCATTCGTGATAGTCTTCATTGATGATATTTTGATCTATTCCCGCAGCTAGGAGGAGCATGAGCAACATCTGAGAGTGGTTCTTCAAACTTTGAGAGATAGTCAGTTGTATGCTAAGTTTTCAAAGTGTGAGTTCTGGTTGAGTTCAGTTGCACTCTTGGGTCACGTTGTTTCAGCTGAGGGTATTTAGGTGGATCCGAAAAAGATAGAGGCAGTCAAGGACTATCCTAGACCCACATCAGCTACATAGATCTGGAGTTTCTTGGGTTTGGTGGGTTATTACCATCGGTTTGTGTAGGGGTTTTCATCTATTGCAGCCCGATGACCAGGTTGACCCAGAAGGGTGCCCAGTTCAGGTGGTCAGATGAGTGTGAGGTGAGCTTTCAGAAGCTCAAGATAGCTTTGACTACGGCGCCAGTGTTGGTTTTGCCTACAGGTTCAGGGCCATATACAGTGTATTGTGATGCATCGCGTATTGGACTTTGTGCAGTATTGATGCAGAATGGCAAGGTTATTGCATATACTTTGCGACAGTTGAAGATCCACGAGAAGAATTATCTAGTTCATGACTTGGAGTTAGCAGCCATTGTTCACGCACTGAAGATTTTAAGGCATTATTTATATGGTGTGTCATGTGAGGTGTTCACAGATCACAAGAGTTTGCAATACTTGTTCAAGCAGAAGGAGCTAAATTTGAGGCAGAGGAGGTGGTTGGAGCTATTGAAAAACTATGATATCACCATCTTATATCATCTAGGAAAGGCCAATGTAGTGGCCGATACATTGAGTAGGAAGTCAGCCAGTATAGGCAGCCTTGCGTATTTTCCAGTCTATGAGAGGCCGTTTGCTCTGGATGTTCAGGATTTGGCCAATCAGTTCGTGAGGCTGGATGTTTCTGAGTCCAGCCGTGTTCTAGCTTGCACAGTCGCTCGTTCTTCATTATTTGAGCGTATCTGAGATCGGCAGTATGATGATCCTCATTTGCTTGTCCTTAGAGACACAGTGTGGCACGGAGGTGCCAAGCAGGTTATAGTTGGAGATGATGGAGTTCTGAGGATGTAGGGTCGTATTTGTGTGCCTAATGTGGATGGACTCCGTGAGTTGATTCTAGAGCAGTTACATAGTTCCCGGTATTCTATTCCTCCGGGCGCCGCTAAGAAGTATCAGGATTTGTGGCAGCATTATTGTCAGGATGAAAAGGGACATTGTTGCGTATGTGGCTCAGTGTTTGAACTGTCAACAGGTAAAGTACGAGCATCAGAGGCTTGGTGGTTTGTATTAGAGGATTGAGCTTCCTGAGTGGAAGTGGGAGCATATCACTATGGACTTTGTTGTTGGACCCACGGACTCAGCGGAAGTTTGATGCAGTGTGGGTTATTGTTGATAGGCTGACTAAGTCAGCGCATTTCATTCATGTGGCAGTCTCCTATTCTTCCGAGAGGTTAGCTGAGATCTATATCCGAGAGATTATTTGTCTTCATGGTCTGCTCGTGTCTATCATTTTCGATCGAGGTAAGCGGTTTACCTCGCATTTTTGGAGGGCAGTTCAGCGTGAGTTGGGCACACTAGTTGAGTTGAGCACAACATTTCATCCCCAGATGGACGGACAGTCCGAGCGTACTATTCAAATTTTGAAGGATATTCTTCGAGCTTGTGTTATGGACTTTGGAGGTTCGTGGGATCAGTTCTTTCCTTTAGCAGAGTTTGCCCACAATAACAGCTACCAGTCGAGCATTCAGATGGCTCCCTATGAGGCACTATATGGTAGGTGGTGTCGGTCGCCAGTTGGATGGTTTGAGCCGAGAGAGGCTCGGTTGTTGGGTATAGATTTAGTCCAGGATGCCTTGGATAAGGTAAAGATTATTCAGCATAGGCTTCGTACAGCTCAGTCCAGGCAGAAGAGTTATGCCGACTGCAAGGTTCGTGATGTGGCATTTATGGTCAGAGAGCCAGTGTTGCTCCGGGTATCGCTCATGAAAGGCGTGATGAGATTTGGGAAGAAGGGCAAGCTAAACCCTAGGTTCATTGGTCCTTTTGAGATTCTTGATTGAGTGGGAGAGGTGGCTTACAAACTTGCATTGCCGCCGAGTTTATCAGTTGTGCACCTAGTGTTTCATATGTCCATGCTTCGGAAGTATCACGGCGATCCATCCCACGTGCTAGACTTCAGCACTGTCCAGTTGGACTAGGACATGACCTATGAGGAGGAGCCGGTAGCTATTCTAGACCGGCAGGTTCGTCAGTTGAGATCGAAGAGTTACCCTTCTGTTCATGTTCAGTGGAGAGGTCAGCCTGCCGAGGCAGCTACTTGGGAGTCCGAGTCTGATATGTGAAGCCTATCCCCATCTTTTCCCCAACTCAGGTACTTCTTCTCTATGTCCGTTCGAGGACCAAAGGTTGTTTTAGAGGTGGAGGATGTGATGACCCAAAAGGTCATCACTTGATTTACAAGTAAATTCTGTGTTTTGAGGCCTTAAAAGCCTCCTTTTATCTCACCTCGATTTGCTTACGCAGTCTGGGCGTATATCCGAAATGTTTTTATGTGAAAATTTGATGAAAATGCTAATTAGGCTTTAACATTAAATTTAAGTTGACTTCGGTCAACATTTTGGGTAAACAGACCCCGGACTCATGATTTGACTGTCCTAGAGGGTCCGTAGAAAAATATGGGACTTGAGAGTATGCCCAAAATTGAATTCCGAGGTCTCAAGCCCTAAATGAATTTTTGAAGAAAATTGTTTAACTGAAATCTTAAGAGTTTTTTGAAATTTGAATGTATTTGAAGTTAATGGTATCGGGTCCGTATTTTGGTTTTGGATCCCGGTACATGTCTTATATGGTATTTAGGTTGAGCCAATAAAATTTGGTAAGAAACGGATTTGAAATGACGTGAATCGGAACCTCGGTTGTTAAAATTTGAACTTAAGAGTTTTTGAGATTCTTCTTTGATTTTAATGCTAAATTCGTTGTTAAAGATGTTAATTTGGCGATTTGATCGCACGAGTAAGTCCATATGATGTTTTTGAGTTAGTATGCATGTTTGGTTTGGAGCCCCGAGGGCTTAGGTGAGTTTCGGATAGGTTTCGGGATATTTTTACACTTAGAAAAGTTGCAGGTTTTGCTGTCTCAGGTGCTCAGTGATTTTGTTCTTCGCGTTCAAGTGGCTTCTCTCGTGAACGCTTAAGGCAAGTTCCTCATGTGTCAGATTTGTTTATCGCGAACGCGGACCTGCTGTCGCCAATGCGAAGGCCTTTTTGGCCGGGGACTGGGGGAAGGGATTTTGTTATACCTGAACGCGGCCACTCGATCGCGAACGCGAAGGCCATCTGTGCCTGACCCATCGCGAACGCGACAGGCCCATCGTGAAAGCGATGAAGGCCTGCCTAGTCATTTTAAAACAGACTCCAACACAGACAGAACTCATTTTTCTTCAAATTTTCGAACTCCCAAGGCCTAGAGGCGATTGTTTTCACACAAATTCATCCCCGAATTGTTGGTAATCAATTCTAAACTTTACTCTTTCAATTACCCAATGTTTTTTTATCACTTTTAATCAAAAAACAAGAGTTTTTCATGGTAGAAATTAGGAATTTGGGTAGAGTTAGGGCTTTTTGAATAATTGGGATTTAGACCTCGTTTTAGGGTCATGGGAGCTATCAAATCCAAGTACAACAGAGAGTTTTGATTTAATAATTCTGCTTGAGATCTGAACCAAGATCGGTGACTTCTAAAGGCGATATCACCGGAACCTCGAATCGGCGAACTCGAGCATCACCTCACTTTAACGATTGTCACGGAGCTGATTTTGGACTGATTTTGAAGCTATTTTTGAGCTATTTTCGCAGCTGGTTTCTGCTGCGTTCTGGGATGATTTTTGCAGCTGTTTAACTGGTGAATTTGGACTGACTTTCAACCAGAGTTTTGGTTGGTGATGAAGCAGAACCGGTGGGGAGAGGAGTCGAAGAAGACGGGATTTCAAAGGGGAAGGGGTCGTCGATTGCGACGCAGCTTTTCTAATTGTCCCCTTTATTCTTTTTAGTTGATCTTTAGCCTTTTTCTTAGGTTCTAGATTTGTTTCCTTTTTTTTGTATCTTTTTTATTCAAGCTTTCTTTTAACTTTCAGAAGACAAACGGCGGATTCAATATTTAGGGTCTAGGTCACTATTTAGGCATTAGGTACTATTATATAGGGGTAGGGATTAGGTTAGGGGTATGGGCCTAGAAATTATGGGCTAGGTCCAAAATTAGGCCTAAAAATAGGTTGCCCGAGCCCAAGTTTTATTCTTTCCCCGCGAACGCAATTAAAATACAATCCCATTTATTAATTAGTCCTACTTAAGGAAAATAACTATTAAAATAAGACTGACCGTTAAAATAAATTTTTTTTTTTTGGTATTTTCAAGATTAAAAATGACTACAACACATTAATGAAACTATTTTTTGTAATTTTCATTTTTGTTGTATTAAAATAAAGTAAAAGAGTCAAAATTACTTAAAATATCTATATTATGCCTAAATTAAATATTTACGTGCTAAAATATGAAAAATCTTGGGGAGGGTCAAAAATCACATGTCTACACCAAGTGTGAAGCTTCTCGATCAATTTCGCCAATACGCTCTTCAAGCCTTGCCTCCCTTAGCGTGTTCGTTGCCCTCTCGGATTTCTGCTCGGATCGAAGGACACAGATAGTGTCCTCCAACGCCGCCGCCCTCGCTGAGGCCGACGCCCAAGCACTCTCGGCGCTCTCCAACTCAGACACTTTCCTCTCTGGCTCGTCTAGCTTCCCCATCCATTCTGCACTAAAAGCCTCAACCCTGACGGCATTTTGATCGAGCTCGGATTGTAACGACAGCACCTACGTCTGAAGATGCTCACACTCAACAACGACCCCCTTTCCCAACTTAAGTTCTTTGTCCTTTGCACGAAGTAGCTCCTCAAGCTCACTATTCCTGCTAATGGACTGCATAAGCTCCCGATCCCTTTTCTCCAGCTCCTCCCCGAGAGATTGATTGCCGAAACTCACCCTGAGCCGCTCGTGCATCTCGCGGCACTTGTTGGGGTAGCACCGATACTTTTCCAGCATCATCAGAAAAATCTTGGCCCGAGTGTCGGCCCTGTGAGCACTATCGATTTCCAGCATATAGGACTAAAAGCAAAAAAATAGGGAGGGGGGGTCGGTAGAAGCCAAGGCTGCCAAAAACAAAAGGAACAAAGAGGAGAAACTTGCCCTCAGGCCCATAGCGCCCACTTCATGCATTAATTCAACATCGCTGACATCCCGGAGAGCCTCACACTCTGCGGCAGAGCATAGAAGGTCAAATTGCGGCACCAAACCTTCCGTGTCCTACAGGAGATTATGCTCCGATGGAATCTCAAGTATACGGTAAGGACCTCTTGCTCATACCATATTACGGGTAAAGCCCTCCTCTAACATCCTGACATCATCAGGATCAAGGTCGTATTAAGACTCGTAGTCATAGACCATGACACCCTTTCCCCTCTCTGCGGATGAAGAAGAAGCTTGATTCTGCTCGGATGATGAAGGCCCGCCCAAAACAGCAACAGCAGCCTTGGTACTCCGACTTCCCGTCGCTATAGCCTGTTGATCGTTCACACCGGCCAAAGCCACCCATCGAGTCAGCCTCTGCCACTTTTTGCCTGTGCGGTCGGGTTAGCATCACCGCCAATTTTAGACACCACCAAAGGAAGGTCACCCCCCGAAGATGCTTCGGCTGAAGGAGCCACTTTGGACTCCACTCACCGTCTCTTCGACGGACCCTCTCCGCTATTAGCACGGGAAGACTCACCCGTTGAGCGGGCAACAAGAGCCTGAGTCTCGGGTTGAGGAATAACTTCCATGCACATGTCCCCGGCCGTAGATACAGATTGAGTCGCCCTCGATGAAGGCGGGGCAGCAAACCTCGGTGATGGCCGAGCAGAAGGCACCGGTCAACGGAAAGCAAGTGGAGGAGCCCTTGCCCTTTGCACTCTCCCTGTTAACGGAGAAAAACAATCATGTAAGCAACAATATCAAATTACAAGTCAAAGAATAAGAAAACTATAACGAGTCGACTTACCGGTGAGAGGCTTACGCCCATATCTCCCATAGAAGGACGCCCACTCACGGACCCCCGCCGTATGAGGAAGAATAGCATTAACCCACTCGTGGATGTCGTCAATGGGCGGGGGAGGCAATCTCTTAGCTGCGAACGTAGAAAACAAATTAGCAATGCCACCTAGAGAGAAACGGCCGGCCACCACCTCGAGAGGAATCACAAACTAAACAAAAGAAAACTTACGGGCGAAGTTCCATGTCTTGGGAAGCCCTGCTGGGTTCGCCACAAGATGCTCGGTCCGTACGAAGAAATAACTCTCCCAGAAACGATGATTAGCCTTGTCGTTCATCTTCACCACCAAACTCTTTGTTCCTCAGTGACGCATGTGGATCATCGATCCTCGAATAAGTTGGGGGACAAAAATATTAAGCATATGCCCCAAAGTGACCTCTCGATCGGCGAGCTCTACGTACTTGAGCAGCATGAGGAAGAGTTTGTACACGTACGGTGAAAGCTGAGCTGGGCACAGCTCGTAGAAGCGGCAGAAGTCTATCACTAGGGAGGGGAACGAAAGCGTATACCCAACAACAAAAGGGTACGCGTAGAATGCGTAGTACCCTGGGCGGTGCAGATGCACAATGTCCGTTCCCGTCGCCGGTATCATTTCAATGTGATTCGGAATTCCCCATTTGGTCTTGAGCACCACAATCGCCGCTTCATCCATGGTAGATGATGCAGGTTCTGGCTCTTCTCCGTCGGGCTGTTGAAATCATACCATAATTTCCCCGGACGGAGCAATATTTCAGCCGTTGTTGGAACCCCCTCATCTTCCGCTACCTTCGCTCCTTCTTCGAGAACAGGTACGTCATTTTCTGACACCGGAGCTTCGACGGGCTTGTCAGTATGGGAAGAAGTACTAGCCATTTGTCTCAATTAATCGGAGTAAATGAGTAGGAGAAAGGGAGAGAGAAGATGGTGGCGTCAATTTCTGACTAACGGGAGAATGAACTTGGAAGTTTGAAATATTAAATAAGGTAAAGGTTTGCAAAGCTCTTCTGATAAGTCGAAAAGTGTAGCAATAGGATGGTGTTTTTTCCCTATTTATAGGAACATAAATGTCCTGAGCGGGAAACCCAAGAGCCGCCAATCAAAACTGATAGGGCACGAGAAACGATACGATTTCATGGGAAATATGCATCATAATGATAGTGGTTGTTCATGATGCATCAAATCAATACAACGGTTCAACTCTGAACGGACGTAACGATTCAATAGTATCATTGAAGCGTTACGTCGTTGCCTCGACCTAAAGGCCTCGCTCAAGGCGTAAACATTCAGATTTCTCCTAACTTTCAAAGCGACAAAGTCCGCCCATTGAGCCCACTAAGAGGCGACCTCGATGGACGGAGGGACTAACTATATGGGTCAAAATTTGACCATAGTGGTCGTCCCCAAGAGGAATGATAAGGGGTCGACCAAGCTGTAACCATGCCCAGGGGCGAGAAAGCAAAGAGCACCTCGGCCATCGATGGGGTCAAATTGTCGGAAAGCGTACATCATAGAACAAGCGTTGTGTTTGAGCAAACGACGAAAGGTACAGTCGTAAGAAAGTACACCGGTCAAAGACCATTGGATAAAAGAGAAAGGAACTATATATATGGGGAGGGAGCTTAGAGAAAAGGGGGAATTTCAGGAGGAGCGCAACCACAATAAAGGAATCAAGAGGAATCTCTTGTTTATCAACAAGTTACCTCTCTTCCCTTTCTCTGCTTCCATGATTACAATGCATCTTTGCTCTGAATGGAAGCTCATCTCTCATGTTTTATGTATGATTTATCACATTAATAAATTTCATACGTTCTATTTTCCTTTTATTTCACACTTCATATGCTTGGATCTGAAATTAATTATGTTTAGCTAAAATTTACTTTCTTTATTATCAATAATTAGTTTGACAAAGAGTTTTAAACTTTTTACTCAAACAAGTACCATTCACATTAGTACTGGAAGATACAATAGGAGAGCTTTATACATGTCCATCCTTTTTGGTGTGACCAGATGTATGATGCCCTTTTGGTGCATAAATAAGGAATTTCCAGAGTGAAAGTGATCAGAATATTTTAGAAACATCAAAATTAAAGAGGGAACACAACAAAAAAACTAAAACCTTATCATGAACTAGTAGACAAGTAACGTGTCTGTTCTTCATACCTTGAAATCCATTTTATGTCCTATCAAAGAATAAAGTTCCCTTGACTTGGGAGGCACTCTCTCACTATTAGAAATTCGGAAAAAAGCGACCAAAATTGGTCTGTCAAGAAAAGCGACGAAAGTTGGTCACTAAATTGGAGAAAATAATTAAATAATTATTCTAAATACATTAGCGACCAAGGTTGGTCACTTTTTGGTCGATAATTTCGTCAAAATGTTGACCGGACTGGTCAGACTTGCTTGGTCAGACTTGCTTGGTCAAAGAAATACTGAAATTAGCGACCTACTTTGGTCGCTAAAGGGGGACCCACTTATAAAATTTTCATAATTATATTATTATTTAAAAAAAATATAAAATATAAATAAATATAATTTAAAATTAGCGACCAAAGTTGGTCTCTCATAAAAGGGGAAGCAGATAGAGAACAACTTTGATCGCTAATATGGGACTCGGTTATAAAATTTTAATAATTATATTATTATTTTAAAAAATTATAAAATATAAATAAATATAATTCAAAGTTAGCAACCAAAGTTGGTCGCTTACAAAAGCGGAAGCAGATAGAGACCAACTTTGGTCGCTAATCTGGGACCCAATTCTAACGTTTAACAATTATATTATAATTTTAAATATTATATAAAACATAAATAAATCTGATTTAAATTTAGCGACCAACTTTGGTCGTTAATTTTAATTTCTGGATAATCGGCGACCAACTTTGGTCACTAAATATAATTTCTGAAAAATTAGCGACCAAAGTTGGTCTCTTTTTAGGTCAACATTGGTCAAAATTAAAAATCACTTTTGTATTTACTATCTAAATAATATAAATGTAATCCGTTAACACTTTTGTAATACATGAATACACTAAAATATACTCTAACATGTTATATATGTAGTTAAGTAGTACAACGAAGCGTGCGTGTATATATATATATATAAGAATATGAAGCGCTCGGAACACAGGACCGGGTTCTTTTAGGCATTGATACACTTGTAAATTGATTCACCAACTTATAACCTACTCAGATGCATGTATATATATTAAAAACAAAACGTCTCGACTTATATCAATTAATATGTTATAGTTGATTCATCGACTTATAACCTAGTGATGAATGAATGTAATTCATTAACTCTGTTACAATACAAATAATGAATACAGTATCATGTATTATAACATGCTATATATGTAGTTAAAGTAGTACGAAATGTGTGTGTGTGTTATATATACACACACTAATATATACTATAACAAGTTATATATACATTATAGTATTACAGTGAAGTGTCTGTGTGTGTGTCTATATATATATAAAAAGCTTAGGATATATATATATATATATATATATATATATATATATATATATATATATATATGTATATAGCTTATTTACTATATACTATACTATACTATATTATAGTATACTATATATACCGAATATACCTTGTATACTATGCACTTAGAATATATAATACACTATACTATATATATATATATATATAGATATATACTCTCTCTTTTCAGGTCAACATTGGTCAAAAAATATATATACATACTCATACATATACTCTCTCTCTCTCTCTCTCTCTCTATATATATATATATACTATATTATACTATATATATCGGATATACCTTGTATACTATGCACTTAGTATATATAATACACTATACACTTTGTATATATAATACACTATACTATATCTACATATATATACTATACACTTAGTATATAATACACTATACTATATATATAGTATAGTGTATTATATTACACTATACTATACACTTAGTGTATATATATATATGTACCGATAGACTTTTTTTTTGTCGCTTATAGTAATTAGTAAGTGTATTAGTTGTAATTAACTTATAGATTGACATTACACTAAGTATTAGTGCATTAGCTAATATTATATCGAATATAGCTTTTATATATATATATATATATATATATGTACATAATAATTTTAAATTGAATTAAAATCCTAAATTTTAATATTCAATATTTAATATCGAATATATATATATTTAAAAAAACCAAAATAGAAAAAAAAAAGTAATGTAATTTTTTTTTAGAAATAGCGACCAACTTTGGTCGCTATTTTGGTCAAACAGTAAAAAAATAGCGACCAACGTTGGTCGCTATTTTGGTCAAACAGTCAAAACTTAATTAGCTACCAAAATAGTGACCAACATTGGTCGCTTTTTCTAATTTCAGAGTCAAAATCGGGTTTCCCCTCCCATTTTCTTATTTTCTTCCCAAAATTTCCTCAAACTCTCTCTCAACACATTCCTCTCCTCTTCTCTATTCTCTCACACAAATCAATCCCCCCACCCCTTACCACCACTGTGACCGCGCGCCACCACGCCGGAGCCGCTGCTAAATATGTCACCAGAGCCGCTGTCCGCCGGAGCCGTTGCAGCACCACCACTGCTTTTTAATCCTCATTTTAATCTGCCAAGGTTAGTAATCTACCTTATTAGCTTTTTAATTTTTAATTTTTGCTCTATAATTTTGAGTAATTTTTTAGAGTTTTTGCCTATTTAGTATTAGGGATTTTGGTTTTGTCACAACCCGGATTTCCCACCCTCGGGAGTCGTGATGGCACCTACTCATAGAAGCTAGGCAAGCCATGAAATGCGGAAAATTTAACCTCTTTCATTTTAGCCTTTTTAACCAATTAAATTAGCAGGTAATCAGCATTTAAATAATGACGAAAGATGAAATTTAAGCGGAAAACTTAGATAAATATTATATCAAAACCGATACAAATAAAAATCCAACATATATATCTCTACCTAGAAACTGGTGTCACAACATTCACGACTGTCTAGGAATGCTACATACAAGTGTCTGAAAAAGGAAATATAGTCTATCTCGGATACAAAAGAAAACAGAACATCTAAATGGATAGAAGAGACGATGGGCCTGCGGCTGCCTGCAGGGCTACCTCGGTGTCTCGGTGGACTGAAGGCTGGCTTCCCTACCGCTGCTGACCAAGCGCTGCTCCTGTATCTGCACATATAGTGTAGCATCAGCACAACCGACCCCATGTGCTGGTAAGTGTCTGGCCTAACCCCGACGAGGTAGTGACGAGGCTAGGACCAGACTCTAGATAAACCTGTGCAGTTATGTATATATATACAGCGGAAAGATAGACGGAAACAAACAATTAAAACTGGGGAGGGGAAACATGCTTCGGGGAATAACAGATAAGGCAGAATCTCAATAAAATTATAAGGAAACCAAAATTTAACTTCTAACAAGGATAAGGAAAATAAAGGCAAATTTCACTTTCAATTTACATCTTGTTGAAGGCGTGCAACCCAATCCCATTTCTCATATCTTGTGGTAGGCGTACCACCCGCTCCCATTTCATTAAATCTCGTGGTAGGCATACCAGCCGCTCCCATTTCATCAAACCTCGTGGTTGGCGTACCACCCGCTCCCATTTCATCTTATCTTATGGTAGGCGTACCACCCACTCCCATTTCATTATATCTTGTGGTAGGCGTACCACCCGCTCCCATTTACAAGCTAGCACAAAATCACAAGAAATCCCGGCAAGGAAACAAAAGCAATATTATAACTTCCCGGCAAGGGAGCAACAATATCGAAACAATCATCCTGGCAAGGGAGAATCAGCTATAACCAATCCTAACTCAACTTCTACTCATCTCAATTAATACCAATACTCAATCATAAATAAAATCCACGAGAATAAACTAAATCTTTGCTCAATATCGAGAATCATCAATTAAAGCATCCGTAGTAATATTTAAGAACACAACAACTATCAATTTAAGACTCACGGTCATACTCGACTCCAACGTATAGATACCTGTCACCATTCTTATACGTCGTACTCAACAAGAAGAAATTAACAAATAAGACTCAACTCCTAATCCCTCAAGCTAAGGTTAGACCGAACACTTACCTCGATGCCTCGAACACAACTCAAGTTTCAATTATAGCTTTACCCCTTGATTCCTCCGCCAATTCGCTCGTATCTAGCCACAAGTTACTTAATTACATCAATAAACGCTAAATGAATCAATTTGAATGAATGAAAATGAGTTTTTCAAAGTTTTACCCAAAAAGTCAAAATAGCCCCTGGGCCTACGTGGTCAAAACCTGAGGTTCGAACCAAAACCCGATTACCCATTCCCCCACGAGCTCAAATATGTAATTTGTTTTGAAATCGGACCTCAAATCGAGGTCCAAATCCCCAATTTTTGAAAAACCTAGGTTCTACCCAAAACACTCAATTTCTCCCATGAAAATCATTGATTTGAAGTTGAAATCATGTTAAAAGATGTTAATGATTGAAAAAAACTAGTTAAAAACGACTTATAATTGATTTGGAGAAGAAAGGTTGCTTGAAAAATCGCCTCTTATGTTTTTGGGGTTTTGATAATAAAAAATAACTGAAAATCTCGTCTAAATATACTGCCCTCGGATGCCTTGTGCGGACCGCACAAAATCAACCGCGGCCGCACAGGCCTCCCTGTATTCTGCAGTGACAGGTCTTAGTATTTTGGCCATAACTTTCACTACATATGTCCAAATTGTGATTTCTTTACCTTTCTGGAAACTACACACGAAGGAATACAGTTTCGTTTTTGAATCATCTCAAAATTCCTTATGGATCAAAAGATATAGGCTTCCGAAGTCAGACCATTCTTCACCGTGGACCGCACCAAAACTAGTGCAGCCGCACAGGCCTCTCCGTGGCAGCAGTCCATATCACTGGCCTGTTCAGAGGTCATCCACCTCTCTAAGCCTGCAACAACTCAGTTTTTAAGTCTAAGACACCCCGGAACCTACCCGAAACTCACCTGAGCCCTCGGAACTCCAAACCAAGCGCACACAAAACCTCAAAAACATCCTACGGACTTATTTGTGTAATCAAATCATCAAAATAACATCATGAACATCAAATTAAATCTCGAGATCAATGAAATTTTCTCAAAACTTCTATAAACATCCATTTTGCGATTTAAGTCCGAATCACGTCATATGACACCCGTTTTTCACCAAATTGCACAGAAATATTTTAAATCATATATAAGACCTATACCGGGCGCCGGAACCAAAATACGGGCCCGATACCACCATGTTCTAAGCAAATTTCATTTCAAATTTCTTTAAACAGTTTCAGAAAATAATTTTCTTTAAAAAAAATTCGTTTCTCGGGCTTAAGACCTCGGAATCCGATTCCGGACATACGCCCAATTCCCATATTTTCCTACGGACCCCCCAGGGTTCGGGTCCGTTTACCCAGAACGTTGACCGAAGTCAAATTTATTCATTTTACAGTTAAAACTTATTATTTTTCACAGATTTTTATATTTAAGCTTTTCGGCTACGCGCCCGAACTGCGCACGCAAATCAAGGTGGTGCTAAGGGACTTTTTTAAGGCCTCGAAAATACAGAATTTAATTTAAAGCAAGTGATGACCTTTTGGGTCATCACAGGTTTGAACTACATTAGATTTATGAACTTAAGGTAGAAATTATGAACTTTTAGTTCTTGTATTAATTTATATTAAGTTCAATTGTGAAAAGAAACAATTCATACATTAGCAATACATAAATAAGAGTACTTGTAAATACATTGTCTTAGAAGAGGAGCAAGATCTGGTTATTCATTTGTTTTCATATATGTTGGTTTCATGCTTTAAACTATGCATTATACATTTATAAGATAAAAAAACTTCGAGGGCTACTATAGATTCTAATCCAATGAAGAAAGAAAAAGAATTTTAAACTATGCATTATACATTTAAGGTCATATTGGACTTTTAGGATATGAATTGGACTTATAGTTAATTAAAAAAAGATTAGGATATGAATTAACTAAATTAATTTGTTCTTGTTTTATTTGTATAGATGAAACATCGTACTTGGATGTACAATAGGAATTATCCTAATCGGCAGGGATTGCAGGAGTATTTTGAAGAAGGGGTGAATGACTTTATTAGACATGTAATGTCATTTCCACCATACCTAAGTGAAGGAGTAATTAGGTGCCCTTGTGTTAGGTGCGACTGTATGAAGTTTGAAAAACCGGCAGAAGTTAAGCATCATCTTTATAGGAAGGGGTTTATAGCAAATTACTTTGTGTCGACTAATCATGGAGAGATCGATGGTAGCCATGGGATATTTCATAACATGGTTGTGGGTGAAAGTAGTAGGTCGGTGGAGAATACAAATCATGATTCTAGAATTCATGATATGGTTGCGGATGCTTTTGGGATGCACTTAGGGGGTGAGCCCAACGAAAATGTTGAACAAACCCCTAATGATGTCGCAAAACGTTTTTATAAACAGTTAGAAGAAGCTAGTCGTCCACTACGTAATGGAAGTCTAACTCTGAGCTGTCTGTTGCAGTTAGATTACTAAGTATCAAATCTGATTGGAATATTTCTCAAGCAGCCATGGACTCTTTCATTGACCTTATGAGTGAACTAGTTAACTCTAATATCAAACTACCTGGTAATTTCTATAAGGCAAAGAAATTAGTTTCTAAGTTAGGATTTTCGTCAATGAGAATTGATTGTTGTGAAGATAGTTGCATGTTATATTATAAAGATGATACAAATTTAAGCAGTTGTAAGTTTTGTACAGTTTTTGCTAAGATATTAATGTGTTTTTTTTTATTAAATTGCATGTTCATCCCGAGTAATATTACTACGAGGATAATCACCAAAGCAACCAAAAAGTTTTATGATGGCCCTTATACGACTTGGAGTGAATTCTCATTCTCGCTGAAGGAGCAAATTTTCAATCAATTTAAGGTATAAATGTTCTTTTAAGTAGTATAATTATTTATATTTATGATATTTCCATATAATATTTAACTTTTGAAATACAGCGCAAGCGTGTATGGGAACACCGCTATAGCGCGGAAGTGGCTGCAAATTTTCATCTCAAAGCTCGCAAGCGGTTGTATCAAACTTTCTCCAAAGCTAGAAAGTTAAACCAGAAGCCTGACTGGTTGCTTCAGAATTTATGGGAGGATTTGCAAAGGCAATGGCTTACCGCAAAGTTCTTAGAGAAGAGCGAAAAAGGAAAGAAAGCTCGCGCATCTGAGAAGGGAGGATCCTTGCACACTAGAGGTGTTGTGAGCACGTGTTTTTTGCTTTAACGAAAACTACTCCAAAAATAAATCAAAAAATAAAATAAAATACATATTGCATGCATATAGGATTTAATTATGCATTTAAGAGATAATTTAAATAAAATCATAAAAATATGCGTTTGTTCTAATTTTAATGTTTCATTGTGTGATTGATGTTTTGACTATGTGTTAAATAATTGTTATGAATTAATTAATATTTTTGGTGTAAGGTTAAAAAATTGTTTTATAATTTTTATTAGGATTTTTTTTTATTAGAAAATATATGTAATTGTGAAAGAATATTGGACCTGGATTAAAATCCAGGCCCAAGTGAATTAATTACCCCAACAGCCCAAACCAAATTACCCCCCTTTTAGCCCAGGTCCGGTCCAGTCCGAAAAGAATCAATACGACAGCGTTTAGTCGCGGTTCAGCATGGACCGTTCGATCAAATCCAATCAACGGACGAGATCTCCTACCCTTACCCGAAACCTGTAACCCGACCCTTGGACCCGATACAGGCCGACCCTGAACTTAGACCAAACGACGTCGTTCGGATTAGTGGATTAATCCTGGCCTTTCATCTTACTTGATCGGACGGATAACCCTAGCCGCCCTAGGATTCCACCGCCTGAAACCCGGCGGCATCAACGCCGCCGGTCACCAAAATAACACCATAGAATCCCCTGAGCCTCCTCTATCCAAATATGTTAGCCGTTGGGCTCGAATCCTCCTGAAGGTTCTCGAATCTTCATTTGAAGATTCGAGCCAAGTTCAGACCTAAACCAAACAACACCTAGTTAACACCATAGCTTCCCCTAGTCATCCTGAGTATGGATCTGTTGGTTGTTTGGCTCGAATCAGTCCCGAGCTTCTCGAATCTTCTTTTGAAGATTCGGACCAAACAAGGACGAACTCAGATCCGTTTCAAATTAACACCAAATAACCCCTAGGCTACCCTCACCATTGTGTCATGTTTGGTTCTTCTCGAATCTGACCAGAAATGGTTAAATCCCAAATCGAGTTTTTAAGAACCCTAAAAATACCAAACTTCCGGATTCTGTGCATATTAAATGAAGATTGAGGTTTAATCGACCTTAGTCGAAGTATTTTCAGTGGAAAATACTTCGACTAAGGTCAGTTTGATTTCAAACAAAAAAAGGTCCAAATCCAAGTTGAGTTCGAGTTTAATTGAAGATTTAGAGGTATTTTCTATTTCTTTTTGTATTATTCTACGTGTATTGTTGTCTGTTTTAATAGCTTTTTAATTTTTCATATTTTTGTTTTGATTAATTTTGTCATTTCTGTCTCCTACCTATCTACTTAATCCGAATGTGAAATGTTTCTGTTGGTTATGTTTGTTTACAATGTGTGTAATCGACTCGATTAAGTTCGTCGATTAGTTACATTATAAATCCCCGTTATGATAATACATTGTAATAACCTGCTCACCTGTTTTGATTGACTATTATCATGTTGTTGTAATCAGTTAGTTAGACCTTGCTAATTAGTTGGTTCTTGTTTAATAAGTCAGAAAGTTTATCAAACATTTGAGTATTAATTTTGGGCAGTTGGTTTCAGGCAAAGTCAGTATACTGACCATGCCCCTGCATTCATACATATTTCAGATTTAGTCTGAATTGTTCTGATTCTGTGTGATGTTGTTGAGATGTTAAGTTTGAATTCAAATTTACAAATGTTGCATAGATACAACTGTGTTAGGAAGTTGTTTAGAATTGGTTTTAGCTGTTAAAATCAGAAGGATAACCAAGCCTGGACAGATTTTAAAATCAGTTTTGTAACAGATTCTGGATTTTGGTCTGGGGCAGTAATAACAATAATATTAAGGGATTTTCAAGGGGTATTTGAGGAATGAAACAGTAGGGTAATGTAATAATAATAGTATGTTTATAATGGAATGTTAGTGGCTATAATTTAATGGGATAATGGGAAACAAAGGGTAATGGAATGCTGGAAATCAGGGAAAAGTTCACTTAATGGGATTTAAAGTAGTTAAAAGCAGATTTTAGATAGGATTTTCTGTTTTTAAAAGATAAAAGGGTGCAACCATCCCTGTATAAATACAGGAGCTGGACAGACAGTTAAGGAGGACAGAATTTTCAGAGAAAAACAGAATTTTCAGAAAGCTTTTTTTAACAGAGAGAGAATTTTTAAGAGAGAATTTTTAAGAGATTTTGAGGGCTGAGATTTTAAAGGAAGGAAACAGAAAATAGGACACTCACATACACACTCACATACAGATACAGCAGCAGAAACAGAAAATCAGAAACAAACTGAATTTGAAACTGAAGAAAAAACTGAAATCTGAAATGTTGTTCTTTTGTTGAATCTGTTCAACTTTATGTGATTCCACTGTTCAGTTAAAATCCGAAGTGTTTCTTAAAAGTACTTTACTGTGCATCTGGGCTCTTCGAATCCTATTCCTGTTCAGATTTACTGTGTTATCAGTATATTCTACTGAATTTGTTACTGCTGTAACTGCTGAAACTTACTTCTTCTACCTCCATTTTCAGGTATATGTCTTTTAAATTTTAAGTTGGAAAGAGATTTCAGCATGACCCATCAATGAAGTTTGAATTGAAATGCTATTGCCAATTGTCCAAGTTCATTATTTTCATTTTTTATGTTGATTAATTATTAGTGAACTCAATTTGATAGCCATGAGTTAAATTGTCTTATTTTGAAATTCATATAAAACTTTGTAATAATGTTATCCATGTCAAACTTCATTAGTTTAAGTTATCTATGAGTTATGTAAATAAGAAGCATGGTAGAAAGTTGGTTTTATTTACACTTCATGGTGTTGTTAGATAGGTATAGCATAATATAGCATTATCAAAGAAAATATGATATATGTTTATCTTGTTAGTTAATTAGTTGTTGTTTAAAGCTATATGATGATTAGCTGCAATTTGCCATCTTTTGGCATAATATTGGTGGTGTTCATAATTTATAGTTGAAAGATGTATTAGTATAATCCGTATGTTCAAAAGTGTCAAATATAGTAAATAATATTGTATGCAATATCATTTTATTAAGTCAACAAGACTTATTCTCTTTCTTAGTAATAAAAGGCTTAGGAACTTATACAATGCGAAAATTAATAGTTAGTAATAATTCACATAGATTGAGAATCAAATTGGTTTGATTATATCTATATCTATCCTAACTCAATCATAGGCATAACTAAGTAAGTTAATTTCATCTATTAAGATTAAAACGAGTATGTGAGAATAAGTTGAGTTGTATATACACAAATGGCAACATTTTAAATCAATGGTAATTAAAAATAGAATTTGCATTAAGTAATCATGAAAATTCCCGGAAAATATTTCCTTCCTTTATGAATCATTTATTTTCGGTTTCATATGCAATTTATTCTTTGGCATATATATATATATATGTCACATTTGTTTTAAAGTTAGTATTAATCATATTTTTATTCTGTCCTTTGACTTTGAATAATTGGAATGAATATGATTTATATTCGGAAATTATAATCAATGGTCAATATTTAATAAATTGTGGTTTATTTTCCAAAAATTAAAGAATATCTTAAAACGAGATTTCTCGTGATATAACAAACATTTTTTTTGGAAATTCCATAATATCATTACAAATATGTTGCGCAATTAGGGATACGTTCGCGTACCCTGATTATACTTTTAAAAGCAAAATTTCTGATTATGCGTACGCGCAATTTCGAGCGAATATTTAATAAAAGGATTTTTCTAAAGGCGTTAAATCAATTTCATAAAAATCCGATATGTACGGTTCATTATTCAAGAAATAATTATTCTTGATTCAACGCAATCTCGAAAAAATGTGCTTAATAAATATATTGTCAAAAGTAATTGTGTACACGTGCGCGTGACACAATTCCGCATCTTTTAATTTATAACACGAATATACGTACGCGTAATTCGATTCAAAGAAGGTTTCTCAATCACAATAAGTATAAGCGGTAGTAAAATCAGATAACATCAATATTTAATAAAATCAAGATGATTAAGCCAATAATAAAAACAGTTAAGCGACCGTGCTAGAACCACGGAATTCGGAAATGCCTAACACCTTCTTCCGGATTAACAGAATTCCTTACTCAGGATTTCTGGTTCGCAGAAAAATAAACAGAGTCATATTCTCCTCGATTCAGGGATTATAATTGGTGACTTGGGACGCCTCAAAATTCCCAGGTGGCGACTCTGAAACAAATAAACAAATCCCGTTTCGACTGTCCTTTAATTGGAGAAAACTCCCCACGCGCCCCGCGGGCGCGGGAAAAAGGAGGTGCGACAGCTCTGGCGACTCTGCTGGGGATAAATAGGTGTTGCCGTAACCCAGAACCATTGGTTCAGGGTTTAAAGAATTCGAGCTTAAAATATCTGTTTTTATTGGCTTTACTTACTATATAATTTTCAACTGTTTATATGCTAATATGCTAAATGTTTTTTTTACCGCTTTAATATTATTTGAATTGTGAATATATACAACTGCTACGAAACCCCCTTCTTTCTGAGTCTTCTGAATTTATGGTGTACACGTGCGCGTGACCCACCTTTCTGTTAAAGTCATACCAAATAAGACGGAGTTGGGACAAGTAACTAGGTCGGGCAGACTTTCGTGCTCCCGGTACGTTGCCCCCGCTTCGGCTCAAACTGTCCGTTTGGGTAAGCCAGGTTTAGAACAATCAACCTAAGGTTTTACACTTAGAATAACTCAACCATGTACCGGATCCCTAGTAGGAACGAATATTTGCATCATATGCATTTGGCCTTGGAGACTCAACACAGGGGTTGGGTCTGTCTAGGACAGGTGAACCAAAAATTAAAAGACCATCATGATGCATCCTACTTGTTATTTGTGCATTCATTCGCCTCGAACATGCTTGTTGACCAGCTTAAATAAAATCATGGTGAGAAGAAAGGAATAAAAAGGGTTGCTTTAAAAATTTCGAAAAAATATAGTTTTAAATTTTTTTTTTAATAAAAGAAAAAATTTCGAAAATGATTTTTAGTATAAATTTTGACTTTATTAAAATTAAATTTCAGATACAAAATGAGCACTACACAAAGCCCCTCATCCACAAGTACGGAGGAATTTCTATGTCAGCTTCAAATGTGGTGGTATGATTTAGGCGAAGACGGTCAAAAATGGGTCGTCAAGCATTTGGGAAATCTCACGGACATTATGAAAGTTGAGCCTCGGGATGATCTGATTACGGCATTAGTAACTTTCTGGGATCCTGTTCACAATGTTTTTCGTTTCTCTGACTTCGAGCTTACTCCTACATTAGAGGAGATAGCTGGCTATGTTGGTTTTGACGGAAGTTTAAGAAATCAAAGCTTGATATTCACAAAGGCTCCTTCAATACATCGATTCTTCGGTCTTCTGAACATCAGCAGTCAAATCAGGAAAAGCAATGTCATCAATGGATGTTGTTCCTTCAATTTTTTGTATTCCAGGTTTGGAAAGTCAGATGGGTTCAAAATTCATGAGAAAGGCCTTACTAATAAGCAAAACAAAGACACTTGGCAGATGCACCGTCGATTTGCTTTCATGGTGGCTTTTCTAGGAGTCATGGTCTTCCCAAATAAAGAGCGAACAATTGATATTCGCACCGCAAAAATTGTGCAAATCCTCACCACTAAAGAAAATCACACCCTTGTCCCCATCATTCTATCAGATATTTATCGGGCTTTGACTTTATGCAAATCAGGAGCGAAAGTTTTCGAAGGATGCAAAATTTTGTTGCAAATGTGGGTGATTGAACATCTCCAACAACAACCCAAGATCATACAGTATGGGTCGAACAAAGCTAATTGCATCGAGAGCTATGAGGAAAGAACAAAAAATTATCAAGCTCCAGAAGGGATAGAAGCATGGGTATCTCATCTAAAGGCTTTAACGGCAAATCAAATTGAATGGACTCTGGGATGGCTCCCGATGAGAGAAGTAATACATATGTCAACCTCAAATAGTTATCTACTACTATTGGGATTGAGAAGCATTCAGCCATATGCACCACTAAGAGTCCTAAGGCAACTAGGGAGATATCAAATAGTTCCTGATGAGGAAGATTTGAGTATGCAAGTAATCGAATTACACCCAGAAGCCACTATTCCCGAAGCTTTACTTCAGCAAATGTGGAATGGGTGCCGATACTTGAAAAGTGATACTCAAGTCCTAGACACTACCAAGGGTGAGATAAATCCTGGATATGCGAGGTGGTTCGAAAAGCGGTCTCGCGTGGATGATGTACCAGAACCTGAGCTAAAAAGGCCAACAAAAAGACCCCATGTTCAAAATTTCAATGATAAAATCCAAGAACGGTTAATCTGGGGAGAAAAAGAAAAAGGGTACAAAGCCACTATCCATGCCCTAAAAGAAAATCTAAGAAGCCTCAGTTTGGAGAAAGATTTGCAAGAACAAGAAGCCAAAGGCGAGAAAAAGAGTCTAGCTTGTGAGAATGAAAATCTTCATGCTCGATTCCTAAAAATGAAAAGAGTCTCTGAAACGCCAAAGAGAAGCTGGAAGGATCAAAAAATCATCGCCAATCTCTTCGAAAAAATGCAAGATTATGATTCCATTCTTGCGGAAAACGAAAGGGCATTGAGCAAAGCAAAAGAAAGGATCCAACAATTAAACGAAGAAGCCAGATCTAACAAGGAACGCCAAGATAGGCAATCCGAAAAAGACAAGGCTCAATTCAAGAAGGAAAAAGACTATTGGATGCGATCAGAAGACCAGCTTCGTGCACAACTAGAAGAGGCAAGAAGATGCAACAGAGAATACCAACAAGCAGACCTCGACAGGGAAAGATCGCAAGCAAGATTAGAGCAGGCCAGACTCCGAGCTCTATTAGAATCAGCTTTAGATCGTGAAAACCGTGTCAGAGACATAGCCACCACTCGTCAGCAGCAATTGCAAGACCAAGACCAACGTCTCCAAGGTTTCAGGGCACAAATCCACGACTTGGCAGTCTTCACATCTCAAAGTTATGTAAACTGCCAAGGAATGGATTATGAAAGGTTTACAGAGCATGCGCCCACTTTTGCTCGTCATCTAGCAATGGAGTTGGAAAGGATGTATCGTACGCTGGGAGGCCATCCAGGTCAAGCCCCACATTGAGCAGATAATCCAATATTAGAGAACAAAAGTGGAAAGTGGGGCATTTTGTGAGATGTTATGAATTGTATCTTTTATTTTGATTTAAGTGTGTGTGTTTCAAGCTATTTTCTTAAAGTTTTCAAATGTAATTCCATCTTTGTGTAATAAATAAACATGATTGACTTTGGTCCGAACTACGCAAGGTCTGATTCATGTTTGACATGATACGTAGGCAATCTCTAAGATTCGACCACCACGATAAAGATATATATAGTAAATAAAAGCGAATGACAATTTTTCAATTTCAAGAAAGCTGGGACGACACAAGCAACCGAGCGAATGCATAATAGAAAGGGATTATTTGTCTAGGAGCATTGCATCTCAACGTGTGATTATATATGTGTTAAACTCTCAAAACTAACAAGTTTGTCCATTTTCAGAATTCAACCAGTTAGTTTCTCTAAAGAGTATACTGGCATACTATCACTATCATACAAGATCAAAAGGACCAATACCCGAAAGTATGTCTATCCCAGATGTTGACACAGGTATGGAGATAGAAGAGATGGATGTCGGGAAAATGAAAGAAGAAATGCTTAAGCTCAAGCAGCAAATGGCTGAAATGTACCAAGCTTGGTCTACAGGACAGTTACCCCCATCTTACCCAAATAACCCTGCTCCATCAATGATCCAAACTCAGGATAATATCACCACTGAATTATCCCCAAGTTTCCCCATTTATCAGCACTACCGAGGCACCACCTCTCAGACACCACAGTCTCCACCTCCAAAACCAGTTCCGTACCTTCCTCCACCTATGACTCCTGTTTTTGTAGCACCTCCCCCTGCTACATTTCACAAATCTCCTAGTGAGCCTACATTTCAGGCCCAAGACAACCAATATTACCCCCCGGAGCCCACCTTCAAAGCCTCCGAAATCAATTCACCTGCTCCTCGGTTTGATCTCCCAACCGAAATTGACAAGCCAGCCAAAAATGCTGAACAAGAAGAGATGTTCAGGAAGGTCAAAAGTCTAGAACAGTCGTTCCGAGACATGCGGGGATTAGGTGGGCAAGTCAGTGTAGCATACAAAGATTTATGCTTATTCCCTAATGTACAATTGCCATTTGGCTTCAAGATGCCCAAATTTGACCTATACAGCGGGCACGACGACCCAGTAGCCCACTTAAGGGGTTTCTGTAGCAAGATGCGAGGAGCTGGGGGAAAGGATGAATTATTGATGGCTTACTTCAGTCAAAGTCTAAGCGGATCAGCTTTGGAGTGGTATACACGCCAAGACCATGGAAGATGGTACACCTGGGATGACCTGGCACAGGCATTCGCATACCATTTCCAATACAATCTGGAGATCATCCCAGATCGATTATCTTTGACCAAATTTGAGAAGAAACACAATGAAAGTTTCAGAGAGTATGGTTTTCGGTGGAGAGAACAGGCAGCAAGAGTGGATCCTCCTATGAAGGAGAGCGAAATGGTAGACTACTTCCTCCAAGCCTTGGAACCAACTTACTACGCCCACTTGGTTTCAGCGGTTGGAAAATCATTCAACGAGGTAGTGAAGATGGGAGGTATGGTGGAAGAAGGCCTCAAGACAAATAAAATTATGAGCTATTCAGCAATTAAGGCAACTACTCAAGCTATTCAAGGCGGGGTAGGAGGAATCGGAAGAAAGAAGAGGGAGGAAGCAACCGTAGTTGATTCAGGAATTTGGCCGGGACCCAGGGGTTCACCGCTTTACTATAATCAGCAACGACCTCGCCAATCAGCTTACCACCATGATTCATCCCAACATTACTATCACCCTTCAGAGCCTCATTTCGCCATTAACCACGCTCAAGCATACAATCAGCCACCTGTTCACACCAATTGGCGTGCTCCTGTCACACCAAATACCTACCCCCGAGCTTATCCCGGACCAGGTTTCAGGCCTAGGCCAGCATTCAGGGGAGAAAGGGAACAGAAAAAGAAAACTTACACTCCATTGGGAGAGTCTTACACTAGTCTGTTCCACAGGCTGAGACAGTTAGACATGTTGAGACCAATACAATCCAAGCTACCCAATCCTCCACCAAAGAATCTGGATTACACCATTAGCTGTGAATATTGCTCCGGTGCACCAGGCCATGATACGGAGAAATGTTGGCATTTGAAAAACGCAATACAAGAGCTGATTGATACTAATAAAATCGAGGTTCAAACCCCCGAAGCTCCAAATATCAATAAAAATCCAATGCCAGCCCATCAAGAGGCTAATATGATAGAAATCATACAAGTTGATGGGGAGACAAAGAAGCCGTCACAAACTGTCATGATGATCAAGTCTCATGAAAGCAAGCCAGATAAGCAGTTAATGGAGGAGAAGCCGGTGTCTAAGCGTAACAAGAATGGTGATGAACCGTCTATGATAGTCGATGAGGGATCATCAAACAAAGTTGCCACAAAACAAGAGAGGCCGAAGGTGATAGTACCAGGGGTTGCTAACAAACCCGTTGTATTCGTAGAAGGAGCACGTACAGATCGAGTTATTATTGCACCTGTAATCCAGCTGCCAATCATCAACAACAAAGCCATCCCATGGAACTATGAACGGGTGACCGTAATGTACAAGGGCAAAGAAATCAAGGAAGAAGTGTGTGAGGTACAAGGCTTGACTCGTTCGGGAAGATGTTTTACTCCCGAAGAGCTGAGGAAAACTAAAAACAATCCAATGCCAACAAAGAAAGCTGTGACGGAAGAAGAGGCGGAAGAGTTTTTAAGAAAAATGAAGCTCCATGATTATTCTGTTGTGGATCAATTAAAGAAAACCCCCGCTCAAATTTCATTGTTGTCATTACTGATCCATTCAGAGGAACACCGTCTGGCGTTGATGAAAATCCTGAATGAAGCTCATGTTCCTGAAAAGATCTCTGTAAATCATTTGGGCAAAATAGCCAACAGAATCTTTGAGACAAACAGAATTACATTTGCTGATGATGAATTACCTGTGGAAGGTACCGAGCACAACAGAGCTCTTTACCTCACCGTGAAATGTGAAAACTCCATAGTAACCCGGGTATTGGTTGACGTGCAAACATATGCCCTCTCTCCACTTTAAACAAATTGAAAATTAAAGAGGAGAGGATCCAAAAGAACAGTATCTGCGTACGAGGATTTGATGGTGGAAGCAGAGATTCATTTGGCGACATAGTATTGGAACTAACTATAGGGCCAGTTGAATTCACAATGGAATTTCAAGTGTTGGACATGACTGTTTCTTACAACTTATTGTTGGGGCGACCATGGATCCATGCTGCTAAAGCAGTCCCGTCAACATTACATCAGGCTGTCAAGTTTGAATGGGACCATCAAGAAATAGTCGTGCATGGAGAAGAAAATTTAAATGCTCACAACAGCACCATTGTACCAGTCGAGGGAGCAGAAATTGACCAAGGACCATGGGTATACCAAGTGTCCGACACGGTGACGGTAGAGAAAATTCCAGAAGGAAAATACCTTGCGAATCCAAAGGTATCCTCTGCATCAGTCATGGTAGCTTATGAAATGCTGAAGAATGGCTTTATACCCGGCAAAGGTCTGGGCTTATCTTTGCAAGGAATTGTACAACCAGTATCTCTCCCCGAGAACTGGGGAACATTCGGTTTAGGGTTCACACCTACCACCAATGACGTGATAAGGGCCAGGAAGTTGAAACCAAGCATGGGTTCTTCCAAAACCAGTACCACAGCTGTCGAAGTCTTTTGTCAAGACCGGTGCTAAAAATCGCCCGATAACAACAATTCCTAAATCCCAGGTCAATCCTGAGGAAGAATTAATTGAAAGGTTCGAGAAATTGTTTAGTGATGTGAATATGTTGGAAGGCGGAGAAGGGTGTAGCAACGCAGAAGTTCAATTCGTTGGACCAGAAACAAAGCTCAATAATTGGAAAGCCACTCCTCTCCCAATTCGAAAGGAGTCTTGGTAGTTTATTTTGATCTTCTTTCAGTTTGTTTGGGTTATTTCAAGGTTGTAATCCCAAAGTTTATCTTACAGTTGGTTTGAAGTGTGCAAAACCTTGTTATCTTTCGTTATCCAATAAAAAGCAGTTTCCTTTTTATTATCATTCCTAATAGCTTTCTTTTCTTTTTTCTTCTTTTCTATACATCTCTTTTTACGCTGGCTCTAGTGATATGGCATGCATGAGGAATCCTCAGCCCAGTCTTAAAAATCAATCTGGTTCTGAAGTAATAATTCAAGAAATATATTGTGATTACGAATTAGAATATGATGAAGATGAGGGTTTTGAAGAGATTAGTAAAGAGTTAATTCACTTTGAGGAAAAAATCAAACCTAACTTGAGTGATACCGAGGACATCAATATAGGGGACACGAGTAATATCCGAGAAACTAAAATAAGTGTCCATCTCGAACCAAAGATCCGAGAAGAGTTAATTAAAGCACTCATAGAATTCAAAGATGTTTTTGCATGGTCGTATGACGACATGCCGGGCTTGAGCACTGATTTAGTGGTCCACAAATTGCCCACCGATCCAATGGTGCCTCCTGTCAAGCAGAGGCTGAGAAAATTCAAGCCTGATATGAGTGTGAGAATTAAGGAAGAAATCACCAAACAATTGGAAGCAAAGGTCATTCGAGTCACTCGATATCCTGTTTGGTTAGCTAATGTCGTTCCTGTGCCAAAGAAAGATGGCAAAATTAGAGTATGCGTCGACTATCGCAATCTCAACAAAGCAAGTCCAAAGGATAATTTCCCATTACCCAATATCCATATTTTGATCGACAATTGTGCCAAGCATGATATAGGGTCTTTCGTGGATTGTTATGCCGGATATCATCAAATTCTAATGGATGAAGAAGATGCAGAAAAGACGGCATTCATCACACCATGGGGAACTTATTGCTACCGGGTAATGCCATTCGGTTTAAAGAACGCCGGAGCAACCTATATGAGAGCAATGACCACAGTGTTTCATGATATGATACACAAGGAAATTGAGGTATACGTGGATGATGTAATCATAAAATCAAAGCATCAGGCCAACCACGTTGGGGATTTGAGGAAGTTCTTCTTAAGACTTCGCAGGTACAACCTCAAGCTTAACCCTGCCAAGTGCGCATTCGGAGTTCCGTCCGGAAAGTTGTTGGGATTCATAGTCAGTCGACGAGGCATCGAGCTAGACCCATCAAAGATTAAAGCCATTCAAGAACTGCCACCTCCAAGAAACAAAACTGAAGTAATGAGTTTGTTAGGGAGGCTAAATTACATCAGCAGGTTTATTGCTCAGCTCACAACAACCTGTGAGCCAATTTTCAAATTGTTAAAAAAGGATGCTGCAGTCAAATGGACCAATGAGTGTCAAGAAGCGTTCGATAAGATAAAAGGGTACTTGTCGAAACCACCCGTGTTAGTCCCGCCAGAGCCAGGAAGACCTTTGATTCTTTACTTAACGGTTTTGGAAAATTCATTTGGTTGTGTATTGGGGCAGCATGACCTCACTGGCAGAAAAGAACAGGCCATCTACTACCTTAGCAAGAAGTTCACAGCTTATGAGGTTAAGTATACTCATCTGGAAAAGACATGTTGCGCCCTAACATGGGTAGCTCAAAAATTGAAACACTATTTATCATCCTACACTACTTACCTCATTTCTCGGTTGGATCCATTGAAATACATTTTTCAAAAGCCTATGCCAACGGGAAGACTTGCAAAGTGGCAGATATTGCTCACGGAATTCGACATCATCTATGTGACTCGAACTGCAATGAAGGCTCAAGCACTGGCCGATCATTTAGCCGAAAACCCGGTCGATGAGGAATATGAGCCGTTGAAGACTTATTTTCCTGATGAAGAAACAATGCATATCGACGAGGTGGAACAAATTGAAAAACCTGGCTGGAAACTTTTCTTTGATGGAGCCGCCAACATGAAAGGAGTCGGAATAGGAGCTGTAATCATTTCTGAAACAGGGCATCACTATCCTGTTACGGCTCAATTGCGATTTTATTGCACCAATAATATGGCTGAATATGAAGCTTGCATTTTGGGGTTAAGGCTAGCCGCAGACATGGGTATCCGAGAAATCTTAGTCATGGGAGATTCGGATCTTTTGGTACATCAAATTCAAGGAGAATGGGAAACCCGAGACTTGAAGCTCATCCCATACCGACAATGTCTACATGATCTTTGTCAGCGGTTTCAATCAGTGGAATTCCAACATATTCCAAGAATCCATAATGAGGTTGCCGATGCATTGGCTACCCTAGCATCAATGTTGCACCATCCGGATAAAGCTTATGTAGATCGAATACATATTCAAGTCCATGATCAGCACGCTTATGGCAATATGGTTGAAGAAGAATTTGATGGTGAACCATGGTTCCACGACATCAAGGAGTATATCAGAATAGGGATATATCCCGCACAAGCCACAGGAGACCAAAAGAGGACCATTAGGCGATTGGTAAATGGATTCTTCTTAAGCGGAGGAGTTTTGTATAAAAGAACACCGGATCTTGGATTATTAAGATGCATAGATGCCAGACAAGCTACAACTGTCATGTCTGAAGTACATTCAGGAGTTTGCGGACCCCACATGAGTGGATATGTGTTGGCAAAGAAAATCCTCCGAGCTGGTTACTATTGGCTTACCATGGAGCGAGATTGTATCAGTTTTGTACGCAAGTGTCATCAATGCCAAATACACGGAGATTTGATTCATTCTCCACCATCCGAGTTGCACACAATGTCGGCACCATGGCCCTTCGTTGCCTGGGGCATGGATGTGATTGGACCAATTGAGCCGGCAGCATCCAATGGGCACAGGTTCATTCTGGTAGCTATTGATTATTTTACCAAATGGGTTGAGGCCAAGACATTCAAATCAGTGACCAAGAAAGCTGTGGTCGATTTTGTCCACTCAAATATCATATGTCGATTCGGAATCCCGAAGGTGATCATCACAGATAACGGTGCTAATCTTAACAGCAACTTAATGAAAGAAGTATGTCAACAGTTTAAGATTACACATCGTAACTCTACCCCATATCGGCCCAAGGCGAATGGAGCAGTAGAAGCAGCCAACAAAAACATAAAGAAGATACTGCGGAAAATGGTAGAAGGTTCAAAACAATGGCATGAAAAATTACCATTTGCATTATTGGGATACCGCACTACTGTTCGCACTTCAGTAGGAGCAACTCCTTATTTGTTGGTATACGGCACTGAAGCAGTAATTCCTGCAGAAATTGAGATTCCTTCCCTTCGGATCATCGCCGAAGCAAAGATTGATGATGATGAATGGGTCAAAACCCGTCTAGAACAGTTAAATTTGATTGACGAAAAACGATTGACCGCAGTATGTCATGGTCAATTATATCAAAGAAGAATAGAAAGAGCATACAACAAAAAGGTGCGTCCCCGGAAGTTTGAAGTAGGTCAGCATGTGCTGAAACGCATTCTTCCACATCAGGTTGAAGCAAAAGGCAAATTTGCTCCGAATTGGCAAGGACCATTCATTGTGACCAGAGTATTATCGAATGGTGCACTATGTTTAACAGATATTGAAGGCAAATGCATAGATATGGCGATCAATTCTGACGCGGTAAAAAGATATTATGCATAACTTTTTGAATGTTTGTATTTAGCACTATTTCGAAGATTGAAATGACAAAGGCAATTTATTCTGCTATCCAAACACTATACCATTTGCTTCCCCTTTGAGCCATACTTGTTTCTTTCCTACCCTCTCTTGGAATCAATAAAAATAAAAAATAAAAAGAAGATCAAAATCTTCACTATTATGTAGTGAACTACGTTTGACCTGATTCCTCAAAGAAGGATACGTAGGCGCCTCACGGCTCGGTCATAGGGTACACCACATGCACAATGTGCACAGAAAAGAAACATTAAGAGACCCCAATCAAGAAACTGGGGCAGGAATTGTGTCGGAAATAAGAAAAGATTCCAAGAGTTGTAATCTTAAACCCATACCAAAGCTATTTAGCTTTTAATACCTTTTTCATTTCTAACCCTATACCAAAAAAAGACCTTTCGATCAATCTTAGAAAAATGCTGAGGCAAGCAAATAAAGTGGTTCATAACATTCTGGTACAAACAAGGAAAGAAAGTAAAAATGAGAGAGTCTTATAGGTGAAAACCCACACGGGCACCATAAGGCGACGGAAGTAGAGAGAAAAGTAAAATGAGAGAGTCTTATTGGTGAAAACCTTAGCAGGCACCATAAGGCGAAAAGGAAGTGAAGAAGTGAAAAATGAGGAAAATTTATCGATGAAAACTCCTTGAGACAATTGAAAGGAGATTGATTAAAAGACTGGGTTGATTAATCCGAAATGCATACCCTGATCATTGGTGCCAGTAATTCCAATCAGATAAGTCCTTTATTCCTTTTCCAACAGTCATCCAAAAATTGGATTTTTCTTTTCATTCTATAATTGTCGAAATCAGCGTATTTCGCTACTAATAATCTTACTTTCTCCAAGCTTTGAGATAAGTTTTATTCCAAACAAATAAGAAGGAATGTCAAGGTATACTACCAAGATTCAAGGTTACAAAATACAGCCACGAAAGGTGGGAGATAAAATACGGGTGTAAGAAAGATGAAATCAAAAGAGGATCAGCAAAGTCAAAAGAGGCACATGATTACAGTTGAAAGATTTTGAAGGAAAACACACAGAAGGGAATCCTATAGTCAAGGATCAATTACAAAGACAAAACAGTCTTTTCAATCATTCCAAGGCAATAAAGAGAGACGAAGAGAAACATCACCATCGGCAAGAATACCACAGCCAGCCACCCTGCTTTAAACTAACGAAGTTTTCTTTGATTTAAAACTAGGGCAAATACAATATTTGTGTCAGGAAATACCTGGTAAAGAATTAAAAGAAATCAGGCGTCCACCTGGAGAATGAGGATGAAAGAATTAAAGAAATCAGGCGTCCACCTGGAGAATGAGGATGAAAGAATTAAAGAAATCAGGCGTCCACCTGGAGAATGAGGATGAAGAATTAAAAGAAATCAGGCGTCCACCTGGAGAATGAGGATGAGAAAAGAAGAAATCAGGCGTCCACCTGGAGAATGAGGATGAGAATTGAAGAAGTCAGGCGTCCACCTGGAGAATAAGGATGAAGAATTGAAAAAGTCAGGCGTCCACCTGGAGAATGAGGATGAAGAATTAAAGAAATCAGGCGTCCACCTGGAGAATGAGGATAAAGAATTAAAGAAATCAGGCGTCCACCTGGAGAATGAGGATGAGAAAAGAAGAAGTCAGGCGTCCACCTGGAGAATGAGGATGAGAAAAGAAGAAGTCAGGCGTCCACCTGGAGAATGAGGATGAGAAAAGAAGAAGTCAGGCGTCCACCTGGAGAATGAGGATGAAGAATTAAAAGAAATCAGGCGTCCACCTGGAGAATGAGGATGAGAAAAGAAGAAGTCAGGCGTCCACCTGGAGAATGAGGATGAGAATTGAAAAAGTCAGGCGTCCACCTGGAGAATGAGGATGAAGAATTCAAGAAATCAGGCGTCCACCTGGAGAATGAGGATAAAGAATTAAAGAAATCAGGCGTCCACCTGGAGAATGAGGATGAGAAAAGAAGAAGTCAGGCGTCCACCTGGAGAATGAGGATGAAGAAAAGAAGAAGTCAGGCGTCCACCTGGAGAATGAGGATGAGAAAAGAAGAAGTCAGGCGTCCACCTGGAGAATAAGGATGAGAATTGAAAAGTCAGGCGTCCACCTGGAGAATGAGGATGAAGAAAAGAAGAAGTCAGGCGTCCACCTGGAGAATGAGGATGAGAAAAAGAAGAAGTCAGGCGTCCACCTGGAGAATGAGGATGAAAGAATTAAAGAAGTCAGGCGTCCACCTGGAAAATGAGGATGACAAAAGAAAAGAAGCAGTCAAGGCACCCACCTGAAGAACGAGGGAATGAAATTGAAGTGTTGAAATCAAAAAGCCCGCTCATATGAGAAAGGAGCACACTTAAAATCAATAAAGCAGAGGAGTCCAATAGAATCCCCAGCAAGAAACAACAAGAGCTTCAAGAAAAATACGAAATAAGCCAAATGCCCAAGATTCACCAAGATATCAAAACAACAAGAAACGCAAGGGCATGATCTAGATAAGATTTTATAATTCATGTACCATAGTCTAGTTTAATTTTGTATTTCCTTTAAAGTAAGGTGTAATAAGGAGGTCAGCAAGCAGTAAAAACAGCACGAAGCAGCAGTAACATCACAGTCCCGCGGTAGTCCCAGCTACCCCAAAGTTCCCGAACTACACTGACCTGATTCCTTTATAGCCAAGGATATGTAGGAAACCTTTGAAGCAGAGGTTCGGTCAAATCTTTCTAAAAATGCTTCCCACGGAGTATTCGAACGGGCAAAAATCGCTCGTATCCGCTCACTTTATCTTTGCACGAAAACTCTTCGAGTTTCCGCACAAAGAGGGGCAGCTGTGAGCACGTGATTTTTGCTTTAACGAAAACTACTCCAAAAATAAATCAAAAAATAAAATAAAATACATATTGCATGCATATAGGATTTAATTATGCATTTAAGAGATAATTTAAATAAAATCACAAAAATATGCGTTTGTTCTAATTTTAATGTTTCATTGTGTGATTGATGTTTTGACTATGTGTTAAATAATTGTTATGAAGTAATTAATATTTTTGGTGTAAGGTTAAAAAATTGTTTTATAATTTTTATTAGGATTTTTTTTTATTAGAAAATATATGTAATTGTGAAAGAATATTGGACCTGGATTAAAATCCAGGCCCAAGTGAATTAATTACCCCAACAGCCCAAACCAAATTACCCCCCTTTTAGCCCAGGTCCGGTCCAGTCCGAAAAGAATCAATACGACAGCGTTTAGTCGCGGTTCAGCATGGACCGTTCGATCAAATCCAATCAACGGACGAGATCTCCTACCCTTACCCGAAACCTGTAACCCGACCCTTGGACCCGATACAGGCCGACCCTGAACTTAGACCAAACGACGTCGTTCGGATTAGTGGATTAATCCTGGCCTTTCATCTTACTTGATCGGACGGATAACATCAATCCACCCCACCCCTATATAAGTTCCCAAGCCTTACCCGGCCCCTAACTGAACACCCCCTCCCCCTCCTACACTATTCATCATCGTCCCCCAAACCCCCACTCCTAACCCTAGCCGCCCTAGGATTCCACCGCCTGAAACCCGGCGGCATCAACGCCGCCGGTCACCAAAATAACACCATAGAATCCCCTGAGCCTCCTCTATCCAAATATGTTAGCCGTTGGGCTCGAATCCTCCTGAAGGTTCTCGAATCTTCATTTGAAGATTCGAGCCAAGTTCAGACCTAAACCAAACAACACCTAGTTAACACCATAGCTTCCCCTAGTCATCCTGAGTATGGATCTGTTGGTTGTTTGGCTCGAATCAGTCCCGAGCTTCTCGAATCTTCTTTTGAAGATTCGGACCAAACAAGGACGAACTCAGATCCGTTTCAAATTAACACCAAATAACCCCTAGGCTACCCTCACCATTGTGTCATGTTTGGTTCTTCTCGAATCTGACCAGAAATGGTTAAATCCCAAATCGAGTTTTTAAGAACCCTAAAAATACCAAACTTCCGGATTCTGTGCATATTAAATGAAGATTGAGGTTTAATCGACCTTAGTCGAAGTATTTTCAGTGGAAAATACTTCGACTAAGGTCAGTTTGATTTCAAACAAAAAAAGGTCCAAATCCAAGTTGAGTTCGAGTTTAATTGAAGATTTAGAGGTATTTTCTATTTCTTTTTGTATTATTCTACGTGTATTGTTGTCTGTTTTAATAGCTTTTTAATTTTTCATATTTTTGTTTTGATTAATTTTGTCATTTCTGTCTCCTACCTATCTACTTAATCCGAATGTGAAATGTTTCTGTTGGTTATGTTTGTTTACAATGTGTGTAATCGACTCGATTAAGTTCATCGATTAGTTACATTATGAATCCCCGTTATGATAATACATTGTAATAACCTGCTCACCTGTTTTGATTGACTATTATCATGTTGTTGTAATCAGTTAGTTAGACCTTGCTAATTAGTTGGTTCTTGTTTAATAAGTCAGAAAGTTTATCAAACATTTGAGTATTAATTTTGGGCAGTTGGTTTCAGGCAAAGTCAGTATACTGACCATGCCCCTGCATTCATACATATTTCAGATTTAGTCTGAATTGTTCTGATTCTGTGTGATGTTGTTGAGATGTTAAGTTTGAATTCAAATTTACAAATGTTGCATAGATACAACTGTGTTAGGAAGTTGTTTAGAATTGGTTTTAGCTGTTAAAATCAGAAGGATAACCAAGCCTGGACAGATTTTAAAATCAGTTTTGTAACAGATTCTGGATTTTGGTCTGGGGCAGTAATAACAATAATATTAAGGGATTTTCAGGGGGTATTTGAGGAATGAAACAGTAGGGTAATGTAATAATAATAGTATGTTTATAATGGAATGTTAGTGGCTATAATTTAATGGGATAATGGGAAACAAAGGGTAATGGAATGCTGGAAATCAGGGAAAAGTTCACTTAATGGGATTTAAAGTAGTTAAAAGCAGATTTTAGATAGGATTTTCTATTTTTAAAAGATAAAAGGGTGCAACCATCCCTATATAAATACAGGAGCTGGACAGACAGTTAAGGAGGACAGAATTTTCAGAGAAAAACAGAATTTTCAGAAAGCTTTTTTTAACAGAGAGAGAATTTTTAAGAGAGAATTTTTAAGAGATTTTGAGGGCTGAGATTTTAAAGGAAGGAAACAGAAAATAGGACACTCACATACACACTCACATACAGATACAGCAGCAGAAACAGAAAATCAGAAACAAACTGAATTTGAAACTGAAGAAAAAACTGAAATCTGAAATGTTGTTCTTTTGTTGAATCTGTTCAACTTTATGTGATTCCACTGTTCAGTTAAAATCCGAAGTGTTTCTTAAAAGTACTTTACTGTGCATCTGGGCTCTTCGAATCCTATTCCTGTTCAGATTTACTGTGTTATCAGTATATTCTACTGAATTTGTTACTGCTGTAACTGCTGAAACTTACTTCTTCTACCTCCATTTTCAGGTATATGTCTTTTAAATTTTAAGTTGGAAAGAGATTTCAGCATGACCCATCAATGAAGTTTGAATTGAAATGCTATTGCCAATTGTCCAAGTTCATTATTTTCATTTTTTATGTTGATTAATTATTAGTGAACTCAATTTGATAGCCATGAGTTAAATTGTCTTATTTTGAAATTCATATAAAACTTTGTAATAATGTTATCCATGTCAAACTTCATTAGTTTAAGTTATCTATGAGTTATGTAAATAAGAAGCATGGTAGAAAGTTGGTTTTATTTACACTTCATGGTGTTGTTAGATAGGTATAGCATAATATAGCATTATCAAAGAAAATATGCTATAAGTTTATCTTGTTAGTTAATTAGTTGTTGTTTAAAGCTATATGATGATTAGCTGCAATTTGCCATCTTTTGGCATAATATTGGTGGTGTTCATAATTTATAGTTGAAAGATGTATTAGTATAATTCGTATGTTCAAAAGTGTCAAATATAGTAAATAATATTGTATGCAATATCATTTTATTAAGTCAACAAGACTTATTCTCTTTCTTAGTAATAAAAGGCTTAGGAACTTATACAATGCGAAAATTAATAGTTAGTAATAATTCACATAGATTGAGAATCAAATTGGTTTGATTATATCTATATCTATCCTAACTCAATCATAGGCATAACTAAGTAAGTTAATTTCATCTATTAAGATTAAAACGAGTATGTGAGAATAAGTTGAGTTGTATATACACAAATGACAACATTTTAAATCAATGGTAATTAAAAATAGAATTTGCATTAAGTAATCATGAAAATTCCCGGAAAATATTTCCTTCCTTTATGAATCATTTATTTTCGGTTTCATATGCAATTTATTCTTTGGCATATATATATATGTCACATTTGTTTTAAAGTTAGTATTAATCATATTTTTATTCTGTCCTTTGACTTTGAATAATTGGAATGAATATGATTTATATTCGGAAATTATAATCAATGGTCAATATTTAATAAATTGTGGTTTATTTTCCAAAAATTAAAGAATATCTTAAAACGAGATTTCTCGTGATATAACAAACATTTTTTTTTGGAAATTCCATAATATCATTACAAATATGTTGCGCAATTAGGGATACGTTCGCGTACCCTGATTATACTTTTAAAAGCAAAATTTCGGATTATGCGTACGCGCAATTTCGAGCGAATATTTAATAAAAGGATTTTTCTAAAGGCGTTAAATCAATTTCATAAAAATCCGATATGTACGGTTCATTATTCAAGAAATAATTATTCTTGATTCAACGCAATCTCGAAAAAATGTGCTTAATAAATATATTGTCAAAAGTAATTGTGTACACGTGCGCGTGACACAATTCCGCATCTTTTAATTTATAACACGAATATACGTACGCGTAATTCGATTCAAAGAAGGTTTCTCAATCACAATAAGTATAAGCGGTAGTAAAATCAGATAACATCAATATTTAATAAAATCAAGATGATTAAGCCAATAATAAAAACAGTTAAGCGACCGTGCTAGAACCACGGAATTCGGAAATGCCTAACACCTTCTTCCGGATTAACAGAATTCCTTACTCAGGATTTCTGGTTCGCAGAAAAATAAACAAAGTCATATTCTCCTCGATTCAGGGATTATAATTGGTGACTTGGGACGCCTCAAAATTCCCAGGTGGTGACTCTGAAACAAATAAACAAATCCTGTTTCGACTGTCCTTTAATTGGAGAAAACTCCCCACGCGCCTCGCGGGCGCGTCAAAAAGGAGGTGCGACAGGTGTGATCAGCCTAGGGACAATAAAAAGAAGAATGGTACGTAATTGCTTAATTTATTTTAATTTTCAAAGTATATCTATTCTGTTTATTAACTAAGATTTATGAGTTTTCAGGAAAAGAAGTTGGGGCGTCCGATGAACTAAGATGAGCTATTCAAGGAGACTCATATTGTAAATAAGAAGAAAGAGACGGATCAAGAAAGGTGGGTCGAGGCCTGAACCTTGACTGTACATGTAAGTTTTCACTTTTCATTAAGTATTTTGATTTACTTTTATATAAATTTTGAAATACTAATTCAATGTAATTTTTCTTATAGGGTCTCTTCACAGCTGAAGAGGAGGAATTCATACGTAGTCAGCCACCTAATGAGTCGGGCGAGCCAATCCAACATTCGGACGAGGATGCTGAAAGAATGTGGACGGAGGCTGCAGGCGGTCCAAAATGGGGGAAGGTATACGGGCTTCCTACTAAGAAATTCCATCCCTATAAGTGTGGAATGCAAGGAATAGGTACTTCCTCGCAAGCCGAGCAACTTAATGGGGAGAGCCTCTCCGCTATGCGGGAGACTGTGACAAATCTCACATCCGAGCTAGAAGCGGCCAAGGAAAGAGAAAAGCTTAGAGATGCTCAGTACATTGGCATGCAAGCTCAGTGTCAGGGCATGCAAGAGCAGCTCAAATCTCTCCTAGCTTCTGGAGGTTTTGCGATTCCCCGGTCTCGTGAGTCATCGCCATAGGCTCGCCTTCCCTGTGCTCGTTCCTCCTATCCTCCAAGTGCTCGTTCCTCCCGTCCTCCCCGCGATCGTTCTTCCCGTCATCGACAAGTAGACCCTTCTGTATACCATCTTGGTGATGAAAATTCATGAGACGGTGATGATAATGATGTGCAAAACACTTCTTGACTTTTATACACTTTGAACTAGACAAATAGAATCAGTTTTCGAATCGGCTTGTAATAAGAGTTAACTTAGTTTGGTTAGCTTAATGTGTTAGTTCTATTGAACTTTATACTTTGTTGGTTTTAATGTTGTTGTTAATTGTTTTGTTGTTGTTGTTGTTGTGTTATTTTTGTGTTGTTGTTGGTTTTGTTGTTGGTATTGTTGTTGTTGTTGCTTGTAATAGGGATTTGGTATGCTGACAGGTGGTGTAGCTGCCAAAACAGGCAGTTTCTGCCAAAATTATACCCAGAAAAACGACCAACTTTGGCGCTTGTTGGTCTCTTTTCTATTTAAAAAAAATATTTTATGGGAAATAGCGACCAAGGTAGGTCGCTAATTAACCCAGATTTCTCAAAAAACGACCAACTTTGGTCGCTATTCTATTAAAAAAATAATTTCTAGAAAATAGCGACCAATTTTGGTCGCTTATGTTTAAAAAAAATTAAATTCTTGAAATTAGTGACCAATTTTAGTCGCTTATGTTTAAAAAAATTAATAAAAAGCGACCAACTTTGGTCGCTATTTTTCAGATTTTAAAATATAATATTTGGTTTACAGACCAAAGTTGGTCGCTATATTTTGATTAATAATAAATTAAAAAAAACATAATTTAAATATAGAGACCAACTTTGGTCGTTAAATTTATATTATTAAAATATTAAAGCGACCAAAGTTAGTCGGTATATTATTTACCCGGAATATTTGATCCTTTTACTTTAGATACCAAAGTAACTTTGGTCCCTAAGGTAAAGGGGCCATCAAAATAGTGACCAGGCCTGTTTGGATGCTTTTTGGTCGCTTTTTGACCTATAAGCAACCAACTTTGATCGCTTTTTGTGGTCGCTTTTTTTCAAATTTCTAGTAGTGTCTGTTTAATATATAGTACTTAACAAATTAAAGAAGCTAATTGCTTTAGTATACGTGTTGTAATATGTGATTGAAAGCAAAAAGATTTCAGTGTCCGCCTCATGCTACCGATTATTTGCGTACGTCCAAACAATCAAGTTATAATCTTACTTATCAAATATTAATAAAGCTCCTTCCTGCGATTCCCGATAAATGGTTGATAGTTCACTTCTATATATTCAGGCTTTTCAGCTTAATTTAGAAATATTAGATGGATTCCTCTCCTTAATTATTGATCTTTTTAAAAAGAAACATTTGATTTCATATTTGGAGCGTGCTAGTATCTGTTTAGACTTGGACTTTAGAAAAATAGGTGCAACTAACATCTTGATGATTTTTTTTAATTCTGCCCGTTATCATATTAAGATGAAGTGAAAGGCAAAAGCATCTGCCGAATTGTTGACGGCAACAAATGATGGCTGGAAGAATCATGACGTGTTAAGAATAATTGAATATATTCAGATTCCTAATTAATTTTGTTATGGAAAAGAAAAGAATCTAACGAAACATTAAGGTTATATTTGGAGCGTTCCCTACCGCTAGTATCTGTTTAGACTTGGACTTTAGAAAAATAGGTGCAACTAACATCTTGATGATTTTTTTTAATTCTGCCCGTTATCATATTAAGATGAAGTGAAAGGCAAAAGCATCTGCCGAATTGTTGACGGCAACAAATGATGGCTGGAAGAATCATGACGTGTTAAGAATAATTGAATATATTCAGATTCCTAATTAATTTTGTTATGGAAAAGAAAAGAATCTAACGTAACATTAAGGTTATAAACTTATAATTGAGGAAATTGTTTTACAGTCTCGCTATATAATCTTACTTATCAAATATTAATAAAGCTCCTTCCTGCGATTCCCGATAAATGGTTGATAGTTCACTTCTATATATTCAGGCTTTTCAGCTTAATTTAGAAATATTAGATGGATTCCTCTCCTTAATTATTGATCTTTTTAAAAAGAAACATTTGATTTCATATTTGGAGCGTGCTAGTATCTGTTTAGACTTGGACTTTAGAAAAATAGGTGCAACTAACATCTTGATGATTTTTTTTTAATTCTGCCCGTTATCATATTAAGATGAAGTGAAAGGCAAAGCATCTGCCGAATTGTTGACGGCAACAAATGATGGCTGGAAGAATCATGACGTGTTAAGAATAATTGAATATATTCAGATTCCTAATTAATTTTGTTATGGAAAAGAAAAGAATCTAACGAAACATTAAGGTTATAAACTTATAATTGAGGAAATTGTTTTACAGTCTCGCTATAAAATTCTGTTCACATATGCGTAATTTTTTATCGAAGTCGTCTATATTCGTAATTCAAGTGGCAACTTCTTGTGCTTTCCATTATTTCTTCTTTTTATCCTCCTTATCATTTTCACAAAAGCAAAAATTCTTGGTGTTCGAATTTACAAAGATAAACATACAGTTAGTCCACTCAAAAAACAAGGACGCAGTAATAATCAGAGGGATAAGGCTTAACGCACAAAATCTCCACGCTACTATTTGGTTTACTTGCCCACAGTCTCGTTGAATAGGAAAAAACTTGTTTGGTGTTTATCCAGATTTTTTTACCATAATTGGTTTTATATTTCATGAAAGAAATGACAACATATTTATCATAATTGAGTTTTTCTTTTCCTAGAAGGAAAATATAATTTTTTCATATTTGGCTAGTCCATTTTCTTATAGGAAAAGGTTTGGTGTTCTATAAATTAAAGATATGTCTTTCTCATTCAGTAGCATCCACAATGTAGCCATATAAGTTTGAGAGTCGTGTTTAGGGGGAGAACTTTACGGGACAAGTGTTAGTGTCACTACTAGAAATCCGGTAATTAGCGACCCAAAAAAGCGACCAACGTTGGTCGGTTTAGGCAAATTACCGACCAAAACTCGTTCAAACACGCTTGGTCGCTATTTTGGTGGTCGTTTTAGTATACCGACGTTAGTCGCAAAGGTAAAAGACCAACTGTGCAATTTAAAGCACATACCGACCAACTTTGGTCGGTAACAATATTTTAATTTACCGATCAAAGTTGGTCGGTATATTTAAATTACGTTATGTTATTAATTATTAAAATTTAAAAATTAGCGACCAAAGTTGGTCGGTAAAGTTAAATATATATTTTTTAAACAAATTAAAATTTAACCATACCGACCAAAGTTGGTCGGTAAAGTTGAAATTTGGGTAATCCTTGTTCAATAATCGACCAACTTTGGTCGGTAATTTTTAATTTTTTATTTTTTTTAAAATGAAGCGACCAAGGTTGGTCGCTAATCAGCAGATTTTTTTTTTAAAATTAGGAACCGACCAACTTTGGTTGGTTTTCTGGGTTTTAATTTTGGTAGAAAATGCCTGTTTTGGTAGCTACACCACCTGCCAGCATACTAAAATTCCTAAACAACAACAACACAATTCAATAAATACATTAAAACTAACAAATTAAAGTTCAATAGAACTAAAAAATCCAAAACCAAGTTCATACTTATTACAACTAGTTCAAAACCGGTTTTATTTGTCTAGTTCAAAGTATATAAAAGTCATGGAGTGTTTTGTACAACATCATCATCATCGTCTGATGAACTTTCATCTAAAAGGCAGTGTCGAGAAGGGTCTTGTAGAGGAGGGGAAGAACGACCACGGGGAAGACAGGAGGAACGATCAGGGGAAGGACGGAAGGAACGCTCACGTTCAAGTCGAGCCTCTGGCGATGACTTATGAAACCGGGGCAATGGAAAAAGCTCCAGTAGATAGGAGAGTTCTGATCTGATCTTGCATGCCAAGTTCAACAACTCTAACCCTTTCTCTTTCCTTGGCCGCTTCTAGCTCGGATGTGAGCTTTGTCACAGTCTCCCGCATAGCGGAGAGGCTCTCCACATCAAGTTGCTCGCCTTGCGAGGAAGTCCCTATTCTTTGCATTCCACACTTATAGCGATAGAATTTCTTAGTAGGAAGCCTGTATACATTCCCCCATTTTGGACCGCCAGCAGACTTCATCCATATTCTTTCAGCATCCTCGTCCGAAGGTTAGGTTGGCTCGCCCGATTCACCATCTGGCTGAGTGCGGATGAATTCCTCCACGTTAGTTTGTTAGCGACCCTATACGAAAATTTAAATTGAATTAATATTTCAAAATTTATATAAAAGTAAATTAAAATACTTAAAGAAAAGTGAAAGCTTACATATACAGTCGAGGCCCGGTCCTCGACACACCTTTCTTGATCCGTCTCTTTCTTTTTCTTTACAATATGCGTCTCTTTGAATAGCTCATCATGGTTTATTGGATGCCCCAACTTCTTTTCCTGAAAATAAATTAATTTAGTTAATAAACAGAATAGATATAGTTTGAAAATTAAAATAATTTAAGCAATTACATATCAATCTTCTTTTTATTGTCCCTAGGCTGATCGCACCTCTAGTGTGCAAGGAGCCTCCCTTCTCAGATGTGCGAGCTTTCTTTCTTTTTTCGCTCTTATCTAAGAACTTTGCGGTAAGCCATTACCTTTGCAAATCATCCCATAAATTTTGAAGTAACCAGTCAGGCTTCTTGTTCTTCTTTCTAGCTTCGGAGAAAGTATGAGACAATCGCTTGCGAGCTTTGTGATGGAAATTTGCAGCCACTTTCGCGCTATAGTGGTGTTCCCATACACACTTGCTATGTATTTCAAAAGTTAAATATTATATGAAAATATCATAAATATAAATTATTAAACTACTTAAAAGAACATTTATACCTTAAATTGATTGAAAATTTGCTCCTTCAGCGAGAATGGGAGATTAGTTCTTTCAGCGAGAATGGAAGATCAGTCCAAGTCGCATAAGGGTCATCATAAAGCTTTCTGATGGATTTGGTGATTACCCTTGTAGTCTTATTAATAAAAATACATTAATATCTTAGTAAAAACTTTACAAAACAATAAACGCAAAAATAATAAATAACTCTTACCCATCACCCTCAAGGACTATGATGATCTTGCCATATTGATCATAATGCACCTCCTTGTCATAATCAACATCATCATCCGAAGCATATATATTAGAGGCATGTATGGATGGTGTAGGGGGTTAGAGCTACTGCCTCGCAGGCGAAGGCCTGAAATAAATGGAGTCGATAATGAAGATGGTTGCGATCCCTGTGACTGCGACATAGCTGGATGGACCCCAAGTGGCTGTGATACTGATGTCTATGACCCGAGTGGCTGTGATCCATGTGGCTGTGATATGGATGGATGCGATCCATGCGATGTAGATGGCTGCAATCCACGTGGGTGTGAGGCAGCTCGACTGTATTCGGATGTATAGTTCTATGGCCCTGTGATGAAAGACTTGGTGTCTGCACGAAGGTGTAGGGCTCGTGATGATGTGGCAACTTAGTATAGCCGTCGGGTGGAGGATAAGACATATGCATAGGCATAGGTATCTCTGAAGAGGGTGGAGCAGATGAAGTATTATTTTCTACCCGCCTCTTTCCCTTCCTAGCCTTTTCTCGACCCCGAGAACCAGTAAGGTCATTGTTACCTTGACCCTTGCCTGCCATCTGCATAATATAATACATATTTAGATTGAAACATATAAGAAACTAGCTATAAAACGAGAGTTATTTAAAAAAACTAACTTTTTAAAGCTCATCGACGTATTATTCCTCGTCCGAGAATTCTTCGTCCTCACTTGTTTGAGCTTCATCAGTTGATTCTTCGTCCTTATTTTCTATAATTCTTGCTTCATTTATATCAACTTCTTCCAATATGTGTTCAAGATGTTCCAAATCATTTTCTAGTTGATCGTCCACTATTTGGTGAACACTGGAGATATCGTTTTGATATGCAACATCTAACACATTCTCAACTTCCACCCTACCTACATGCTTAGTTTTTACTACAACCTACTAATCGGACTTATTCTGCCGCAATGGATAAGGAACATAATACACTTGCCTAACATTATGTGTAATTAAAAAAGGATCATAGCGATCATACTCCCTCGTATGATTAACCTCAATTATGTTGTATTGGTTGTGTACTCTTGTACCTCTTGTTGAATTTGGGTCAAACCACTTGCATTTAAAGAGTATCAATTTCTTATATGGCCAACATGTATATTCTAGTTCTATTATTTCTTTGAGCACACCATAATAATCAATATCTCCAACTTGGTTGCCATCACCACCTTGAACCCACACCCCGCTGTTGTTGCTATTTTTATTTTTAGAGCAATCCTCTGTATGGAACTTATAACCATTCACTACGTACTTAGACGTTGTTGTGACATGAAGCCCAGGTCCCAAGATATATCTATCAAAAATTAATTTACACCATTATTTGGATCATTTACCTACATAGTGTTAAAAAAATTCATAAGTTAGTATAACTTACAAACATTATTTACCTACATAGTGTTAGAACATTATCAGGATAAACTTACAAATTGTTTGAACCACGTATCAAATCTCGTATATACAGCATCATGGCCAAATTGACCCACGAAGTGACTGTGACACATCAAATATTTTTAGTAGTTGCATCGAGATGTAATCATAGTAAATTTTATATTTTGATAACTAATAAATCAATACTTACTTGAGAAATGGTACAACTTCGGGACAATTTAGCAACACATGAAGTGTAGATGACTTGTACTCCATATCACTCAAACTTCTCTTACTAACATCCTTAGAACATCGGCTTGGTTGATTGAATATGGACATTGGTGGATATAATGGATCATTCACACATTTGACCGTGTGCCTATTGGGTATATTCCTAGAACATGACACGTTACTCTCAAAATAATAAGAACAAAAATGAACAGTTTCGTTTGCAAGATAAGCTTCGCATATAGATCCTTCAATCCTATTCCTCTGCTTAACAAATTATTTGCATTTGCCAATTGTCCTACACAATGTCATGTTAGCCTAGAACATTCAAATAAAACAGAAAATTACATCAAACTTATAATATTACCTCTCAAAGGGATACATCCATCTGCATTGAACAGGCCCTCCAAGTCGTGCCTCGTGTACAAGGTGGATTGGAAGGTGTTCCATCACATCAAAAAAACCACATGGAAATATCTTTTCCATCTTACTAGAAGTTACACGAATGTTCTAATCCATCCGGAGTAGGTTTTCTTCCCTTAATGTGGTAGAACACAAGTCTTTGAAAAAATAAACTAATCTCTGTGATGGGTTTCCAGATTCTTTTAGGCAAACCACAAAATGCAAGAGGCACTAAGGTCTCCATGGAAACATGATAGTCATGACTTTTCAAATGGCTCAACTTCCCTACCTCCATATCTACTTTTTTTTCTAAGATTCGACGCATAACCCTCAGGCATCTTCAATTTCGTAACCCAATCATAAATTTGTTGTCTTTCCTCTAAAGTGAATGTGTAACTTGCTTTGGGCTTGAACACCTTACCATTGTTTGCTGTCTGCAAGTATAATTCAGGCCGCCTGCAATATTCTTGTAAGACTATTCTAGCCTTCGGGTTATCCTTTGTCTTACCTTTAACATCCATCACTGTGTTGAACAAATTGTCAAAATAATTCTTCTCAATATGCATGACATCAAGGTTGTGACGGAGAAGATTATCCATCCAACAAGGCAACTCCCAAAATATACTCTATTTCGTCCAATTATGAGTAACACCATATCCGGGGAATCTATAAATTGGAGCTTCAGTAACTTTACTGAAATTCTGGACCCTCTCCCAAATTTCCTCACCTGAAAGTATCAGAGGTGGAGAATCATATTCCATTTTATTCTTTTTGAATGCATTTTTCATCCTTCTAAACTCATGATCATGAGGCAAGAATTGACGATGACAGTCAAACCATGATTGCTTTCGGCCATGTTTCAAAGTCTCCCAAAATATACTCTATTTCGTCCAATTATGAGTAACACCATATCCGGGGAATCTATAAATTGGAGCTTCAGTAACTTTACTGAAATTCTGGACCCTCTCCCAAATTTCCTCACCTGAAAGTATCAGAGGTGGAGAATCATATTCCATTTTATTCTTTTTGAATGCATTTTTCATCCTTCTAAACTCATGATCATGAGGCAAGAATTGACGATGACAATCAAACCATGCTTGCTTTCGGCCATGTTTCAAAGTGAACGCTTTACTATTTTCCATGCAGTAAGGACAAGCTAGCTTCCTAGTAGTCATCCGCCCAGACAACATTCCATACGCAGGAAAATCGTTAATAGTCCACATTAAATTAGCACGCAAATTGAAATTCTGCTTGGTTGATATGTCATATGTTTCAACACCATCACACCATAATTGTTTTAGCTCATCAATCAAAGGTTGCAAATATACATCAATCAAACTTTTCGGATTACGTGGACCGGGGATAATACAATTTAAGAATATATATGGACTAGTCATGCACAACTCGTGTGGTAGATTATAAGGTGTAAGAAAGACATGCCAACATGAATATGGTATCTTAGATACAGAAAAGGCGTGAAGCCATCCGCACACAGACCTAACCGAATGTTCCTTGGTTCACTAGCAAAATCTAGATATGTCCTATCAAAGTGCTTCCAAGCTTCTCCATTGAAGGATGACACATTACACCAAGTGGTCTTCTATTTTCAAAGTGTCATCTCATGTGAGGAGCAGAACTCATCAACGCATATAACCTCTTTAAACTAAGGTATAAGAGGTAAATAATGCATCGCCTTGATAGCGACCATATTCCCGCTGGAAAGCCTCTCGAAACGAGGCTTTTCGCAAAATTTACAACTGTTTAAAGTTGCATCATCTTTATAAGATAACATGCAACTATCTTCACAACAATCAATTCTCATTGACGAAAGTCCTAACTTAGAAACCAATCTCTTTGCCTTATAGAAATCACCAGGTAACTTGATATTAGGGTCAACTAATTCACTCATAAGGTCAATGAAAGAGTCCATGGCTGCTTGAGAAATATTCCAATAAGAATTTATACTTAGTAATCTAACTGCAACAGACAGCTCGGAGTGAGAACTTTCTTTACGTAGTGGACGGCTAGCTTCTTCTAACTGTTCATAAAAACGTTTTGCATCACCATTAGGAGTTTGTTCAACATTTTTATTGGGATCACCCCCGAAGTGCATCCCAAAAGCATCTGTATCCATATCATGAATTCTAGAATCACAATTTGTATTCTCCACTGACCTACTACTTTCACCAACAACCATGTTATGAAATATCCCACGGCTACCATAGATCTCTCCATGATTAGTCCACACAAAGTAATTCTCTATAAACCCCTTCCTATAAAGATGAATCTTAACTACCTCCGGTTTTTAAACTTTATACAGACAAACCTGACACAAGGGCACCTAATTACTCCTTCACTTTGGTATAGTGGAAGTGACATTTCATGTCTAATAAAGTCATCAACCCCTTCTACAAAATCCTCCCACAATTCCCGCCGATTAGGATAATTCCTATTGTACATCCAAGTATGATGTTCCATCTATACAAATAAAACGAGAACTAATTAATTTAGTTAATTTATATCATAATCTTTTTTTAGTTAATCCATATCCTAAAAATTCCAATTCATATCCTAAAAGGTCCATAAACTAAAAGTTCAATTCATAAACTAAAAGTTCAACTACAAATCCTAAAAGTTCACTTCATATCCTAAAATTTCAATTTATAAACTGAAAGCTCAATTAATAAACTAAAAGTTCAATTCATATCCAAAAACTTCAATTCATAAACTAAAAATTCAATTCATATCCAAAAGGTCCAATTCATAAACTAAAAATTCAACTACAAATCCTAAAAGTTCACTTCATATCTAAAATTTAATTTATAAACTAAAAGTTCAATTCATAAACTAAAAGTTCAACTACAAATCCTAAAAGTTCACTTCATATCCTAAAATTTCAATTTATAAACTAAAAGTTCAATTCATAAACTAAAAGTTCAATTCATATCCAAAAACTTCAATTCATAAACTAAAAATTCAGTTCATATCCAAAAGGTCCAATTCATAAACTAAAAATTCAACTACAAATCCTAAAAGTTTACTTCATATCCTAAAATTTCAATTTATAAACTAAAAGTTCAATTCATAAACTAAAAGTTCAATTTATAAACTAAAAGTTCAACTACAAATCCTTAAAGTAAAAGTTCAACTACAGATCCTAAAAGTTCACTTCATATCCTAAAAGTTCGATTCACAAGAACAAATCCTAAACCCTAGATTATAACTAAACTATTCAATACAATACAAAGTTAATAATTCAATTCTAACTAAACTATTCAAGACAATACAAACTCAAACATTCAATTTATACCATATGTAATCAATTCAATTAAAACAAGACCTAAACCCTACATTTCTATAAAAAACAATGTTAAATAATCAATTAAAACACTAATCAATTGAAACCAATTCATAGCTAATAAACAAAACATTAGATTTATACACAAAAGATATAAATTGTAATTCAAACCTAGAATTTTTAGGAGGTGGAGAAGGAGAGACGCAGCAGTGGCAGTGGCAGCGGCGACGGCGCGGCGGCAGCTGGGCGGTGGCGACGCGGGGTGGGGAATGAGATTTGTGTGAGGAAAATAGAGAGGGAGAGGGGAAGGTATTGAGTGGGAGTTTAAGAAATTTTGAGAAGAGAGATATGAAAAAATGGGGGGAATCCTATATATTTCAGGTCTGTTTTCAGACTTACCGACCAACGTTGGTCGGTATTTTGGTCGGTACATTAAGTGTTGACCATTTGACCAAATACCAACCAACTTTAGTCGACTTTTTTTTAAAAAACTAAATTCTTTTTTTTCGTTTTTATTTTTAACATATTATAAACTATAAAAAATTATTACAAACTATAAAAAGGGTCATATGTACTATAAATATTTATTTTATTTAACTACAATTATTTTAAATAATTATAAACTATAAGCATAATCTTTACAAAAAATTGTATTAATTAGATAATTACTTTAATAGATTATAATAACATCTATGTAAGTAAATTTTTAAGTTATATTTAAGTATATGAGTAATTTTACACACACAAATAAACTATATTATAATTGATGATCAATCTTATACATTACTATGTACGTACGAATAATTAATCAATTGATAAACTAATATAATATTATTCTATTTTAGGTCGAGACTTTTTGTTTTTTATATTAATCAATATAGGTCAACATGTTTTGTTTTTAATATTCATCGATGCATCTAAATAAGATATAAGTCGATCAATCAATTTACAAGTCTATCAATCCCTAAAAGAACCCGACCCTATATTCTTAGTGCTTCATGTTCTTATATATATACGACTATCAAAGTGTGTGTGTGTGTATATATATATATTCATGTTCTTATAGTATATGCTACTGTATTCATTAGTTGTATTATAACAGAGTTAATGGATTACATTCATTCATCACTAATAATGCACGACATAGATTAATCGATATAGGCCGAGACGTTTTGTTTTTACTATTAATAGATATAGGTCAGATGTTTTATTTTTAATATTCAACGATGCATCTGAGTAAGTTATAAGTCGATGAATCAATTTCCAAACAGATATATTTGATGATAAATTTTAACTGGGTCCCACATTACCGACCAAACTTGGTCGGTAATGTGAAATTATCTTTAACTAAACAAGTCTGACCAGCTCGGTCAACTTGTTGACCACTTTACCGATAAATTTTGGTCGGTAATTTATTTAAAATAAATATAAAATATTTTTCTCTCCTTTACCGACCAACTTTGGTCGCTTTTTTGGACCGTCAAATTTTGGTCGCTAAATTTTGGTCGCTAATTTCCGAATTTCTAGTAGTGTGTGTGTCACGACCCAAAATTCCAACCCAGTCGTGATGGCGCCTCTCGTGGGGACAAGGCCAGACAACAACAAAACAATACATCTCTTTATAATTACTTAGCAGGAATAAGTCTAATTCGCAGATAATATAATCACAAGTGCGAAGTAAACATGATAGAATAATGGAAATCATCCCGACTCAGCCCGAAATCGGGGTGTCACAAGCCACGAGCATCTAAAGATCTAAATACTAATACAAGACCAGCAATATACAGAATGGAATTTAGAATCAATGAAGAAATACGGTGCCGTGAACGCTGACGGTCACCTTGCTCAGCTACAATAGTATACCTTCAGTCCGCTAATAACCCGCTACCGGGTGAACAGTACCTGCAACTGCACGCGAGGTGCAGGGAGTAAAGTGAGTACTTCCAACTCAGTGGTAATAAGAGTAAATAATAACTGAGCGATAAGAAATCACGTAAGAACACTTCATCATGCTATCTAAGACGGTACAACCCTTTTTGAAAACAACATTCCATGAAAATCCTTTATAAAATATCTGACTCAGTTTTAAACCTCTTTGGAAAATAATCTTTTTAACAGTTGCAAAATAATTCCAGCCATCAGTGTCACTATGCACAGAAACCCGCCCCTCGGGCAATATCTTCGTTCCTGGTCAGCCACTCGGGCCCCAACACTCAAGGATCAGATAGCACCAGCAAAAGCAGATAAATATCTCCAGAAATATCACAACAACAAATAATGAACAAATGCATGAATGCAATGCAATGCATATGATGGTACATTCCAGTACCCACTGCGGCGTGCAGCCCGAGCCATCCATATTTATTTATCGTCGACGGCGCTCACTGGGGGTGTGTACAGACTCCGGAGGGGCTCCTACAGCCCAAGCGCAATATCTTGGTCAGTCATTGTTACCTGACCGGTCAGCCATTGTTACCTGACCAATTTATATCATACAGTGCCATTGTTACCACTGTTCAAGTATATCATCCAGTGTCATTGTTACCACTGTTTCAAGTATATCACACAGTGTCATTGTTACCACTGTTTCAAGTATATCACACAGTGTCATTGTTACCACTGTTTCAAGTCACTTTATAATCAGTCCAGAAAATAATATAATAAGCCCCTTGGGCATTTACAAAATCGAAGTTTCCAACCCGAAATGCATTTAAAATATCATTTAAGTTTTCAAAACTTAGAAATACGACTGGGTTTGCAAAACAGCATTTAAAACCTTGGACTGAAGTTAGATGATATGCAAATCATGCTAAGCGGTAATATCAATCCTCGAAGGATTTTACAAGTCGGCACAAGGCCCCAAACATGGCAATCAGCCCAAATTATGATGATAACAAGTAATTTCAGTCAAATACGCAGTAAAATTAACAACCGGGATGGACCAAGTCACAATCCCCAACGGTGCTCTACCCCACGCTCATATTCGGCGTGCAAGTCACCTCAATACAGCACTATGATGTGCAAATCCGGGGTTTCAAACCCTCAAGATATCATTTACAAGTATTACTCACCTCGAACCGGTGAAATCTCTAGCCCGCGACGCCTTTGACCATTAAATCGGCCTCCACGCGCGTCGAATCTAACCAAAATCAAAGCGAATACATCACAATATGCTAAGGGAACAATACCCAATCGAAAACAATTGAGAAATGTCGAAATTCACGAAATTTGCAAAACCTGAGCCCCGGGCCCACATCTCGAAACTCAGAAATTTTTACATCAATATGATCCTTATCTCGCCACGAGTCTATACATACCAAATTCACAAAAATCGGAGTCCATTTGACCCCTCAAATCACCATTTTAGAACGTCAATCTCAAACCCTAATTTCTTATAATTTGGCTATGTTTTCATGGATTTCAAGGATGATTCTTCAATAAAATCATGTATTTAACTCATAAAACTTACCTCTAATTGATCTCAGTTGAAACTCCTTTCAATCCCCGTCCAAAAGCTCTCAAAAATGACTGAAAATGGTGCAAAAATGACCCAAAATCGGGTATAAACTCGCTGCCCAGATTTTTCGGAATTACTGTTCACCCGCGCAATTACTATTCACGCGCGTAGTCACTGTTCACTATTCACCCCCGCGTGATTACTGTTCACGCGCGGGTACTGTTCACTGCTGCAGAAAATACAGCAGCTTTTTAAGAAATTTGCGGCACAACCATTTTTCACTAAAATGGCTCTAACTCCATCATACGAACTCGGAATTATACGATTCTTATTCCTATGAGTCACAAATAATAATACGAACACAACCCTTCAATCAAAACTCAATTCGGAGCTCGTTTGCCTAGTTCAATACCCATTTCGCTCGTTAAACAATTAACTCACATTTCGCGTCAAAAACCCAATCGCGACTTGATGAAATTAAACCAAAATTTCCAGATCAGTCCTATAATTCATGATTTAAATTTTGGAAGTCTCTAAATCAAATTTGGATCTCTAGAACTAAAAATGAACCTTTAGATCATTACATTTATGCTTAAAACGGCAAAAATCTTCCAAAAATGACCCGTTGGGCATCCGAAACACACCCGAGGCCCCCGGGACCCCGACCAATAACACCAACCAGTCCCAAAATACATTACGGACTTTCTCGAGGCCTCAAATCACATCGAACAATGCTAAAATCATGAATCAACCTCCTATCCAAGCTTTATGAACTTTAGAACTTCCAACTTCTATTTCTGATGCCGAAACCTATCAAATCACGTCCGACTGACTTCAAATTTTGCACACAAGTCCAAAATGAAATAACAAAGCTACAGCAACTCTCGGAATTTTATTCTGACTCCCGGATCAAAATTTCACCTATCAACCGGAAATCGCCAAAATACTAACTTCACCAAAATAGGCTAACTTCTTCACCGGACCTCCAAAATTACTTTCGATTGCGCTCCTAAGCCTTAAATCATCACCCGGAGCTAACCGAATCATCTGAATTCAATTCTGAGCCCTCTAACTCACAAGTCAACATCCGGTTGACTTTTCCAACTTAAGCCTTCTTAAAAGAGACTAAGTGTCTCATTTCTTATCAAAATCATTCCAAATCAATTCTAACGCACCCCATACCGGTAATGAAACATAAGAAAGAAGAAAATGGGAAGAACGGTGTAGTAACTCATGAGACAACGGGTCGGGTCGTCACAGTGTGTCACTTGTGTTTGCCTCTTCGTGAGGTTGTTCTCTCCATATTTTGTACTCTCTTTTTCTCCACCGTGGACGTATGTCAATTGATCGAACCACGTTAAATGTTTGTGTCTCTTTTGAAGAGGCACAAGTGACACACACTATCAGTGGCGGAGGTAGGATTTTCGCTAAGGGTGTTCAAAAAGAAAAAAGTTAAAAAAGATTGTAGGTAATGGGAATTGAACCTATGACCTTACAAAAGTTTGAATCCTCTTGACCACTCAGCTATGTTTTTGGCTGTGTCAAGGGGATTCAAAGCTTAATATATAAAGGTAAAAAAATAGATTTTGCCTTATATACTATGTAATTTTTCGACGTAGAGGGTCCGAGTGAATCCCCTTCCGCCTCTCTAAGTCTGCCTCTATCCATTATGAAGACACTCCCCTTTTGACTAATACCACAACAGATTTCCGAGCCGAACCTCGATATTATCCTTCTAACGAGCCGAAATCAAATTTGTTCGTATTCGTCAATGATCCCAACGATCACCTCGAATCCAATACACCACTCTGGTGATATGACACCTCAATACAGGCCTAAGCCACTCTGGTACAACTTGTGTTATACGCGCACCAATAAGAAACGGTCCGAACATACTCAAAGCAAGAAAATTATTCAACTGAGAGAGTTGTACCTCAAATTCACTAGTACTGCCACAACACAAGGCTGAGACCCTGTCTCACATCATAGAAATAGGATACACAAATTTGACCCGCAAGGTCATGTTTCCACACTTCTCTATTGCACGCGCGATCCCATCCAAATACTTATTCCACGTGAAACACCTCTGCACTGACATCCACCACAAAGGCCCAATTAAGAAGCAATCTTTCCCTGCTGTCCGCTGGTTCCTTGAAATATAAATCATTCTGCTAAAACATATTCTAACGCACTTCACCACTTAACCCGTGACATTTTCGGCGTAGCCCCTAATGCAATAGTTCAAAATTACCCAACACTAAAACAACCAGTCTGAATTTCAACATCACATCCAAAATATAACACACCAGCGAATAAAGATCCACCACCACCACATAGCCTGTACATCAGAACTCCATATAGCACACAAATCATCATACCTGATCCCAGTTTCCACCGTGCAATACACGCACATATTTGATACTCCTTCATTCCATGATAGATACTAGATACTTACATGTTCTTCCAAGCAAACCCGAATACCACCAGTGGACCCAACAAGAACATGCCGCAATACTACTGAAATATAATCAGTTTAATCACATTACCTTTTTCTGAGACATATACTCTCATCAAATCACTTCCACTTAGCAATATCATTTTCCCAAATCATCCGAAGATCATTTATCTAATCACTTAGGAGGAATCACTACACATCCCATGCTCTGCATGACATACATAGGTCTTGTTCAAATTCTTACAATACTGACACGGCGGATGAGACCTGTACACATTCATAACTACTATCGAAACAACAATTCATTAGTTATATACTCTTGGCAAGAACTATCACCTCATTCTGAGCCAAACAATGGTCTTAGCTCTTTAATTTACTTCACATACTCAGATTGCACTGATCTCAAATTCAATGATCTCGCCCCGCCTAGCATGAACTGCTCGGGCAATAAGCCACTCAAGACATAATTAAAAGTCGCATATGATGCCCCAATGTGCCAATAGGCTACCAGTTCAAACGCAATACAAAAGAAAACGAGCTCTGGAAGGAATTACCAAATCCTACGCACTAATACAGACTTTCCTTGGAAAACAGGAAGCAAGGCATACAAAGATAGCATATGAGAAAACTATACTTGATTTCACACTGTTGCGGCGTGCAACCTGATCCGGATAACATACGCATGGCGGCGTGCCACCCGATCCACATATGGATCTCACATAAGGAGATGCACATCGAGCCAAGTTTGCTCATTACAATAAGATACCGAGTATCGGTCGTAAGCATGCTAAGTGCATAATAATATCTCTGAGGGACTTATAGCGTTATAAGTTACAAAACTCAAGCACAACTGAGGTGCGATGTACAAATCTGAATTTTCAAGAGCCAAGATGCTCATATAGCGTCATTCCTACACAGATTCTCAACACATAGCAATTTCTCAAATCGCCTTACAACTCACACAGCGCAATGCATCACTACGCGAAATATCTGACAATGAAACATCAACCTAACTACTCCTCCATGAGGATTATGTCACTAAAATGCACACATCTGGCCTGATATAGAGCCATTATTCACATTAAATCTATTTATGGACTTCAAGCCGATTCTGATCACACTGGACTAGTCTGATAAACTTTCAAAGGTCCATAATAACTTCCAGTTTCTTCTAAAAACACAAGAATAACCATCATAATCGGAGTAATCCTTCCCAGCTCACAACCCAATATGCCAAGTGCCCTCCAGGCATGAATCTTTAATTTAACGACACTATCACAAACTTCCTACTTGATTTACATCTTTATTCAATCAAGTGATCACATGCCACACTTATAAAATCTTCCAGTGGGTCACACTCCCACACCCTACCACAAAATATCTGGAGCGTACCTCCAAAACACCGATCGCACTAACATTGCAGAGCGATAGAGAATCATTAACCAGGACGTAAAACCCTTTTTACAAGACACCGATCTTAGGTGACGCTGAAGAGAATGCCAACTTACCGTAAACATCGAAACTTATCTCCTGCTCATCCGAGCTCATGACATCTTGTCAAAAAAAAAAATTCCTTCACTCGAGCCATTCTCGGCGAAATTTCCACAACCAGAATTGACTCATCAGCATGCATCAAATCGGAACTAACATAGTACATAACCGTACAATCCGCTAACCAATAGCAAGCTCCCCAACTTGGCTCGAAGCCATAGATCACAATACTTATACTCTATTGCTGTCGTAATACCATAGTGAGATTAAACTCACTCCTTCATAAGCTCGTGGAAATACAAATCATCTGGAATTTTAACTTTTCTGCAATTCTTGCATTTACTCACACAACAGTTAAGCCCACTCTTTAGGCGACAAAATTTTTACTAAGTCCCAATTTTTTCAAAAATTTCGGCAGAGTCTCCTTTGTAATTGGGCATATCCACCTGCTAGAGAATCACCAAAACAATCCTAACAACACGTCCACAACTTGACAAAGCATCACAATGTATATCAACAACATTAATCTCAATACTACATGTATTATATTATCAAAATTGATACATGGACATGCGTTGCACCTACTCGAATCATAAGACATAGAAAAATACATTTCAATCCTCCATTATTGGGCTATTCAATTGAGTAAGAACATATTCTTTATTTAATGTTTTCGACCTTCAAGGTGGTCTCCTCGACTCAACGATTTCGTCATAATACATTTATAAAAGCGATCTCAGCTCCCAGACTCATCTCACGTCATATAGAAACATCTCACAGTACTAACATACCCTCACGTAGCTATCCAGCCATGATTCCCACTAGTAGGGACAATACCAAACATAAAGGTTCAAAATACTTGCTCGCACAATCAGCACCTCGGTGCTCAAGCCATTGGCAAAGATTCGGCCTCAAGTCCTCCAGACTGGCCTAACGTCAAACTCACAGAGATTACACCTCGCCCCTCAATCGGGGAATCAAAAGCCATTGAGGCACATCTGATACTGAGTGCCCGTTCGTGCATACAATCACGTAGAAAGAATTTCAAGAGTTTCCTTTCAAGCTGAATCAAGGACGCACGATAAGAATTCAAGAATGTGAAGTTTTCCTAAAGGTTCTGCAGCCTCTCGAGGATAAATATAGACGTCTCCGTACCGATCCGCGAGACTCTACTAAACCTGCTCATGACTCGTGAGACCTAGTAACCTAGGCTCTAATACCAACTTGTCACGACCCAAAATCCCAACCCGGTCGTGATGGCGCCTCTCGTGGGGACAAGGCCAGCCAACAACAAAACAATACATCTCTTTATAATTACTTAGCAGGAATAAGTCTAATTCGCAGATAATATAATCACAAGTGCGAAGTAAACATGATAGAATAATGGAAACCATCCCGACTCAGCCCGAAATCGGGGTGTCACAAGCCACGAGCATCTAAAGATCTAAATACTAATACAAGACCAGCAATATACAGAATGGAATTTAGAATCAATGAAGAAATACGGTGCCGTGAACGTTGACGGTCACCTTGCTCAGCTACAATAGTATACCTTCAGTCCGCTAATAACCCGCTACCGGGTGAACAGTACCTGCAACTGCACGCGAGGTGCAGGGAGTAAAGTGAGTACTTCCAACTCAGTGGTAATAAGAGTAAATAATAACTGAGCGATAAGAAATCACGTAAGAACACTTCATCATGCTATCTAAGACGGTACAACCCTTTTTGAAAACAGTAATTCCATGAAAATCCTTTATAAAATATCTGACTCAGTTTTAAACCTCTTTTGAAAATAATCTTTTTAACAGTTGCAAAATAATTCCAGCCATCAGTGTCACTATGCACAGAAACCCGCCCCTCGGGCAATATCTTCGTTCCTGGTCAGCCACTCGGGCCCCAACACTCAAGGATCAGATAGCACCAGCAAAAGCAGATAAATATCTCCAGAAATATCACAACAACAAATAATGAACAAATGCATGAATGCAATGCAATGCATATGATGGTACATTCCAGTACCCACTGCGGCGTGCAGCCCGAGCCATCCATATTTATTTATCGTCGACGACGCTCACTGGGGGTGTGTACAGACTCCGGAGGGGCTCCTACAGCCCAAGCGCAATATCTTGGTCAGTCATTGTTACCTGACCGGTCAGCCATTGTTACCTGACCAATTTATATCATACAGTGCCATTGTTACCACTGTTCAAGTATATCATCCAGTGTCATTGTTACCACTGTTTCAAGTATATCACACAGTGTCATTGTTACCACTGTTTCAAGTATATCACACAGTGTCATTGTTACCACTGTTTCAAGTCACTTTATAATCAGTCCAGAAAATAATATAATAAGCCCCTTGGGCATTTACAAAACAGAAGTTCCCAGCCCGGAAATGCATTTAAAATATCATTTAAGTTTTCAAAACTTAGAAATACGACTGGGTTTGCAAAACAGCATTTAAAACCTTGGACTGAAGTTAGATGATATGCAAATCATGCTAAGCAGTAATATCAATCCTCGAAGGATTTTACAAGTCGGCACAAGGCCCCAAACATGGCAATCAGCCCAAATTATGATGATAACAAGTAATTTCAGTCAAATACGCAGTAAAATCAACAACCGGGATGGACCAAGTCACAATCCCCAACGGTGCTCTACCCCACGCTCATATTCGGCGTGCAAGTCACCTCAATACAGCACTATGATGTGCAAATCCGGGGTTTCAAACCCTCAAGATATCATTTACAAGTATTACTCACCTCGAACCGGTGAAATCTCTAGCCCGCGACGCCTTTGACCATTAAATCGGCCTCCACGCGCGTCGAATCTAACCAAAATCAAAGCGAATACATCACAATATGCTAAGGGAATAATACCCAATCGAAAACAATTGAGAAATGTCGAAATTCACGAAATTTGCAAAACCCGAGCCCCGGGCCCACATCTCGAAACTCGGCAATTTTTACATCAATACGATCCTTATCTCGCCACGAGTTTATACATATCAAATTCACAAAAATCGGAGTCCATTTGACCCCTCAAATCACCATTTTAGAACGTCAATCTCAAGCCCTAATTTCTTATAATTTGGCTATGTTTTCATGGATTTCAAGGATGATTCTTCAATAAAATCATGTATTTAACTCATAAAACTTACCTCTAATTGATCTCAGTTGAAACTCCTTTCAATCCCCGTCCAAAAGCTCTCAAAAATGACTGAAAATGGTGCAAAAATGACCCAAAATCGGGTATAAACTCGCTGCCCAGATTTTTCGGAATTACTGTTCACCCGCGCGATTACTGTTCACGCGCGTATACTGTTCACGCGCGGGTACTGTTCACTGCTGCAGAAAATACAGCAGCTTTTTAAGAAATTTGCAGCACAGCCATTTTTCACTAAAATGGCTCTAACTCCATCATACGAACTCGGAATTATACAATTCTTATTCCTATGAGTCACAAATAATAATACAAAAACAACCCTTTAATCAAAACTCAATTCGGAGCTCGTTTGCCCAGTTCAATACCCATTTCGCTCGTTAAACAATTAACTCACATTTCACGTCAAAAACCCAATCGCGACTTGATGAAATTAAACCAAAATTTCCAGATCAGTCCTATAATTCATGATTTAAATTCTGGAAGTCTCGAAATCAAATTTGGATCTCTAGAACTAAAAATGAACCTTTAGATCATTACATTTATGCTCAAAACGGCAAAAATCTTCCAAAAATGACCCGTTGGGCATCCGAAACACACCCGAGGCCCCCGGGACCCCGACCAATAATACCAACCAGTCCCAAAATACATTACGGACTTGCTCGAGGCCTCAAATCACATCGAACAACGCTAAAATCATGAATCAACCTCCTATCCAAGCTTTATGAACTTTAGAACTTCCAACTTCTATTTCCGATGCCGAAACCTATCAAATCACGTCCGACTGACTTCAAATTTTGCACACAAGTCCAAAATGAAATAACAAAGCTACAGCAACTCTCGGAATTTTATTCCGACTCCCGGATCAAAATTTCACCTATCAATCGGAAATCGCCAAAATACTAACTTCACCAAATTAGGCTAACTTCTTCACCGGACCTCCAAAATTACTTTCGATTGCGCTCCTAAGCCTTAAATCATCGTCCGGAGCTAACCGAATCATCAGAATTCAATTCTGAGCCCTCTAACTCACAAGTCAACATCCGGTTGACTTTTCCAACTTAAGCCTTCTTAAAAGAGACTAAGTGTCTCATTTCTTATCAAAATCATTCCAAATCAATTCTAACGCACCCCATACCGGTAATGAAACATAAGAAAGCAGAAAATGGGAAGAACGGGGTAGTAACTCATGAGACAACGGGTCGGGTCGTCATAGAGACAACGGGTCGGGTCGTCACAGTGTGTCACTTGTGTTTGCCTCTTCGTGAGGTTGTTCTCTCCATATTTTGTACTCTCTTTTTCTCCACCGTGGACGTATGTCAATTGATCGAACCACGTTAAATGTTTGTGTCTCTTTTGAAGAGGCACAAGTGACACACACTATCAGTGGCGGAGGCAGGATTTCCGCTAAGGGGGTTCAAAAAGAAAAAAGTTAAAAAAGATTGTAGGTAATGGGAATTGAACCTATGACCTTACAAAAGTTTGAACCCCCTTGACCACTCAGCTATATTTTTGGCTGTGTCAAGGGAATTCAAAGCTTAATATATAAAGGTAAACAACAGATTTTATCTTATATACTATGTAATTTTTCGACATAGAGGGTCCGAGTGAATCCCCTTCCGCCCCTCTAAGTCCGCCTCTGTCCACTATATGATTTGTGATCCAAACAACAAACTAATGATATTTTTTGCAGTTCATGTTAATGCTATCAGTATTTGGAGTGTTATATAGTACTAGTTGTGTAAGTACAAGTAATGGAGTATATAATTAACCTGAGGAAAAGCAGAAGATTACCTAATCACATATAAAATACTCACTTCTACGTAGAATAACACTATGGATAAATAATGATTGCCAGAGAGTGGGGAGTCCATCACTCTCATTAAAAAATTTTCAATTTCAGCTCATTCTCTCGGCTTGCTATAGCCTGAGCCGAGCTCAAACGTGCTTCCACGTAAGCACCTTTTCAAACTATTGGCTCTTCACACGCTCAACTCATACAAAAGATGACACGTAGGCACATTATGTCCCCACTTCTTTTGTTCCTTCGTGACTAAGCTGAATTGTGGGTCCTAGTTGCTTATGTCACCCTAAAATCTACTTTCAAAAGCCAATGGGTGGGCCCTACCTACTAGTGCCACCTGACTCAAAAGTTTTGTCCAATGACTAAAATACCCCTAAGTGGAGCCCGGCCTACTCCTTAATTCTTGTCAATAAATACTACACTCGTGACCTTACTAAATCCCTTTTCTCCTCCTACCTACCTACCCTCCTCTATAAGCGATTTTCCGGCCATGTTGTCCACTTTTCCGGCCCTTACTCTGCCCACCGATGGGTTCTTTCCCCACTTGTTTCCGGCTTTTGATGGCGGTTTCACTCCGTGGGAGTGTATCGAGCCGGCTTTTCTATTTCCACAAAAAGTGGAAGAAGAACCGGTTATTTCTCCCGAAGACTCTCCACCCCCTGAACCGGTTATATCCAACTCCGGTTCAGGGTCTGATGACTCTAAACCGAATTCCGTTCATTCTAGTTCCGGTTCTGATGAGCCAAGCCGGAATAACAATAATGATAATAACACGAACTGCTGTCCGGATAAGAGAAAGCGGAAGAATACGGCTTCGAACCGGGACATAGATGAGAGAAAGCGCCGTCGTATGGTCTCGAACCGGGAATCAGCCAGGCGGTCCCGCATGCGAAAGCAAAAGCACTTGGAGAACCTGCGGAACCAAGCGAACCGGCTTAAAGTTGGGAACCGGGACTTAACGAACCTGTTTCGGTTGATGACCCATCAGTGCCAACTTGTACAGTGTGACAACGAGCGGCTCAGGACTGAATCGGCCCTCCTTCGGCAAAGACTTGAGGGTATACGTCAAATATTGCTGGCCCGGCAACTTGAGCAGTTTAATGCTTACTCTGCATGGGCATGCAATAATATGGAACAAAGACCTCAATAATTAATCACTTGACCTACATAATAAATCATCACTAAAACCTGCTGCTTCTAAGCATTATACATAAGTATCTTATAAGATGAATGAAATGATCATAAGAGGACACACACTCTCTCTCTCTCGTAAAGTAAAAGTTGCGTACGTATAGTAGGGTAAAGAGATATGTAGGAGTTTTGAGGTTGCTGGAAACCAAATGGTGGTTTTCTTTTTAGGCAAAACCAGGCTCATTATGGTGTAAATGACTCGTGCAATGTTTGGCTCTTATTAGATAAATCGAAGTCTTTTTTCCTCTTTGTCTTTTACCGTTAATTTAGTATTGCTATGCACATTGCCACATTTGTTTTCTCTGACTTTTCAAGCTCTCTCAAGGGCGGACCCCCGTCAAATTAATTAACATTTGTCGTCATTTAAAACTAATCCAAACGGTTATTAATGCATGTATAGAGTTAAGAGCACAATTATCTGCCGTTGGATTATAGAATAAGCTGTCCATCGAAAAAAGTTTCTTCGAATCACGCCATGCATTAAGTAGAGAGTAGCGTCCCGCAAAAGGGAAATGCGTTTTAAACACTTCTAAGCGAAATAATTCTTTATTTCGTAGGTTCACTGGTTCTTTAAGGAATGAATATATTGATGGTTCACTCTACCACCTGATTTATGTTCACATCCATATGCAGGAAATATCAAGATAAAAAGAGAGAATAATTGTGTGTGACAAAATAAAATATTAACTAAAGGACAGCGAATATGTTTCTTTCAATGTGTGATGTATATAGATATATCCATGCTCTTTTCCTTTAATAAAACTTTAGGTTATTTGGATCAAGCACGAAAGCAGATAGGAGCTTTATAGTATAATAATGAAGAGACAGATGACGTTATAGTGAGAATTGCATGATTTTAGATGTAACAATCATTAACAGTACTCTAAGATAATTAATCCAAACCATGTCTTAATTAGAACCATAAATTTCTATATGAATTTCATTAAAAATTACTTTATAAGAATATTTTAATCAAGAAGATGCCCTTCAAATTTACACGCTGATCCCTCTATGATGGCATTCTTCTCCCTCTCCGACTTTACGATATCATTCTAGCAAAAGTTAGTGATTAGCTAATAGTATCGTATCTCGGCTAAGGGCCGACTCCCCTACTTAAGATTGTCGAATCTAATCTATCTTTTATGACCTAGCTTGCTAGATTTTTTTACCAGTTTCGTCGATTGCTGACTTAACTGAATTTATGTACGATTCTTGATATCATAAGAAAAATATATTGCTTCAATTTCTTCGGCCATGACAAAAAGTTTTCTCTCTCTTCACCCATTTTTCTCTCAAGCTCTTGATGGAAATACTACAGTAATTAGGTTTATTTCTCAAGTTTTAACAAGTGAGAAGTTACTTAACTGTTATTTCAGAAAATAACCTCTAACTCTATCAATTAGACTTTAGTCATTACATCTACTTAACCAGATTTTAATAGATCAGATTAGGATATATAATTCTAGTCCTACAATAAATATCGGGTGGACCACATCTTATTTATTGTTTTTACGCATTTGACATGAAGTTTTGATTCGAAACCTAATCCAATCATCTCACAACATAAAAGTTGTATATGTCATTCCCATTTTCATTTCCCTTTCACCAAAAGTGTGGATTTATTATTACAATGAACAAATTTTGGTTTTCTAGTGCACAAGTTGAGGGAGTATTTTACCTCTAGGTGCCACGGATATTCCCCAGTAAGGGTATAAAACTATTAATATATTAAACCACCATTGATAAAGAATTAAGCGATAAAAGAAAAGTTAGTTTGAACTAGTAACGATTGTTTCTTTTTGTTCAATTTTATTTTTTTCTGCTTGCTTTTCTTGTAAAAGGGTGAAAATGCTTTTAAAACAGCAGCTTCGTTACAAATAAAACAATGGTTAGGTTTGTTTTTGTTTTTGCTACAATTACTTTTCCTCTTTGTTTTCTGCTCAGACCCTTAGATCAATATATCGAATTCGATACCATGGCATCACCTATACGATTGTGCAAAACCTATGCAAGAATAATGGTCACCCAATGGACAACTTTGATGTAATTTGTTTCTCTTTTATTCAAAGCAATAAAATAGGTGTAGTCCCTTAATTTTTACCTAGTTATTCAGACATTGTTACATGTGATAAACTTTTCCCACATGGCTTGCACTTGAAACTCGTGATTAATTTTTTACTTTGAAGCATATGCTCTCTATAAATATATTCAATGTCAATTGCAATATGTCTCTAACATGATTCCAAAGGAAATTTTGATTTTGTCAGCAGGTTTTTGAATTTGCTGTCAAATTACCCTTATTACACTCTAGTCGATTGAACGAAGACGTAATCATTCTGTCAGACCTTTACTCGACGTGATAAATTATATTATACGTATCTAATTAATGCTATTTCAATTTTTTTTTTTTAACGAATTAGTAAGGTCACATATCGCTAAAACATAAAATGCAGGTCAAATCTGACCGGAATGAACTTAGATACCTATTTAATATAATATGGGACATCAGGAGTAGTTCATATAATTAAACTATATCATAGACTATATAAAAAACATAGTTAAATACTCCCTCTATCCCATTTCAAATGTGTCATTAATTTGCATGTGATTTCTAAGCTTATTTTTCATGGCATGTGATCTCTTAGTTAATACTAAAATTTTATTATATTTACATAAAAGTTGGCCAAATATAGACAAAGTTTGCTTTTGTAAAGATTTAGGACAGTACTTTGTATAAAAAGTTATTTCCAAAATACCTTTTGGAAAACTAAATAATTAGGAAAAATGTTAATAAGTTGTTTACACTACAACATTACACATCTATAACTATGAAAAACATCGTAGCTAAATATGAAAATTTTCATGGCAAAACACTTTAGCCACAATATTTTTTTCCGTAGCATTCATAGCAAAATGTAGCGTAGCTAAACTCAGCTACAGACTTTATATGATCCGTGGCTAATGACTAATACTTATTGCTATGGAAATTTTTTATGTTGTAGCGATGATGGTAAAAGGTTTTTGCTACAAAAAATATTCTTATAGCAAGTGATTTTATTCTTTTGCCACGATGAACAAATTTGTAGTTATCTTCATATTGTAGCCACGAATTGTTGTGTTGTAGCAAAAGATTTAATTTATTTTCTATGAAAACTCAAATTTTGTGGCTATTTCTAGAGCTTAGTCTCGTGGCAATAGTACTCATGTTTAGCTACAATTTAAAAACTCCGTAGCTATGAATTGAAGTATTTGCCATAAACCTTTTCATATTGTAGCTAATATTCCATACTTTTAACAATAAAATATATAGAACTATAGCAAATGATTTTCATCATTTGCTACGAAAAGTGAAAATGAATAGCCATGTTCTTGATACGTGGTTATTGTAGGAGTATATGTTTAGCTACAAATTAAAAAATTCATAGCTAATATTCCATTCTCTTTTGCCATGAAACATAAAATCGTAGCAATAAATTTTCTTCATTTTTGCTATGAAAATAAGAAAATATATAGCTACATTTTTAATATGTTGCAATATATATATGTTTAGCTACAAATTTAAAAATTCATTGCTACTAATTAAAAAATTGCCACAAGCATTATTAGTCATAATAATTCATATAAAGCCTATTTAGAAATACAATCAAATTTTGACAGTGAAACACATAGGCAACTGTAGCATAAGATCTTCAATTACGTAATAACACAATATATTAATAAACAAAATTTAACAAAGGTTCAACAATATCATTCCAAATATTAAAACATCGTTTGAAACATATCAATAAGCTTTGACAAGAGGAAAAACATTATTCACGTGCCCGTCGACCTTGATGCTTTTATAATTCCTCCACAGGCTGCAATAACAATAGAAAAAAAAAGCATATAACTAAATAATACAATGAAGTATCTTTTATATAAAAAATTAAATTTTATTTTTAATATGAATATTACCTAAAAGAAATCACATATACTAAATTACTAATATAAAAAGATAGTAATAAAAGTCTAATAAGTTACTTACCGTTAGATCTATATCATTTTGTTGTAGACCTTGTGCTGCAAGTATCATTCGAAATTTTTCTTCCCATTATTTATTCATCTCTACTAGTTGATTATTCATATCTTTCTTGATTTCTTCAACTTGTTCCTTAGCTTCCCTTTTAACTTCTTCCACACGCTCATTTGCCTCGTTTCTGGTCAATTCTAGTTGCTTTATAAGTTGTACTTTTGTTGGTCTACCACCAAAATATTCACTGATATTTTTTCCGGGGCCATACACACGAAGATATCCATTTTTTTCGGTCCCGAGTACTTTTTCGAAGATATCATCATCATTTAAAGAAATTTCTCCTTCTTTTTGCTGCTTTTTAAATTGGTAAAATTGGTCCTACAATCAAAAAATGCAAATTAATCAAATATAAGTACAAATGTGTAATATAAAAGGAGATAAAAAGAAAAGAGAACACATTGACATTACAATAACATCTTATTGAAATGCATCAACTTGTTTTCCTTTTTTTCTCTTGCGGGATTCCATAAAAACTTCAACACGAGAAGGAGCTTTTCCATTTTTTTGCTCCTGCGGAAAAATAATCATTATCATTAAATGAATAAAATATGTGAATATAGCTCTTCTAAATTTGTTCTAAAAATATTATTACAACGTTCATACCATTTCGTATCTAAGTCTTGCATAACTTTCGGTCCCAATGTATGGAGGCAAGGAACGTTTCGATCTATTTGTCTTGTTTTGTGTGCTCTTCTTCTAAATAAAAATTGAAAAAAAAATTAAGAACATTAGTTACTAAAGAAAAAGGCAGTGATAAAAGATAGCTTAATATGCCCTTGGATTGACTCATAAAAACTAGCAAATCAAATATGAAATACAAAGACAATAAAAATATCGTGCTCTTATATAAGGAAATGTTAGTGATAAAAAGAGAGCTTAATTTTATTTGGAATCAAAACCATGGATCACAAAAATAATAATTCAAAGTAAAACAGTTTTAGTTATCTCAAACACGCCCATAATTAATTTTCTTAAATAAACTTGAGATCCTCAATGAAACACATAATAATAAAAAGGCAGAAACAAATTAATTTACAATTTAAATATCTGAAAGTCGGCATCACTCCAAAGATTGACCAATTATTTCCATTCATCTGCGGCAACAAGTTTAGGCTTGTTTCGTAAGCGAAGTAGGTAATTTGCTTTTGGATCAAAATACTTCTTCTTCAACTTGTACCTATAGTCTCTATAGAGGTCACTCATTTTGCCAATAATTGCGCTTTTTCTTCCCTCGGACACATCAAAATTAAACTTGTCCCATATAAAAAAAAATACAATCAAAGTTTATAATCATATATTCTAGTAATTGTTAAACCATAGGAAATTATAAAATATTATAAATTATTAGTTTGTTAGTTTTTCTTACCAAGACAATTTCCCACATATGGTCGATCTTATCTTGCTCAATCTCTTTCCAACTATTTACCTTTAAAGGGCAACAAATTCGGCTTCTAACTGTTTGTCCCAAAAACCAAATTAATTTGCTTGCATTCTCACCGATAGCTTGATGATCTTCATCAAATTCCACTGGTAATTTTTGTCCCTCCTGTAAATTAATTATTTTCACACACCGTGTAGGACCTCTAGTTTTTTTTTTCATAGCGTTGGAACCTACGAAGGTTAAATAAATAACGTCAAGTAAAAATATCGATAGAAGTAATTAAAATCAATAAAAATAGTGATTACCTACTGAATTTGCTGATTCGTATGCTCCTACAACTGATTCTGTCATCTCTTCAGACTCATTACCCCTAGAACTATCTTCTCCAAGAGAAGTAGTCATAAAAATATCATTTTTCAGCAGTGTATAAATCTCAATAGGCCTTTCTTTATGCATTCTATAACTAATAAGCATATTTTTAATATCTTGATCGTCATGACATTCAACTAGCCCATCATAATCACCAATAATTCTATCACCTCTCAAATAAAAGAACTTGTCTCCCTCACAAATATTGAAGTTACAATACTCTTTTAAGTCATCCAATAGGTCAAAAAAAGATATAAAAGCAATATCAATATTTGTTTTCTTCAAATGACCACCTACATATTTTCTAGAAGAGGAGAATACAAAATGGCCACCATAGTGATAGCTAATTTCTTTCTCTCTTATCATGTCCGCGCTTCCGAGAAAATTATTGAAGATGAATTAGCTAAATATGAATAAACAAAGACACAAATTTATATAATGAGAAAAAAGATTTAATGACAAATTCAATATTACACAATAATCATATTACAATTACCCGGATAAACAAGTTCTTCTACAGATTGCGTGAGCAAGTTTTCGTCAATAGACGGCTTCTTAGAACTCTTAACAGGTTCCGAGTCACGATTATCAGTCAAGCGATTAGTTTTTTTTCCAAAAATCATTCCTACCCATGTTTGGTTACAAATAAGAATTTGTAAGACACTAAAATAAATTATCATAAATACAAATATAAATGATATTTTGTATAAGTACTTAGTAGCCAACTTTAAGAATTGAATAAAACCTCAAACTGTATACTTATAACATGATAAATACTATAGTAATAGAGTTTATATATCATTTGAACTTTCAGAAATATTGTACCCCCATTGTATAACCAGATCTTTTTAATTAGTATACGGTATCTAACAGTGAACTTTAAGAGTTCAGAATTTTCGGACAAATTCTTCACAGTGCTTTAAAATAAAAAATCAAACAGACATGAGGAAACAAATATAGACCAATCAACACACACTTACAACCCCAAAATTTCAAAAGTAACAAAGAAGAAGAGGTAAATTTCATATATTTAAGATAACACAAAAAGAAATCACCAGGATTCCATTTCTTAACAAAGTTGAACCAAAAAGTAAAAAAAGGGATATGTGCCGATAATCTAAGAACAAGAAAATTTGCCTAAGTCTGCAGAATTAAACAAAATAACAGAAATTTAAATGTATAATGCATAAATTGGAACAAATATATAGAAAGAAATTAGAACCTTTGCTTCTAGTGATGACAAGTTGATTCAGAGAAGTAATAAAAAATCTACACCTCACTTTTTTGGCTTTCTTTTGTGCTTTTAGTGTTTTAAGTTTTTTTTTGTAGTCTAATCTTTCTATAGAAAAGGAACACCATATTACTCTCTAATAGAATTAGGAGGCTTTAATTTAGGCACAAAATATTTAGAGGGAAATAATATGGAGGGAATTCTTTTGTTTTTGTTAATTCACGTATTTCAAAAAGAGAATTCATGTTTCCCTCCTAATAATCAATAACCACAAAAAAGAAGCTCCACATTTTTGTAAGTATAACAAATTATTATTTGACGGCAATTTTGTTCCTTTTGGAAATATAGTTTCCTTTTTTATTTATTTTTAGGATACTTTGTTTTTCTAAAAATTTATTCTGATATTTTGGCAAAAAAAACCTAAGCTTAATGAACATATTTCAAAGGAATTAAATTAACAATAAAATTTTGTTGGAGAATCCTTTGGTACCGTGTGGTTGTCAAAAAGGAAGGTGAAATTGTTGAAAGATTTCCTTTTTTCTTTTTTGGTTTGTTGAGCAGCAAAGTTTTAGGAAAAAATATATCTCACGGCAAAAGTTGGGACAATTTCCTTCTTACCATTTTAAAGGAATTATAATTGAATCCAAATTCTTAAATATTAGTTTTTTTTGTAAATGTTAGAGCACGATTATTAGTTAGGTAAAAAGATCTAGAAGAGTCGAAGTGGTGTATTTATAATAAATTTTGAAAGTTTTAAATATAAGTAGTTTTGTATAGTTCAAATATGAAAAAATATTATAACCAAAATTTTAGTTAATTTAAATTTTTTAAATATTAGGAGAATAGTTAAATTACAATATTATCCTAGTAAAATATATTTTTAAATAGTAAAAAAGGCGAACGACATATCACTAAGGGCCTTCGTACTTTTAATATAGTTACAATTATAATTTTTAAAGGGTAAAAAAATCGAACGACATTTCCAACTATATAATTATAATTTTATCAATTCAACTTTACAAGTGATCGTGCTTTCTTTTTAGTTTTAGTTGTAACGACCCGATCGGTCGTTTTGAGCTCTAGCGTGTCGATCTGCGGTTTGAGGTCATGAGCAACTTCATTTCAGGTATTATGACTCGTACGCGTGGGCGGAATTGAATTTCGGGAAGTTCGGAGTCGATTTGGAAAGAGAATTCTCATTTCGGAAACCTTAAGTTGGAAGAATTGACTAAGATTGGATTTTTGAGTAAACAACCTCGGAATCAGGATTTGAAGGTTCCAGCATGTTCGTATGATGATTTCAGACTTGGGCGTATGTTCGGATCGGATTTTGAATGACCCGGGAGCGTTTTGAGTATGTATTGACTTGCCTGACAGTGATGTCCGGCGCCATCACGACCTTTTAATGGATTTTGGGTCATGACATTAGTAAAAACACACAACCCTTGATGATTTAAGAATTTTCTAAAAAAAAAATCAAAAGTTATTCTCAAGTTCATTCAAGAAGACACAAATATAGTTAATTGTAGATTAATAAGATAATGTTTAATATGTAAAATTTAAATTAATTTCAAAGTCCTAAATATTAGGAAAGTAACTTAAATTATAATTTTGTCTATTGTGAAAGTGTCACGACCCCAGTTTGCCCTCCGTGAACTATCGTGATGGCACCTAGTATCTACGACTAGATAAGCCTAACAAATGCGGAAAAGAAAACAATTGCGAAAGGAAAATAATTAAGATCTGATATAACAAAAAGAAACAGTGTTTAAGATGCCACCTGACATTTAACAATACAAAATATCAACCTAACACTCCCAAAATACGGAACCCCATGAATCACAAGCTAAGAGATACATAAAAGCTCTAACTCTAGAATGTCTATCAAAATGAAAATACAGAAGGGCTATATTAATACTGCGAATAGAAAGGGACTCTTCAATCTGCAGACGCGGCAGATATACCTCGAAGTCTCTATGAAAACGCCTCACCTCAAGGGTGATAGGACTGAGTCGAAGTACCTGGATCTGCACATGAAAAACATGCGCAGAAAGGGCATGAGTACACCACAGCGGTACTCAGTAAGTGCCAAGCCTAACCTTGGTCGGGTAGTGACGAGAAAAGTCAGGGCCCTACTGAGATTAAATAAAATATAAGGTATAATAATGTAGAATAAGACAGCATAATTAAGTGCAATAGTAAGAAATAACACAGAATAGAAAGAACGACAACAACTATAACAGACACAAAATAATCACGGAAAAGAGTACAACTCAACATAGAGATAACAACCGGGGATCTCTTAGGATCCCGAGGATCTCTTAGGATCCCGAGGATCTCTTAGTATCCTCAATATGTGTACGGGGGATCTCTCAGTATCCTGAGGATCTCTTAGTATCCTCAATATGTGTGCCGGGGATCTCTCAGTATCTTGAGGATCTCTTAGTATTCTCGATATCTATGCTGGGGATCTCTCGGTATCCTCAAAATCACCCAGCGGAGCTAACAGAACTAACGAAATTCCATCCCGAGGTCGTCTTCACACTGCTCCGACTACGGTCCAATTTCTAAAACTAAAACTCTCATTTAGGGACCAGACCGGTCGTTTTGCTTTCTAGAACTCCAATCTCCTAAATAAGACTCCCCTATGTAATTTTATTGTTTATGACTTGTAGGGATGGTTAGTTCGGGATTTGGAAGGGTTCGGGTTGAAATCGGAACAAGTAGTTCCTTAAGGTTAGCTAAAAAGGCTAAGTTTGACTTTGGTCAATATTTTGAGTAAACGACCTAGGAATCGAGATTTGACGGTTCCAATAGGTTCGCATGATGATTTCGGACTTGGGCGTATACTCGGATCGGATTTTGGATGATCCGGGAGCATTTTAAGTATGTATTGATTAGTTTATATACTATTGCAGAATGATATATTGTTGAAGAAAGTGTGATATTTTGTTCAAGGTATTTACATGGAAGTGGGAAAGAGAATAATCCAGTGGACAAAATTTGTGAAGGTGATCAGGTTGAGCCATTCAGTAGATTATCATTTTTTGAACAAAGGGTTGCCCTTTATTAGGAGATACATCCAGAAATCTTGAAGAGCTTGAACGAAAACAAGCTCATCTTTATGTTTTGAGAAATTGTAAAGAAGTTCAACCATTTTTACGGTATGTTTCTTTATGCCATTGTACATTTCTGCTTGATTTTGTTAGCCTTTTCTCAATTATTATGGTTATTTTAAACAGTGAGTACGAGAGTGAGTATGAGCAGAATAATAGGAACAAGAACTTCGATGATTGGTTTTTCCATCGAGTAAGTTTTCATTACATTGTTAATTTTTATTTGTAATACTTCTTTAACATCATTATTTTATTTATTTATTATTATACAGATTATACAAATGCGCAAGAAAGGAAATTCACAAGTAAGTTGCAAGTTGTATTCTTTGGCTAGAGGTCCTTTTGATGGAGTCCAAAGATTCAAAGGGTATGAGATAAATGATTTTAGATTTCATAACTTATTGCCACGATTTTTATAACTTGAAGCAAATATATTTGATATTTTATTTGGCATAATTTATTGTGGCTAAATATTTATTGTTGCTATAATAAATTAAATGCGTGGCAAAAACTAACAATTAGCTACAAATTTATAATGTGGCAGTAAATGTGTAGTTATTTTCGCAGTTATTGTCACAATACTAACCAACTATAGCAAAAAGTAGGAATTAGCTTTGCCAATTTACTTTTTGTAGCTAAGAAATTTTACCAAATTGTGAACAGCCAGGGAATTTCAATTTTTATGGCTATTGCTAGATAATAGCCAGGCTTTTTTTATTCGTAGCAAAGAATTCATAGCTGTAGATGCATAATGTTGTAGTGTTACCCTAAAAATGGATAACAATTGAATTTATATGTGGTTTTAAGGACACGTGATTTTACTTGGCACAAACTGAGAAAATACGCAAATTGATATTGAAATTAACTGTAAATAGAAATAAAAGCAAACCGAAGGAAATGTATAGTTTTGACCCTCGAGCTAGGTCGCCCTAGAACCAAACGAATATTCCACTGGAAAATATGAACAAAGTAACAGAATATTGAAAGCTTAAGAGAAAGGTAGTATATTGCTTTGTATTGCGTGAATATGATGCCTTTTACAAATGATCAGATCCCCTTTATATAGTAGGGGAGTTCTACCTTTGATACAATTCTAAATACAGTAAGAAATCTCATGATTAGCTAAGTAATCGCCCTCTTTTTAATACATGCCGAGATTTCCGCCGTTGTCACACCTCCTTTTTCCGCCCCCGCGAGGGTACAAGGAGTTTTTTCCAATTAAAGGACAGTCGAAACGGGATTTGTTTATTTATTTCAGAGTCGCCACTTGGGAGATTTAGGGTGTCCCAAGTCACCAGTTTAATCCCGAATCGAGGAAAAGAATGACTCCATATTACAGTCCGCGAACCAGAAATCCGGATAAGGAATTCTGTTAACCCGGGAGAAGGTGTTAGGCATTCCCGAGTTCCGTGGTTCTAGCACGGTCGCTCAACTGTTATATTTGGCTTGATTATCTGATTTTATACAAATATGGACTCATGTGCAAGTTTTATCTTTTTACCGCTTTCATTATTATATTTTTTAAAGAATGTGAACATCGTTAAAAAAACATGTCTTTGGATTGGGTCACATAAAATGCATCCACGATCCGGAACGTATTTTTATTCAATGTTTTGGGATTTGGATTTGGGTCGCATAAATACATACCCGTGTTTAAGAATGTATTATTATTATATCGCGCCTAAAGCAATTAGCGATTTATTACTTTGGGGTAGGGCCGTGAAATTTGCTAAAACGACTCCTCCTTAATTCTAAGCAATTAAATGTACATTTATTGAGGGCCCCGCAATCTATACATTTTATTAAGCGAGGCTCATCTCATTTATTTTCCTAAATGAATAAATCTTAAAGCGACTACATTTTGCTATTTAAAATTAGTCTCTAAAATGAATAAAGAAAATCCTAATTAATTACGTTTTTTTTATTATTATTATTTAAGAAAACATGACACGCTAATTGCTTGATTCATACAAATATTGATGAAAAAGGGATTTTATTCTTAATTTCGAAAATTATAAATTAAATAAAAATTCAACAACTAATATTCAAAATAAACAAATATAGCTAGATTAAAACTTAGCATTGTTATTTTTTTAAAAAAATATTATTGAGATTAATTATTCACAATCATTTGAAACTAAATTTAACCATAATTACTAAAGCTTATTAGAAAGTTTATTAGACTTAAACGTTCTTCTAATCTTGATTAAGCTCAAGTCATGCCTTAATGCCTAATTTACGATGTTTAATTTAAATTCGTGTCTTAGCTAAATTTAGCTACTTGTTCATGATCAACCTATAATCTTGAAGCCTTCATAACTAGTGAATTAACCTATTTTGCCGAACCGATTTATTACAGACTAACTTATGATATTATTTTCTTATTCCAATTATTATTTAGTAATTCATGAAATAGCTTAAATACAATCAACAAAAGGAACAAAGAAAAAAAACGAAATTAAAACTTCAAATTTTCATTCTTCATATGTATTCACGCTTCATATTTCGGATTACAATAACCAGCTTTTCAGTTGTGTACCTGATATTGGAAGCAAAAGAAAATGAATATGAGAATCAGCAGCAGCAGTAAAATCAGTACAACACAACAACAATAGCCCAGCAACAGTAACAACCCAGTAACGGACCGGTAGAGTAGTAATCCAAAAAAAACAAAAGCTTCCAGCTTTGATGAAACAACAATTAATTCTGATTTCAAACAACAAAAGAAAGCAAAATATTTTTTTTAGTTTTTTTTTTATTTGAAAGCTTAAATATTTTTTCGGAATTTTCTATCTCTTAAATGTTCAGCCCTTTTCTCTCTCTTATTTTCAGATTTGTTTCTCTCTCTCGTATCTGTGTATTTTTCTCTATCTCCTTTATTTGTCTTCAAGACTTCACATATATAACACATCCCATAAACCTTTTAATCAATTAAAATCAACCCATTTTCTCTACCAAACCCATTATCTTCCCACTCATCCCCATTACATTAAATAAATATATCACACCACCCCATTATATTTTGTCCCCCATGCTTTATTTAAAATAATACAAGATTCCCCTTTAATTTAAATCTTGTCCCCCCTTTATATTAAATAATCATATCACAACCCACCCCATTTCATTTTGTCCCCCATGCTTCAAATAAACAATTACAAAATGTACAATTCCTAAACTACCCCTTCCGATCTTACTGAAATTACCAAACTACCCCTGAACGTATTACAAATTTACCAAACTACCCATCAGCTATAACACATCAATTAATCAAACTTAACCAAAATATAGACAATATGATCAATTTCTAACAATGTTCAAACAACAATATGAACACGGATGAACATCATAACAACAATATCACATGAACATGATTTTAACAACATTTCAACAACAAATCACATGAACACAAATTGAACAACCAAGAACAACTAAAATTTGATTGAACAATATTTTAGCAACAAACAATCCTATTTTCGGATTCAACAACAACAACAAACAAAGTATGAAGATTTCTAAATTCAATCATATTGAACTTAAAATCAACTCTAACAACATTACAACAAACAATTCTTATATTAAACTTTAAACAAGATTATGAGAACAATTCAAGCAATAATCATAAATGGTAAACAAGAAATCAAACTATACAAAATTCGGATTCAAGATCATCCAAACAAAGTATGAACATGAATGAATCTATTTTAAGACAACAAACATGACGGATTAAACGATTAAAACAATATATTCCTTTAATACAACTAAATTCTTTAAACAAATAACAAGATCGACGAAGAAACAATTATGAACTTAAACTTGAACTTAACAATATTAACAATTTCTAACAATACATAAACACATGAAACAAATTGAAGAAACAATTAATTAAATTTCAATTTGAATCTAACAAACATCAAACTAACAAATTCTTACTTAAACAATACAACAAACATGAAATAAACATGAAAACAACTAATTAAACTTCCATTTTAAAATCTGAAAATTGATTTAACAAATAACACATGAACATGAACTAAAAATTAATTCAAACGATAAACAAAACAAACATTTGTTGATTTTAGATTCGAAAATATCAAAACAAAATATGGACAAAATAAAACTCAAAAACTACTAACCGGATCGAAAGACGAACAACGACCAAACAAACAACGAACTTGACGATGAACTTACGACGTATAGTATCTTCACTTGACGAAAAACCCTCGACCTTTGCCGGACTTTAACCGGACTGTCTTGTGTCGTCAACAACAGTACGAAGCGGCGAGCAGCAACACGACGCCAAGAAGCAGCAGCAGTCCGAAGCAGCGAGCAGCAGCAACTGTCGACGACGTCCATGGCGGAATGGACTGCTCCCGATGGCAGCGTGCGAGCTTGGTCGTGACGAGCAGCGGCGATGGGAGCTTCGATCAACAGCTGACTCATCGAGGCTATGTTCGTTTGGTTGTTTGGTTGAGACAGAAGCAACAACGACATAGACATCGAGCTTCAACGAGCTTGAGCTCGATGAGCTTCATCAATGGCGGATAGGGTTGGGGTCGCGAAAGAGGTTGTGTCGTTTGGTGGTGTTTGGACGGTGCTTGGGTGGTGTTCGACGAAGGGGGGTGGCTGCTGGGTAGCCATGGTTGTGCTTTGGAGTTTTGAGGAGAAGAAGATGAAAAGAGAGAAAGAGAAGAAAGGGGGGGGGGGCGGATAGCTTAGGATAGTTTTAGGTTTTTTTTTTCTTTTTTCTTTTGTTTTGTGTCTTTGAAATGCAAGATAGGGGTATTGGGTCTTTTGGGTTATGGACTGGGTCGACCCAGTTCGAAATGGACTGGGTCGTAGGGAAGATTGGGCCATTTTTTGGGCCTATAGCTTGAAATTGAAGAAGAGGCCCAATTCCGACTTTCTTTATATTTTCGCTCTTCTTTTCTTCTTTTATTTTTTCTAAAACTAAATTATAAAAATACTTAAACTATTATTAAGAACTAAATTAAGTTATAAAAGCGCAAATTAACTCCCAATAACAATTAACGCACAATTAAGTATTAATTAAGCATAAAATTGTATATTTGGACATTAAATGCTAAAAATGCAAACGATGCCTATTTTTGTAATTTTTAATTTTTGTAAAACAAATTTAATTACTAACAATTGTAGAATTAAATCCTACATGCAAAATGCGACATATTTTTGTATTTTTTATTAATTTAGCAAATAAACACGCACAGACAAATACAAATAATTATTCAAAATATCACAAAATATCACAAAATTGCACACCAAAGAAAAATCATTTTATTTTTGAATTTTTTGGGAGTAATTCTCATATAGGGCAAAAATCACGTGCTTACAGCTGCCCCTCTTTGCCCGAAGACACGAAGGGTTTTCGTGCAAAGATAAAGCGAGCGATTTTTGCCCATCCGAGTACTCCGTTGAAGCATTTTTGAAAAAGATTTGACCGAACCTTTGCTTCAAAGGTTTCCTACATATCCTGGGCTAAACAGGAATCAGGTCAATGTAGTTCGGGAAGTTTTTGGTAGCTGGGACTACCGTGGGACTGCGATGTTACTGCTGTTGCATGCTGTTATCACTGCTTACCGATCTCCTTGTTACACCGTGCTTAAAAGAAAACAAGAAGCTAGGCTAGACCAAAATTTGTTCTTGTTGCCTTGCTTTCTTGTCGGCTTGTGTTTCCTCCGGTGCTTTTCTTCCGATGTTTTTCTTCCTTTTGACACATGCACTTGAGTTTATGCTGGGACCTCTTGTTGCAACCTTCTGCTTCCCGGTGCTGGGGATTTTATTGTTTACTGCTGGGGATTCCTGTTGTAACCTTCCGCCTTCTGGTGGGGTTACTGATTCCAAAATCTGTAATACAAGACTAAAAGGTTGCTTCAATGCAAAATTATGAAATGTATGCCCGCATTATACTGGTGGGCGACCTAGAGCTGAAAGTATTCCCGCATTTTACTGGTGGGCGACCTAGAACATGAATGTATTCCCGCATTTTACTGGTGGGCGACCTAGAACTGAAATGTATTCCCACATTTTACTGGTGGGCGACCTAGAACTGAAATGTATTCCCGCATTTTACTGGTGGGCGACCTAGAACAGAAAGTATTCCCGCATTTTACTGGTGGGCGACCTAGAACTGAAATGTATTCCCGCATTATACTGGTGGGCGACCTAGAACTTAAAAGTATTCCCGCATTATACTGGTGGGCGACCTAGAACTTAAAAGTATTCCCGCATTCTTCTGGTGGGCGACCTAGAACTGAAATGTATTCCCGCATTTTACTGGTGGGCGACCTAGAACAGAAAGTATTCCCGCATTTTACTGGTGGGCGACCTAGAACTGAAATGTATTCCCACATTTTACTGGTGGGCGACCTAGAACAGAAAGTATTCCCGCATTCTACTGGTGGGCGACCTAGAACTGAAATGTATTCCCGCATTTTACTGGTGGGCGACCTAGAACAGAAAGTATTCCCGCATTTTACTGGTGGGCGACCTAGAACTGAAATGTATTCCCGCATTTTACTGGTGGGCGACCTAGAACAGAAAGTATTCCCGCATTTTACTGGTGGGCGACCTAGAACTGAAATGTATTCCCGCATTCTACTGGTGGGCGACCTAGAACATAAAGTATTCCCGCATTATACTGGTGGGCGACCTAGAACTTAAAAGTATTCCCGCATTCTACTGGTGGGCGACCTAGAACAGAAAGTATTCCCGCATTATACTGGTGGGCGACCTAGAACTTAAAAGTATTCCCGCATTCTACTGGTGGGCGACCTAGAACTGAAATGTATTCCCGCATTTTACTGGTGGGCGACCTAGAACAGAAAGTATTCCCGCATTTTACTGGTGGGCGACCTAGAACTGAAATGTATTCCCGCATTTTACTGGTGGGCGACCTAGAACAGAAAGTATTCCCGCATTTTACTGGTGGGCGACCTAGAACTGAAATGTATTCCCGCATTTTACTGGTGGGCGACCTAGAACAGAAAGTATTCCCGCATTTTACTGGTGGGCGACCTAGAACTGAAATGTATTCCCGCATTTTACTGGTGGGCGACCTAGAACTGAAATGTATTCCCGCATTTTACTGGCGGGCGACCTAGAACAGAAAGTATTCCCGCATTTTACTGGTGGGCGACCTAGAACTGAAATGTATTCCCGCATTTTACTGGTGGGCGACCTAGAACATGAAATGTATTCCCGCATTTTACTGGTGGGCGACCTAGAACTGAAATGTATTCCCGCATTTTACTGGTGGGCGACCTAGAACTGAAATGTATTCCCGCATTTTACTGGTGGGCGACCTAGAACAGAAAGTATTCCCGCATTTTACTGGTGGGCGACCTAGAACTGAAATGTATTCCCGCATTTTACTGGTGGGCGACCTAGAACAGAAATGTATTCCCGCATTTTACTGGTGGGCGACCTAGAACTGAAATGTATTCCCGCATTTTACTGGTGGGCGACCTAGAACATAAAGTATTCCCGCATTTTACTGGTGGGCGACCTAGAACATAAAGTATTCCCGCATTTTACTGGTGGGCGACCTAGAACAGAAAGTATTCCCGCATTTTACTGGTGGGCGACCTAGAACTGAAATGTATTCCCGCATTTTACTGGTGGGCGACCTAGAACAGAAAGTATTCCCGCATTATACTGGTGGGCGACCTAGAACTTAAAAGTATTCCCGCATTTTACTGGTGGGCGACCTAGAACTGAAATGTATTCCCGCATTTTACTGGTGGGCGACCTAGAACAGAAAGTATTCCCGCATTATACTGGTGGGCGACCTAGAACTTAAAAGTATTCCCGCATTCTACTGGTGGGCGACCTAGAACTGAAAGTAAAAGGACAGAAATGTATGCCTCTATTATATGGGCGGGCTCCCAACTTCAATGCTAACTTAGGAGGAAATGCGTCTCCTATGGGTAAACTAAACTTAGGAGGAAATGCGTCTCCTATGGGTAAAAGTAAATTTAGGAGGAAATACGTCTCCTATGGGTAAACTAAACTTAGGAGGAAATGCGTCTCCTATGGGTAAACTAAACTTAGGAGGAAATGCGTCTCCTGTGGGTAAAACTAAACTTAGGAGGAAATGCGTCTCCTGTGGGTAAAAGTAAATTTAGGAGGAAATGCGTCTCCTATGGGTAAACTAAACTTAGGAGGAAATGCGTCTCCTATGGGTAAAAGTAAATTTAGGAGGAAATGCGTCTCCTATGGGTAAACTAAACTTAGGAGGAAATGCGTCTCCTATGGGTAAACTAAACTTAGGAGGAAATGCGTCTCCTATGGGTAAAACTAAACTTAGGAGGAAATGCGTCTCCTATGGGTGAAACTAACTTAGGAAGTGCGTCTCCTATTGGCAGAACTAGACTTAGGAAGTGCGTCTCCTATTGGCAAAGGCGTGGAATGTATTCCCTTGTTATACAGGTGGGCGCCTAAAATATGCAATGGACAGACAAGAAAAGTATTCCTTTCGTTATTCAGGTGGGCGCCTGGCTTCAACAACAACTTTGAAAATAAAATCCTATTCGAGGGCGGATGAACCCAAAATATCCTATTCGAGGGCGGATGAACCCAAAATATCCTATTCGAGGGCGGATGAACCCAAAATATCCTATTCGAAGGCGGATGAACCCAAAATATCCTGTTCGAGGGCGGATGAACCCAAAATATCCTGTTCGAGGGCGGATGAACCCAAAATATCCTGTTCGAGGGCGGATGAACCCAAAATATCCTATTCGAGGGCGGATGAACCCAAAATATCCTATTCGAGGGCGGATGAACCCAAAATATCCTATTCGAGGGCGGATGAACCCAAAATATCCTATTCGAGGGCGGATGAACCCAAAATATCCTATTCGAGGGCGGATGAACCCAAAATATCCTATTCGAGGGCGGATGAACCCACAATATCCTATTCGAGGGCGGATGAACCCAAAATATCCTATTCGAGGGCGGATGAACCCAAAATATCCTATTCGAGGGCGGATGAACCCAAAATATCCTTAAGACTTGAAAATGTCTTACCTCGAATACTTGCTGGGGATAACACTGTTGGGGAATTATTTACTTACCTGTTGGGGGGGTAAAATGTTATCAGCTGGGGATAACGCTGTCGAGGCTAACACTGTTGGGGGATTCTGATTCTTTCAGAACTAGTGCTTCACTGAGCTCAAGTTTCATCCCTTTGCTGGGGAACAACTTCCTCCATAGAACTTATTATGTTGGGGGCAACACTGGTTCTAAGACCACTTCCCTTGAGACTGGCGTTATCTTTATTCTTTCCCGCATGGGTACCTGACTTCCAGAAAATTTTCTAAGCGGAAGGAAAATTTTCTGCCCCAGTTTGATAATATCCCTTGCGGCATGCATTTCTGGCATCAATGCCATTTCCTTTACCTGTTTCAAATCAAACAAAATTTGTTAGTTTAAAACATGGTGGTTGGTTGTGATACCCCTACTGGGATGGCTTTTCCCTTTCTCCTTCCTTGCTCTGCGTTCCACAGCTTGTTGGGGATGATATTATGTGCTGGGGATAATCCCTTCCTGCTGGGGATATCCGTCTTCTTTTGTGACATAACTCGGAAGCTGGCATTTCCCCGACCTTTTAGTCCTAGTATGAATTTCCCAAATCATGCTCATTGCTCTCCTTGATTTGCCCACTGGCTTTGGCCTTGAGGTTTATAACTTTGGTTTTGGCAAGGATATCCCTTTTGACACTCGTCAATCCTTTTGTCAATTCCCTTTTGCTGGGGATATTTTCTTGACACTGGCCTCGCGCTTGTTCCTCGCTGACTACACCATTTGGATGCACTAGTCAGATCTCATTTTGTATAATTGGGAAGCTGATGACATATTTTGAAGTCATTTCATACTTGTTCTGACCGGACAGACTCTATTGGGGAAAATTTTTTATGAAAGGAGAAAGATAAAAGATACAAAACAAAAGACAAAGGAAATGATGACTCTTTTACAAAAGAAACTATAAATAAAAACCTATCAAACGCAGATACCGACTCTAATGGCCATGACATGCGTATGTGGCCTATCCTCTACCGTCAATCATCTTTCAAGATCTTCAATTGGCGATTCCCCATTGGATTCTTAATCTTATTCGACTTGTAGTGCCCAAAGGGTTTTCACTATCAAGTCTCTCTCATTTTTTGTTCTTCTCTCAGCTTTCATCGCCTTATGGTGCCTGTGAAGGTTTTCACCGATATGACTCTCTCATTTGTATCACCTTTCAGCTGGGGATTTGGAGTGTTGCCGGTATGACTCTCTCTGCTGGAGATTAGAGTCCTTTCTGTTGTGGAACAGAATGTTATGTTCGCCGGTAAGACTCTCATTTGTCTGACTTGGCATCTTTTGAAGACTGGTCAGAAGGTCTTTCTTTGGACCGTAATGTGGGTTTTGGATAGGGCTAGAAAAAAAAGGGTATTAAAGGCTCAAAAATGCATTAATTCTGGGTTATTAGTTACAACTTTCGGAACTAGATTTATTTACCACAAACGCAACTTTTGCCCCAGTTTCTTGCTTGGGGATATTTTACTTGATTGATTTATATTTTTTCAAAACTATGACCGAGCCGTGAAGCGCCTACGTATCCTCTTTGAGGAATCAGGTCAAACGTAGTTCCCAATTCCTCTTTTTTCATTTGACTTTTTTTTTTTGTTACCATTTTTCTTTTCTTTTCTTTTTCATTTTTTTTTTTTTTCATGTTTTCATGCCATGCTCGCGTTTTCTAGTCGTTTTTACTGATTCCGAACGAGGGGTATGAAAGAAAAATAAGTAAGGCTCAAAAAGGGGTAACGAAGGATAAAGTGTTTAGGTAGCAGAACAAAATGCCTTCGTCATTCCAGTCTTCAAAACATGCCAAATGCAAACAACACAACAAACAATAGATTTATAGTCTCTTCCGACGGTGCTGGGCTTGACAATTATGTTAAACATATGTTTGTTCATTTGTCACTTCTAAAGCACCGTTGGGCGACACTCTCATTCTCTTTTATTATGAACGACCCTCATGCCAATTTAGGCGAATCTTTATTTAACGGTTTTCTTTGTGTTTGCCCCAGTTCCACATGACTCGGGCTCCAAATAATCTCAAACCGTTCTTATTTCCTTTAAATGCTTTGATCACCTTCTCAGGGTTTTATGATTAACTTTTAAGACTAGGCCCAAACTGGGTGCGCATGTCATGTCCCTAGAATCGGCATTGAACAAAAATGATAAAAGGACTAAACAAAAAGATGACTGGAAATAATAAAAGACCGGATTTTGTATTAGACTACCGGTGAAATGGTTTAAATAACAAAACAAACAAAACAATCCAGAACAAAATCCTAAAACAAACTGGACAAGACAACATCCGACTTATAACCCTAATAATCCGAACAACAGAAATGACAACAAAATGAGCCACCACAAGCTTCTCTCTTGCTGACCAAGGAACGAAACGTCCTCCCACTTTATCAAAATTGGCATTTTAGCCACTGAGCTTTGCATCAATACTGCCGAGACCATTACCAGCTTCAATCTCATCAACCTCCGTCGGCAAGTTCTCGAGGGGGTTCGAGTGCTCCATGTCACTGTTATTAATCACAACCCGCCCTTCTCGGATCATTTTCTCTACTTCCCTTCTCCAACTATGACAGCTCTCAATGTTGTGCCCTATGACATTGGAGTGGTAGGCGCATCGCGCTGCCGGATCAAAGCTCCTTGCAAGTGGATTTGGAGTACATGCGGGGAGTGGTTCAATCGAGCCAGCATGCCTTAGCCTTTCAAACAGACTGGCATAAGATACCCCGATGGGGGTGAGAGCCTTTCCTCGTTTCAGCAACCTCTTCATTCTTGCATGTTGACAGGGCCGGAAACCTGATCCAGGTGGCTTTTGGTAGGCTTGTGTAGGTGGGTAGGCATTTTGTGGAGCCGGGTGCCTGGAAAGTGAAGTATGGCGGGGAAAGAAGTGGTGTTGGGGAGCGGAGAAGCATCTTCCATTATGGTGTTGGGTGCTTGGGAAATGACAGAGTTCAAGAGGCTTGGCGGTGGAAGGGGTGGTGCTTTTCCAGTTATCCATGCCTGATACATATCTGTCACATGTTGTCTCAGCATTTTCACTTCCTCTACCAACCTGTTATTCCGTTCGACCAATTGTTGTCGGTCATCGATACCGACCCACTCGGTTCTGCAGTTCTGAGCCATTGTTCTTTGATTTTGCTTTGCAGGGAAGAGCTACCACAACCAACCACTTTTCTATATATGAACACAGCAAAGGGAAGCCATCAACGTTAGTGTTAGGGCATTTGACAGACAATCATATATCAGAGATACAATTGTGCCCCTCCGAAAATTTCCCACACTTTCCTTTATTTATTTATTCTTTTTATTATTATTATTATTATTATTATTATTATTATTATTATTATTATTTTCTTTTTTTTAGTGGTGGTCGAATCTTATGGAGATTGCCTACGTATCATGTCCCCGCATGAATCAGACCTTGCGTAGTTCGGACCCAATAAAAGATAAACAATACTAAACATTTTTTTTTTCAATTTTCATGTCAAAACAAACTGGGTTTCAAAGGTTTGAAGATGACCTACAAGCTGGAGAATCAAACAACCCACATATTCTAATTAAAAGATTTACAAACGGCCAGTTTCTTTCCCCGTTTGACAAATGCAACCAAACGGTTATTTTTTTGCAAATGTGGCCCCTTCCAAATTTCACATGAATTTGAGGCCGGGGAGGATTACTTTATGACACTTTACACACTTGTCCATTCTTTTACGAAACTTTCGACAACTGACAGATACTCTAAGGCTATTTCGGCAAGAATGGTTTAAGACGCGGCCGAAGTTGGCTCGGCTTATTTTGACTAAAAAATCCAAACGGTATTCACCTGACCGCTGACTCTTTTTTTTCTTTTCAAATTATACTAAAAACCTGATGTTGCAAACACGGCCCTTCAGCGCCTCGGGGACGAAGATTTATAGGGCTGTGTGGGTCAACTAGACCAAAATCCTAAACATGACCCAAAAAGGTGGCTGTTTATGCAAAGTCAGCCTTCCGGCGTCCCTCTCGGGAACATTCGGCTATGTCTTCATAAAACAGCGTCACCCGACTTCTCTATGACAAAATTAAAATTTTGACATGTTTTTTTTTGGCTATTTTAGCAAAAGGGGAGGTTGGACACCACCCGACTTATTCATGACAAGATTAAAATTTTTGATTTTTGGCTATTTTAGCAAAAGGTGGGGTTGGACCCGATGAGGGTTGCCTACGTATCTCACATCCGGTGAGAATCAAACCCGCGTAGTTCGAGCCTCGCGAATAAGTAAATGAACTAATATATATTTTTTTTAATTGGAACTGTGAAAGAACTGCTTCAAAAGAAGAAAGGAAGTATATATATATATATATATTTTTTTTTTTGATTGATTTCTTTTTGAAAGAAAGACTTGTAAAAATTCCTTTTCTTTTGATTTGAACTTTGAGAATTTCAAAAGTAAAAGGAAGTTTTTTTTTTTTTTTGAAAGAAAAAAAAGAAAATATTTTTGGAATTTTACTTTTGATAAAAGAAATGCTTCTAAAAAATATTTTTTGAATTTTGAATTTTCTTTTCAATTTTGAAAGAAGTATCAAAATATTTTCGGATTTTTTTTAAAAAAACATTTTTATTATTTTTGTTTTATCAACAATGGAAAATAAAGATATTTATATTATTTTTTGCAAGACATATCTTTTTTTTGGAATTTTACTTTGAATTTTCTTGGCAAGACAAATACTCTTTGCAACAAATAAAGATATATATATTTTTTGGAAATAAAAAAAAACTTTTCAGATTTATATATATATTTGCGACAAATAATGAAAGATTTTTTTTATTTTTTTATTTTTTTGCATTTTCATAAGCAAATAAATAATAAAAAAACCATTTTAAAAATAAGACTCTTTTTCATTTTCATTTTCATGGCAAGACAAACTATATATTTTTTTCTATTTTTATTTTTTGAAAAACAAAACAGAACAACGACTCTTTTTTTTCTTTTCTTAGCTTTTAATAAAACAAACTAATAAGACATTTTTTTTTCATTTTCTCAAAATTTCGGTAGAGTTTTGACAGTATTTGGGCATTTGTTTTCTTTTCAAAATAAACAATCAATTCCCTAACCGCTATTTCTTTTTTTTCAAAATATTATTCCTGATATTCACAAGTCAGTCAACACACAAGTCCGTATCAAATTAATGCGCAAGTAGTAACAAGTAAGATGCATCAGGATGGTCATTTTCATTTTTGGTGCACCTGTCCTAGACAGACCCAACCCCTGTGTTGAGCCTCCAAAGTCAGATGCACGTGATGCAAACAAACGTTCCTACTAGGGATCCGGCATGTGGCTTTGTTATACTAGGTTCAGAACCTGGGTGTTTGTTCTAGACCTGGCTTACCCGAGCGGACAGCTCGAGCCGAGGGGGGGTAGCGTACCGGGAATACAGAAGCTTCACCGGCTTAGCAACTTGTCCGAACCTCGTTCTAAATTGGGATTTTACACTATACAGAAAAGAAGTCGTACGAAGTACACCCTTCTTCATGATTTAGAAGACTCAGAGAGGAGATGGGTTTCGGCACAGTTTATACACAGTTCACGTAATATCAAAGCGGTAAAAGCAGCATTTAGCACATTAGGCTCAAACATGTAAAAATCAGATAAAACCAAATATAACAATTTATATGAGCTCGAATTTCTAACCCTGAACCACTGGTTCTGGGTTAAGTCCCCAGCAGAGTCGCCAGAGCTGTCACACCTCCTTTTTCCGCCCCCGCGAGGGTACAAGGAGTTTTTTCCAATTAAAGGACAGTCGAAACGGGATTTGTTTATTTATTTCAGAGTCGCCACTTGGGAGATTTAGGGTGTCCCAAGTCACCAGTTTAATCCCGAATCGAGGAAAAGAATGACTCCATATTACAGTCCGCGAACCAGAAATCCGGATAAGGAATTCTGTTAACCCGGGAGAAGGTGTTAGGCATTCCCGAGTTCCGTGGTTCTAGCACGGTCGCTCAACTGTTATATTTGGCTTGATTATCTGATTTTATACAAATATGGACTCATGTGCAAGTTTTATCTTTTTACCGCTTTCATTATTATATTTTTTAAAGAATGTGAACATCGTTAAAAAAACATGTCTTTGGATTGGGTCACATAAAATGCATCCACGATCCGGAACGTATTTTTATTCAATGTTTTGGGATTTGGATTTGGGTCGCATAAATACATACCCGTGTTTAAGAATGTATTATTATTATATCGCGCCTAAAGCAATTAGCGATTTATTACTTTGGGGTAGGGCCGTGAAATTTGCTAAAACGACTCCTCCTTAATTCTAAGCAATTAAATGTACATTTATTGAGGGCCCCGCAATCTATACATTTTATTAAGCGAGGCTCATCTCATTTATTTTCCTAAATGAATAAATCTTAAAGCGACTACATTTTGCTATTTAAAATTAGTCTCTAAAATGAATAAAGAAAATCCTAATTAATTAGGTTTTTTTTATTATTATTATTTAAGAAAACATGACACGCTAATTGCTTGATTCATACAAATATTGATGAAAAAGGGATTTTATTCTTAATTTCGAAAATTATAAATTAAATAAAAATTCAACAACTAATATTCAAAATAAACAAATATAGCTAGATTAAAACTTAGCATTGTTATTTTTTTAAAAAAATATTATTGAGATTAATTATTCACAATCATTTGAAACTAAATTTAACCATAATTACTAAAGCTTATTAGAAAGTTTATTAGACTTAAACGTTCTTCTAATCTTGATTAAGCTCAAGTCATGCCTTAATGCCTAATTTACGATGTTTAATTTAAATTCGTGTCTTAGCTAAATTTAGCTACTTGTTCATGATCAACCTATAATCTTGAAGCCTTCATAACTAGTGAATTAACCTATTTTGCCGAACCGATTTATTACAGACTAACTTATGATATTATTTTCTTATTCCAATTATTATTTAGTAATTCATGAAATAGCTTAAATACAATCAACAAAAGGAACAAAGAAAAAAAACGAAATTAAAACTTCAAATTTTCATTCTTCATATGTATTCACGCTTCATATTTCGGATTACAATAACCAGCTTTTCAGTTGTGTACCTGATATTGGAAGCAAAAGAAAATGAATATGAGAATCAGCAGCAGCAGTAAAATCAGTACAACACAACAACAATAGCCCAGCAACAGTAACAACCCAGTAACGGACCGGTAGAGTAGTAATCCAAAAAAAACAAAAGCTTCCAGCTTTGATGAAACAACAATTAATTCTGATTTCAAACAACAAAAGAAAGCAAAATATTTTTTTAGTTTTTTTTTATTTGAAAGCTTAAATATTTTTTCGGAATTTTCTATCTCTTAAATGTTCAGCCCTTTTCTCTCTCTTATTTTCAGATTTGTTTCTCTCTCTCGTATCTGTGTATTTTTCTCTATCTCCTTTATTTGTCTTCAAGACTTCACATATATAACACATCCCATAAACCTTTTAATCAATTAAAATCAACCCATTTTCTCTACCAAACCCATTATCTTCCCACTCATCCCCATTACATTAAATAAATATATCACACCACCCCATTATATTTTGTCCCCCATGCTTTATTTAAAATAATACAAGATTCCCCTTTAATTTAAATCTTGTCCCCCCTTTATATTAAATAATCATATCACAACCCACCCCATTTCATTTTGTCCCCCATGCTTCAAATAAACAATTACAAAATGTACAATTCCTAAACTACCCCTTCCGATCTTACTGAAATTACCAAACTACCCCTGAACGTATTACAAATTTACCAAACTACCCATCAGCTATAACACATCAATTAATCAAACTTAACCAAAATATAGACAATATGATCAATTTCTAACAATGTTCAAACAACAATATGAACACGGATGAACATCATAACAACAATATCACATGAACATGATTTTAACAACATTTCAACAACAAATCACATGAACACAAATTGAACAACCAAGAACAACTAAAATTTGATTGAACAATATTTTAGCAACAAACAATCCTATTTTCGGATTCAACAACAACAACAAACAAAGTATGAAGATTTCTAAATTCAATCATATTGAACTTAAAATCAACTCTAACAACATTACAACAAACAATTCTTATATTAAACTTTAAACAAGATTATGAGAACAATTCAAGCAATAATCATAAATGGTAAACAAGAAATCAAACTATACAAAATTCGGATTCAAGATCATCCAAACAAAGTATGAACATGAATGAATCTATTTTAAGACAACAAATATGACGGATTAAACGATTAAAACAATATATTCCTTTAATACAACTAAATTCTTTAAACAAATAACAAGATCGACGAAGAAACAATTATGAACTTAAACTTGAACTTAACAATATTAACAATTTCTAACAATACATAAACACATGAAACAAATTGAAGAAACAATTAATTAAATTTCAATTTGAATCTAACAAACATCAAACTAACAAATTCTTACTTAAACAATACAACAAACATGAAATAAACATGAAAACAACTAATTAAACTTCCATTTTAAAATCTGAAAATTGATTTAACAAATAACACATGAACATGAACTAAAAATTAATTCAAACGATAAACAAAACAAACATTTGTTGATTTTAGATTCGAAAATATCAAAACAAAATATGGACAAAATAAAACTCAAAAACTACTAACCGGATCGAAAGACGAACAACGACCAAACAAACAACGAACTTGACGATGAACTTACGACGTATAGTATCTTCACTTGACGAAAAACCCTCGACCTTTGCCGGACTTTAACCGGACTGTCTTGTGTCGTCAACAACAGTACGAAGCGGCGAGCAGCAACACGACGCCAAGAAGCTGCAGCAGTCCGAAGCAGCGAGCAGCAGCAACTGTCGACGACGTCCATGGCGGAATGGACTGCTCCCGATGGCAGCGTGCGAGCTTGGTCGTGACGAGCAGCGGCGATGGGAGCTTCGATCAACAGCTGACTCATCGAGGCTATGTTCGTTTGGTTGTTTGGTTGAGACAGAAGCAACAACGACATAGACGTCGAGCTTCAACGAGCTTGAGCTCGATGAGCTTCATCAATGGCGGATAGGGTTGGGGTCGCGAAAGAGGTTGTGTCGTTTGGTGGTGTTTGGACGGTGCTTGGGTGGTGTTCGACGAAGGGGGGTGGCTGCTAGGTAGCCATGGTTGTGCTTTGGAGTTTTGAGGAGAAGAAGATGAAAAGAGAGAAAGAGAAGAAGGGGGGGGGGGGGGGGCGGATAACTTAGGATAGTTTTAGGGTTTTTTTTTCTTTTTTCTTTTGTTTTGTGTCTTTGAAATGCAAGATAGGGGTATTGGGTCTTTTGGGTTATGGACTGGGTCGACCCAGTTCGAAATGGACTGGGTCGTAGGGAAGATTGGGCCATTTTTTGGGCCTATAGCTTGAAATTGAAGAAGAGGCCCAATTCCGACTTTCTTTATATTTTCGCTCTCTTTTCTTCTTTTATTTTTTCTAAAACTAAATTATAAAAATACTTAAACTATTATTAAGAACTAAATTAAGTTATAAAAGCGCAAATTAACTCCCAATAATAATTAACGCACAATTAAGTATTAATTAAGCATAAAATTGTATATTTGGACATTAAATGCTAAAAATGCAAACGATGCCTATTTTTGTAATTTTTAATTTTTGTAAAACAATTTTAATTACTAACAATTGTAGAATTAAATCCTATATGCAAAATGCGACATATTTTTGTATTTTTTATTAATTTAGCAAATAAACACGCACAGACAAATACAAATAATTATTCAAAATATCACAAAATATCACAAAATTGCACACCAAAGAAAAATCATTTTATTTTTGAATTTTTTTTTGGGAGTAATTCTCATATAGGGCAAAAATCACGTGCTTACAGCCGTGATCGTCGTCCGATCGCAGATATTTTGGCTTTCCGTTATTTGGCTCAGTAAGCTTCCCTCGATCTAGTTCGATCTCTATCCTGCTTGGTCTTGATCTTGGCTGATCTCGATCGGTCTCTGGTTTCGCGAGCTCGGCAATCTATCATGGTCCGATATAAAATGAGATCGAGTCTCGGCCTGCTGTGCTCCAGTCTCGATTAGTCATAAAAAAGGCAAGCCCAATTTGACCGTATACAGATAGTCCCCTCATTTCTCGGAGAGAAGATGACGAGAAACGACCTGAACTTTTCTAATCTTGTCTCGACGGGCCATGACGTAAGCAACAAACCCGATTATGACGTGAGCGACAAGTGGATACTGAAATGTCCTGTTGGTTCGGTTATCGAGGCATTAAATGCCTGTCAATTGTTGTCGGCCACTACCGGTTCTGACAACTCAAAGTCTTCTCTACCTTTGCTTTTTCTTCAACAAATCTCTTTACTTTACAATCTTCACACCCAAATTTCTTGAACCCTAATCAAATCGCTTATCATCCCAATTCTTTCTTCTCTTGTTCATTAATGGCTAAAACTTCCAAAACCATACCGCAAAAGGAGATTGCTTTTTCATTACGACCCACCGGCGGTGAGGCTCCAGCGGAACCCACCCTGAGGAATTTGTTCCGCTAGGGTGCCCAATCAATGCTAACTTTAAGCTAAAAAAGACTCCCGCGGTGCCAGGCCGATGTGAACCGGTCTTGAGATACATATGCACCATTATCCAAGACATCCTCAAAAGGGCAAAAGAGGAGTGTAACTGGGTGGAAAAGGATGTAGTAGTTCCTACTCCTGAGGAATCGATCACCACACATGTGGAGGGGTATCTAAGTGTTTACACTTACCCCTTCACGATGGGTCCCTTAGACCCCATTATCATCGCCTGTTGCAAGAGGTACGACGTCACCATCGACCAAATCCACCCTTCATTCTAGAGAATAGTCATTCTCCCCTGTTTCTTCACACAAAAATCGAGGGATGTCCCTTCATCCTCAATCACCTCATGCGCCTCTACAATCCCTGACTATATCGAGGGGGATTGATTAAGCTTGTCCGTCGGGCCAATAGAGCCCCGTTCTCCAACATAGACGAGTCTCGGGATCAAGGCTAGATGGGCCGATTTGTTCGAATAAAGACTTTGGACCTGATCCCTGCTGAAGATATGTCGTTCCCTGAGAAATGGAACATGAAATGTAAGTACACTTCACCTTGAATATTTAATTTGCTGTTTTGCTTCCTATTTCCTTTACTCATCTTTATTTTGGTATTGCAGCTGTGGCCCAGATGCCGGAACCAATTCCAAAACTTAAGCAATGGATCGAAAGCCTAGTGTCACATAGACCTTACTCCGAACGTGCCTAGATGGAGTTGTCGAAGGGCCAATGGGAGGCACGTAATCATGGTAGGTTTCTTCCGTGGAAAGGCTATTGCCTATGCTTCTCCTTGAAATTACTCATCCTTCTTTATTTTGTAGGTCTCGTGAAGGATGTTACAATGAGGCCGCCATCTGATGATAAAGAGGTCCTTCCCCAACCACCTGCTCTGAAGCAGTCCTAATAGAAGAGAGGAAAGAGGCTCTGAGTTCCCCGATCGCGGAGAAGAAAAGACCGGCGAGGAGGTCTCGCAGGCCCATAGGGGGTGCTGTCATTATGCCTTCGGACCAATCAGCCGATAAAGGGATGAGTTAGAAGAAGAGGAGGAAGAAGACAACTCCTAGTTGGTGGCCCGTGCTCGGGCTAGTGCTTCGACGCAAAAGCCCTCCGAACTGGAGGAAGTTGACGAGGAAGCTTTGGCCGAAGTTTTGGAGCCAGTGAAAGTCGAGGTCGCTCCATCCCAAACTGAGATGATTGAGGTAGGAACCAGAGGCGAGGCTTCTCGAATAGATGGTAATGTCCCAAGGGACGATCTCGGAGTGATTGATATTTCTGACTCCTCTCAATTTTCGGATGCAACAATCTACGAGGCTGCTAACTTGGTAGGTCTCCCTTGAGAGGGTCCTCAGGGGGCAGTTGACATCCACAACTTCCTGGATGGGGTATAGTTCGAAACTTTGGGATATGTCATCGGTCATGGTGACTTACCGGTGCTGAAGAAAACACCGTCATCGGACGTCCCTAGGTCTTCATCGAGCCCGAAACTAGTGGACCGGTTCCCAGCCCCAAGTATTAACCTTGATCGTAGGCGTACTATAGTGCTTACTGTCCTGGAGGATGCTCGGGTCTTCTCTTCCCCCGTGGGGATCGCTAGCTACATGAGATACTTGGTGACCGAAGAGGACCAAGCCACGATGGATGCGGTGGGAGCTGCTTACCTGTTCAATGAGGCCCAGCACATTCTGAATCGGGTAACTTCGAGGTCCATTCCATCATCTTTTTTTTAAAACTTTGAGTTTTAGATAACTTTAACATTTTCTTTCTTATTTGTAGGCTTCGGTGTTGCATCACGAGGCCTTCCTTCGAATCTGAGAGGAGCGCAAGGCTGAGGTTCGGACCTCACTAAGAAGACAGATACCTACAAGCTTCTCATTGAGAAGCCTAAGACATATTAAGTGACGGCTCGAGATGAGCATGCTGAGATGGCCGAGAAGGTATTCCGAATGCTTCACGATAGTGAAGATGAGTTGGAATAACAACTAACGATCCGATTTTGCAGGTCCGATAGAGGCTCGAATAGATCAAGGACCTTCAGAGACAAATAGATGACACATGAGTCGAGGTTGAAAAGTTCAAAGAGTGTATGGACATCTTTGCTTCAAAAAAGGAGGCCGTTCAAGCAGAGTTGGAGTCGACCTAGTCTCAGCTTTGGGCTGCAAGGGAGAAAACCTCAGTGCAGGCCACAAAAATCGAGTCGCTTCAGTCCCAACTGGATCCGTCCATCTCCGATTAGGCGAACTTGGCAAACGAACTCGAGGTGGCCAAATCTGAGGTGGCCATAGCCAAAAGTAAAGCTGATGCTAAAGTGGCCCAATTTAAGGTTGATGTCGAGGCCATCCAGGAAAAGGCCAGGAGTATGGTGGATCATGCAAAATGGCAAGCTCGAATGGAAGCCCTTGAGGAGGTTCAGGCTCAAGGTTTTGATATTGGGGCCGAACTCGAGACTGCCAAAGCGGAAGAGACCAGAGCCTAGAAGCTGGCCTTTCCTGAGGAAGACTCCGAAAGCCTAAGCAGATCCGAAGATGAGGAAGATCCCGAGAATGGAGATGCTGCCTCTGACGAAGACTAGGGTACTTAAGCCTTTGTATTTTTGCTTTCTTTTGTATCTTTTTTCGAGGCCATTTTGGCCATTGTGAATTTTGTATTTGGCCGATCTGGCCTTTATAAAAAGGTTGTTTATATCGTTTGAACAACCTTTTTGGAAAAAATTCCACTTTACAATCCCGTACTTTTGATCTTTTAAGAAAATGGACTCAAGGGCCGATTATAATCAAAGTTCGGACGGTCACTCCCTCACTCGGGGACTGTCGTTCTGAAACCAATATATATATATATATATATATATATATATATATATATATGGATTTATAACCTTTTTGGCCCTCAAACTTTTCCTTTGTTTTATTGCTTGTATTCACAAAAGGTCAGAGAGCCTTAGCACAAAACAACTTAAGTTGTATACGTTTGAACAAATCCTGAGTCCATATCGTTTAGTTTTGAGGCGTTTTGGATTCGGTGTCATTTTGGGAACTTGTTCCCCAGATAAGTGATTTCAAAATATAGTTTTGCCGAGGGTTAGCCCTTAGAACCGGTTATGTAAATTTTGAAGGCCTATTTTTGTTATGGTTTTCGGACGTCTCTAAGTCGTGCTAATATAGTCGTGGCCTTTTAATTCGAGTGTAGCCCAGTGGGCTTGCTTAAGATAACAGTCCCCCGAGTGGGTACGACCGTGGTCTTTAAAATTCGGGGGTTTCCTGATAGGTCTTACATCCCCAATATATTAATAGCTCGATCTATTTCGAAGTTGGTTTCAGAATGACAGTCCCCGAGTGAGGGAGTGACCGTCCGAACTTTGATTATAATCGGCCCTTGAGCCCATTTTCTTAAAAGATCGAAAGTACGGGATTGTAAAGTGGAAATTTTTCCAAGATATAAGATAGTTGCAATGAAAGTACTTTTCTTTATTCTTGTCAAAAATAGTCATACATGCGTACATGTTTTATGTTAGAGCTTGAACAATCTACGTGGGCACGATTTATTTTTACCGTTTGGCCCTTATAGTAAATCCTACCTATCGAAACCCTTCCATTTCGAAATAATTTCCTTGCTAGAACAATTTGATATCTGAGGGTAACCCCCCCCAATATTCGAGGTTGATTGTACAGAAATCTCGGATACTGTAAACACAGTCTTTGAAACCGATTCATGATCGACCTTTGATTCTAAGTTAGCACGATCCATTGTTGCCTCGTTAGAAACCTCGCCGGAAAACCCATTTGGGACAAAACCGGTCTAAGGAAAAAGAGTGTAACGCATACTTTTAGACCTAAAGACTTCATGCCGATAAATCCATCGTGTCTTGTTGACCACCTGCAAACGTAGTGTTAGTTTAAAACAAAAGTAAATAGAAAGGGGTCGTACCTTAGCAGTAATATCGTTTTAGGTGAGATACGTTCCAATTGCTCGGTAGTTGTTCCCCATTCATCGTTCCAAGCTTGTAGGATCCTTTTCCAGTGACTTCGAGAATCTGGTATGGTCCTTCCCAGTCCGGGCCCAATTTCCCTTCGTTCGGATTTCGGATGTTGAGGGTGACTTTCCTTAATACCAAGTCCCCGACGCTGAAATACCAAAGATTGGCTCTTCGATTGTAGTATCTCTCGATCCGTTTCTTTTGGGCGGCCAATCGGACAAGGGCGGCTTCACGCCTTTCATATAATAATTCTAGGCTCGTATTCATAGCCTCGTTATTTGACTCTTCTGTCGCATATTGAAACCTGATGCTTGGTTCTCCGACCTCGACCAGTATTAGAGCTTCGACACTATAAACTAATGAGAATGGGGTAATCCCGGTACTAGACTTCGATGTTGTACGGTATGCCCAAAGAACTTCGGGTAGAATTTCCTTCCACTTTCCTTTTGCATCTGTTAGCCTCTTCTTAAGGTTCTGGATGATGGTTTTGTTGGTCGATTCGTCTTGTCCATTTTTGCTGGGATGATAAGGTGTTTATGGGATTCTTTTAATCTTGTGATCTTCGAGAAATTTAGTCACTTTGCTGCCGATGAACTGCTTTCCATTATCGTATACAATTTCGAAAGATATCCTGAATCGATATATGATGTGATCCCAAATGAAGTCGATGACTTCCTTCTCCCTGACTTTCTCGAAAGCCTGTGCTTCAACCCACTTAGAGAAATAATCAGTCATAAATAAAATAAATTGAGCTTTACCTGGGGCCCTTGGAAGAGGGCCAACGATGTCCATTCCCCACTTCATGAACGGCCATGGGGGGGAAACTGAATGGAGTAGCTCCCCGGGTTGATGAATCATCGGTGCATGACTTTGGCACTTGTCGTATTTTCGAACAAACTCTTTAGCATCTTTCTCCATGTCGATCCAGTAGTATCCAGCTCTGATTACTTTGTTGGACCAATGATTTGGCACCGGAATGATTTTCGCAAGTGCCCTCGTGGACTTACCTTAGAACATATTCGGTATCTCCTGGTCCCAAACATATTGCTAACGGACCATCGAACATCCTTCTGAACAAGGTCCCGTCTTCGAACAAGGTGAATCGTGCCACTTTTGTGTGCAGGGATCTTGATTATTTTGATTCCGAGGGAAGTTTCCCATTCTTCAAATACTCTATGTATTTGTTTGTCCAATCCCAGGTCAAACTTGTGGAGTTTATCTCGCTATGGCCTTCCTCGACCACTAACCTCATGAGTTGTACAACAGACCCCGAATTAAGTTTGTTGTCTTCGACTGATGATCCTAGGTTTGCGAGGGCATCGACTTCTATCACGCCCCAAGCTTGGGGAGCGCGACCGGCGCTCAACAAAGTGGACCCAGCCGAGCAAGCCTATTGACACTTGATCACGCCCAACTATACCCTCTAAAAAGGACTTTGCAGACGTTGCAAATATAACCCGAGTATTACGCCCAGGGTCGAATCCACAGAGAGTTAACCTATCAATCACAATCTTTAGACCCACTAAACTCTTGAGAACCAATTTCCCAAACTTTTGAATCATAGTTGAAGGTTTCTTTACTAACTAAGATTGCAAGTAAATAACAAGTTGTAAACTAAAATGCTAAGGTTGTAAACAATGATGAGAAAAAGATAAGGTAAAGATTTCCCCTATTGATGGAATCCCTTCTGTTTATGCTTCACACAAATTTCCCAACACACCTCTATCAATCATGAACACTTTTCTTACCGTAAATCTCTCTCGAGTAATCACAGTAATATTTTGCACTCTCCCGAGATACACTAGCTAGCTTTAATTAACACAGTTCACTTAAGATTGCACCCAAGGCTTCGTTATCCCTAATTCCGCCTTTAAACCCGCAGTTATAGATTCCTCTTATACTATAGGAGTGGTGTTATTTAACAATAACCTAAATATGCACTCTCTTCCGAGTTATGCACACTAAATAGGTACAACTAATTGAGGATTCTGTCAATTAACTACAACAAGAACATAGTTGAATAAATAAAGATTGAAACTAGCAATTTGTATTCGCATAAACAAGAAGTTCATCCCCCAATAGGTTCCATCAAAACCTTAGACAAGGGATTTAGCTACTCATGGCTATGGATAAACAAACTAAGATAAGATTCATCATAAACTAGCAATCAAAATCAAAGAAAAGAAGAAATATGTTTTGGGTGATCTCTCACAATTGTTTTTCTTGCCAAGATACTCTAAAATTCAATACATCCTCTCTTGGGCAGAGTCTAGTGTTTAAAATAGGGTTTTGGGCTAAAAATCCCGTGTTTTGCACTTTAGTCCCTGAAATTTCCGCCTCCTACCGCGGTTCTACCGTGGTCGCGGTCAAACCGTAGCCAAACATGGCCTCTGATTCTTCAATTGTCTGCGTCTGCACTCTGCCGCGGTTCTGCCGCGGTCGCGGTAAAACCGCGGTTTTTCATCCTATTCCCTTTGGAATTTGGAAAAACGCAAAACATGAAAGTTGTATCCCTTTGAGTTATATTTCCAACCATATATTATGGAGCCAAAATTTAGTTCTGAGTAAAAAGTTATGTGCATTTTACTAGACAGTGCGCAATATGCCTCATCGAGTCTTCGTTTGTTCTCAACTATCAAATTTGACCCCCGAACACGATCCCGGCTTAATTCCTTGAGCTTTTACTCAGATTTCAAAGCTTCAAATCACTTAAATTCATTCCATAACATCTATATAGCTCGGAATCACATCTACAAGGCATAGAACACATAATTAGTGCAAAACACTAGCGATTAAAGCGCAAACTCAACTAAAGTGCAGTAAATTAGAGTGAAATAATCAACTAAAACACGCAATTATAGCCTATCATCAACACTTCCTATCCAACTCACTTATGATCAAAAGAAGACATGATTTCTTTAATTAGACATTAGGAGATCATCCAAGTACATTACTATATCATTTCATTAATTACATCATTGTTAGGTTTTATAGTACATACACCTTACGATTTAGTGGAACAGAAATCCAAAACATAACATAATTAATTGACCTTCCCAACACCCATATACAACCCACACAATGTCTACGGAGCCTCTAAGTAGATACAAAAGAAAGTGCTACAAAAGTGCCGACAACAAGGCCCTGGCTATATCTCAAATGTGGTAATCATATAAGCAAAAGATGTATTACATGGCCCAGGGAAGAAATGTGGCTCACCAAGATTGCTGGGAAGATGAAGGCAAAACACCTCTAGTTGTGATCAACACTGTCGGCTAGGGAACCACCTACATCCATTAAAAGATGTAGCGCCCCCGGCAAAGGGGGCTTTAGTATTGTCGAATAGTACTAGTATGTAAAGCTAAACATCAATCTTAACAGAATGAACAATAAAACATAGAGGAAACAATCATGGTGTACAATAAGAGCTTCAAACAAATACAAAAATCATCAAGTAAGAATCACAAGGTTTCCGGTTAAATTTCCATCTTATTAGGTTACCAATCTCAGTGCCATGTGCCACAATCCACAATACCACCGTGTTCCTGCACGGAGTCCGATCTCGACCCGATCAACTAGGTCATCTCCCTTGAGACATCTACCAAATTCATAATTTCAATCAATCAATCCAGCACAATTACCACCATGTGTGCTACATGGTGTCCAATAACGGCCCGATCGTCTAGGACATCTCACTTGAGACATCACCCCTCTCAATCGTTCATCTCGATTCACATTTCTTTCCCATCTATCATTTCATGGCACGAGTATCCTCATTCATTTAGTCATTCTTGGCACTTGGCCGAATCTTACAATTCAAGTTTCCCTTTTTACATGTTCAACAACATTATCATAGCAACAATAAGGCCTATCATGTAAGGCATGTTCACACACAAGGGAAAGCTCGGAAATTCTAAGCACATAGAGACTTTGCATACGAATTGGCACAACAATCTTTATTCAATTCCTTTGACATGAGTTCTTAACCTTTCTCAACACATATTCCACATTGTTAAACATATTCACATATGAAGATAAGACATGATAAGCATTTGGCACACATATTGAACATATATTCTACCACACGACAGATTTGGGATAGTCAATTCTAGTGTGCTCAATTTGGGGACTTACACCGATTCCACGGACACCAGGGAATTTCGATTCTAAGAAGAAAGAGGCTTAGCCATACATACCTCAATTGAGCTTTCCTTAATTCCTACTATGTCCCGAAATGTTCGCCAACTTCAATCTATTTAAGCAATGTAGCACAATTGAACCCATAATTAGGAAATGATCATAATCTTAGCTCACTTGAGCATTTTATCAAGCATTATGTGTTCATTAAGGTTTTAAGCCCCTTTTTATGCAAGATTACACCAACCCATTCCCCATGCCACTCTATTTTTGATTTATAATTTCCCCATATCTTCTAAGAACACATGCATGTAATGTAATCGCCCTCATCCCCATGAATTACCCCATTAATGACCCCTTACAACTATGTTTGAATTTTAAGAGCTGAGGTGATGAAGCCTTACCTCCTAGGATGAAGATTTAGGTGCCTCACTTGAATATCTTCAAAGTTTATGTGCCTCACTTGAATATCTTCAAAGTTTAAACAAGAATTTGTGGAGCAATTTTTGATGAAGGACACTTCCTCTCTCTTAGACCCTCTTTCTCACTCTAAAGTACTAGGAAATAGGCTCAAAATGAGCCATTGCATAAGTTATAATGACATGGGATCGGGTTTAAAAATTAAAAATATGGAGCACCGATTCAGATCTGCGGTCGCATATGCGATCGCATAATAGTTATGCGGTCCGCAAAGTGACCGCAAAAGTGGCTCTTAGGCCTGATCTCTCTGCTTTGGTCTGCGACCATTATGCGGTCCACAGGCCTGTTCTGCGGTCGCATAATGTGCCGCAGAACCTCCTTTCGTAAAAGTCTAAGAATGATTATGTGACCAATATGCGGCCCGCAAAGTGGATATGTGATCGCATAATGGGCCGCAAAAATGACCTCAAAATTGGCCACAAGACTGCCTCACTCTGCGGCAAATATGCAGCTTGTAGAGTGATTATGCGACCGCATAATGGGCCGCAGAAATGCATACCTCTGCGAACATTTTCCTTTAACTTTTTAATGCACATTTCAATCCAAGAAGAATTTCAACAATTTCTAGCACATAACCCTAATGTGGCACCATGATATTCCGGTTCTTAGAAAGAATTTATGGGGCCTTACAGCTTCGCTATACTGATCTTGAGGCACATGTTGCAAAGTCCATTCCTTGAGTCGGTGTAGAGTTACTTGTAGCTTGTACAGGTATCTTTGCATGCATTCCTCTCAAACTTCAAAGGTTCTATTAACCTGATTCACAACAAGGAGGGAGTCACATTTAACTTCGATCACCTCTACTCCCAAGCCTTTGGCTAGTTCGAGGCCTGCAATCATGGCCTTATATTCGGCCTCGTTGTTAGTCAATTTTACAGTTCTAATAGATTGTCTAACCACGTTAACTGTGGGTGGTTTTAGCACGATGCAGAGTTCGAACCCCTTTGCGTTTGAAGCACCATCCGTAAAGAGGATCCAGACTCCCGAAGATGTACCCGAGTTGACTAATAGTTCTCTTTTGACCTAGGGTACTAGGGCCGGCGTGAAGTCATCCACGAAGTCTGCCAAGATTTAAGACTTGATGGTTGTTCAGGGTCGATACTCAATATCGTACCCGCTGATTTCTACGGCCCATTTGGCCAATCATCCCGAAAGTTCGGGCTTATGCAAAATATTTCGAAGAGGATAAGTCGTTATAGCACATATGGGATGACATTGAAAGTATAGTTTTAGCTTCCTAGAGGCGCTTATGAAAGCGAGCGCTAATTTTTCTAGATGGGGATACCTAGTTTCGGCCTCATGTAAGGTCTGACTAACATAATATATAGGGAATTGCCCACCTTGTTCTTCTCAGACAAGGACTCCACTTACCGCTATCTACGATATTGCCAGATACAAGTAAAGTGTTCGTTTACCTTTGGCGTGTGAAGTAGTGGTAGGCTCGATAAGTACCATTTAAGCTCCTCCAAGGCATGTTGGCATTCCGGAGTCCATGTGAAGTTATTCTTTTTCTTCATCAACGAAAAGAATCGATGGCTCTTATCACAGGACCTCGAGATGAATCTCCCAAGGCGACTATGCGCCCCGTTAAACTCTGCACGGCCTTTATGTTGTCAACTACCATGATGTCCTTGATAGTTTTGATTTTGTCAAGGTTGATCTCGACTCCTCGATTGAATACCATAAAGCTGAGAAATTTGCCAGTGTTGACCCCGAATGCGTATTTTTCTGGGTTGAGCTTCATGTTGTATTTCTTCAGTATACTGAAAGTTTCCTGCAAATGCTTCAAATGATCCTCTGCTCGTAGGGATTTAACTAGCATGCCATCAATATAAACTTCCATAGATTTCCCTATTTGTTCTTAAACATTCGGTTTACATAAGTTATACTAACATTTTTTTAATCCGAATGGCATTATATTATAGCAGTAGGTCCTATATTTAGTGATGAACGAGGTCTTTTCCTGGTCTTTTGGGTTCATCTGTATTTGGTTGTACCTGGAATAGGCATCGAGAAAACTGAGGACCTCGTGGCCGGCAGTGGCATCGATCATGCGATCGATATTAGGCAAAGGAAAAGAATCCTTGTGGCATGCTTTATTTAGGTCTTTATAATCTACACACATTTTAAGTTTGCTTTCCTTCTTAGGGACTACTACTACGTTCGCTAACCATTCAGGATACTTTACTTCCCGGATGGACCCTATTTCGAGAAGTTTGGTTACCTCATCTTTGATGAAAGCGTGTTTGACCTCGGATTGGGGTCTTCTTTTTTGCTTCACCGGATGGAACTTCGGGTCCAGGCTTAGTTTATGGGTGGTGATTTCCAATTGGATCCTTGTCATATCGAGATAGGACCAAGCAAAGCAATCCATGTTAGTTTTAAGGAATTAAATAAGTTTTCCCCTAAGCTCGGGGGCTAGCCCCATGCCCAGGTATACCTTTCGTTGGGGCTGATGTTCAGTCAGTATGATTTGTTCCACCTCTTTAACCATTGACTTGGTGGTGTCAGAATCACCGGGGACTATGAAAGATCGAGGAACCCCATAGTCATCATCCTCGTCAGTCCCCTGCTTCTCTGTTTGGGTTGAGGCCGGTGTCTGTGGTTGCTATTTGACTTCCTATTTTCCATTAGAATTTGACCCTTTTGTTAATGAGAGTGCCGATATCGGTATTACTTCATCGACGGAAAACATTTCCTTTGCGGTGGATTGCTCCCCATAGACTATTTTGACTCCCTTTGGGTCGGGAACTTTAGAACCTAGTGAAGGGTCGAGGGCACTGCCCTCATATTGTGGATCCATGGCTTCTCGAATAGGGCATTATACCTTATATCTCCCTTGATAACATGGAACTTTATCTCTTGGATGGTCCCAGCCACGTTCATTGGCAAAGTTATTTCGCCTTTGTGGTTTCACATGCCATGTTGAAGCCGTTTAGTACTCGGGCCGCGGGCACAACCTGATTCTGTAGGCCGAGTTGTTCCACGACCTCGATCGAATGATGTTGGCCGAGCTACCTGGATCAACTAAAATATGTTTAACTTGAGTCTTATTCATAAGTATAGATATTACCAGTACGCCATTATAGAGTTGCACGATCCCTTCTACATCCTCATCATTGAAGGACAAGGTTCCTTCTGGCACGTAGTCCCGACTTCACGTCTCCCTTGTGATTGGCACCTTGGTTCATTTTAATACCGGTCCCTAAGGAATATCGACCCTTCTAAAAATCATGTGAATCACGTGTAATGGCTCTTCTTGCTTGTTCTGTCTGATTGAATCTCTGTTTTTGAAATGATTCTTGGCCCAATCGCTTAAGAATTCTCGAAGGTGCCCCTCGTTGAACAACCGAGCTACTTCCTCCCTTAGCTTCCTGCAATCTTCTATTCTATGGCCATGGGTGCCATGATACTTGCACATCTGGTTGGGATTTCTCTGGGCTGGATCGTTCTGTAGAGGTCGAGGCCATCTAGTATCTTTTATACATTTGATGGCTGATACGATGGCGGATGCATCAACGTTGAAGTTATATTATGATAGTCGCGGTGCTTCCTTGGGCCCGACATCCCTGTCGAAACCATTCTTGCTCATGAGCCCTCGAGAGCTCTGACCTTGATCATTTCTCCTTTCACCTCGAATAGGGTTGCACCTAGGCTCGTTGCCTCTTCAATATCCATTGTATGGCTGGTAGCGATCCCTGTTCGATCATGGCTCTCGGTCGATGTCCCTTTTAACTCTGTCTACGGGCTTGATAGGATAAACAGACCCGGAAGGAGTCCCCAACTGATCGTCTTCAACCCTAATATTTGATTGGTACCGATTATGCACATCACCCAGGTAACAACTGGGTATTCGATCAAGTTCTGCTTTAGTTGCTGTGAAGCCATCAAGCTTCATATGTTTAATCCTTGGGTGAAGGCCTGAACGACCCAATCATTGGCGACTGGTGGTAGATCCAAATGTTCCATCTAGAACTGACACACAAACTCTCTAAGCATCTCGTTATCTTTCTGCCTTACCTTGAAGAGGTCTGACTTCCTAGTCTTGACCTTTATAGCTCCGGCATGTGCTTTAACGAAGGAATCTGCAACCATAGCAAAAGAATCAATGGAGTTGGGCGGCAAATTATGGTACCATATCATCGCTCCTTTCAACAGGGTCTCCCTGAATTTCTTCAACAATATAGACTCGATCCTATCATTTTCCAGATCATTCCCCTTAATCGCACATGTGTAAGAAGTGACATGCTCGTTGAGGTCAGTCGTTCCATTATACTTGGGAATTTCTGGCATGTGGAACTTCTTGGGAATTGGTATAGGAGCCGCGCTCGGGGGGAAAGGTTTTTGCACGAACTTCTTTGAATCTAAACCCTTCAAAATCGGTGGTGCCCCCGAAATTTGATCAACCCTGGAATTATAGGTTTTTGTCATTTGCTTCAATTTTATTCTCCCTCGATTCAACTCATATTGTTAGTTGCTCGAGCATCTTCATGATTGTGGGATCTGTCCCTGATTCATTCCGTTCGATCTCTTTGACACTAATTCGGCCTTATGAACAACTTCCTGTGATGGCTCGGGCTAGATCCTACTCGGTGCATGGTTCTGGTTTTGGAGTTGTGCTATTGCAAATTGTTGAGCCTGCAACATTTTGAATATCACTCGAAGGTTGATCCCGCCTTCTTCACTGCCATGTGCGTTCTAACCGGTTAATCGAACGTCTCGGCGGACACTACTCTCAGGATCGATGGCCAAATTTGCATTAATGACAATATGGGAACTGACATTGATTAGTTTACGGTCGGGACTCCATCGAGGTCAACTGGAGACACTTCATTCCATAGGGCGGCTATGTTGTCGTTTTCATCATGGAGGCCAAGGCCATTGTCTGTGTGTGTGGGTGCTACTTGAGAGTTTGACATGCTGATTCTGGAATCAAAGGTACGCACAAGAACAAGTATAAAATAGTGTGTGTCACAAAAGTTAGTACCAAGCAATCACTATTATCCTTAGCCCCACGATGGACGCCAAACTGTTTACCCTAAAAATGGATAACAATTGAATTATACATGGTTTTACGGACACGTGATTTTACTTGGCAAAAATAGAAAAAATACGAAAATTGATATTAAAATTAACTGTAAATAGAAATAAAAGCAAACCGAAGGAAATGTATAATTTTGGCCCTCGAGTTAGGTCACCCTCGAACCAAATGAATATTCCACTGAAAAATATGAACAAAGTAATAGAATATTGAAAGCTTAAGAGAAAGGTAGTATATTGCTTTGTATTGCGTGAATATGATGCCTTTTACAAATGATGTGATGACCCAAAAGGTCATCACTTGTTTTGGAAATAAATTCTGTGACCCGAGGCCTTAAAACCTCCTTTTTTTGTCTCGCCTCAATTGCGTGCACAGTCCGGATGTGTATCCGGAAAGCCATTATGTGAAAATATGTGAAAATGATAAATTTTGCTTTTAAAATAAATTTAAGTTGATTTCGGTTAACATTTTGGGTAAACGAACCCGGACCTATGATTTGACGGTCCCGGAGGGTTCGTAGAAAAATATGGGACTTGGGCATATGCCCGGAATTGAATTCCGAGGTCCCGAGCCCGAGAAATGAATTTTTGAAGAAAATTGTTTAACTGAAATTATAAGAGTTTTAGAAATTTGAATGTGTTTGAATTTGATGGTATCGGGTCTGTATCTTGGTTCCGAAACCCGGTACAGGTCTTATATGGAATTTTAGTTGAGCTTGTAAAATTTGGTAAGAAATGGAGGTCATATGATGTGATTCGAAACCTTAGTTGTAAAATTTGAAACTTTAAAAATTCTTGATATTTTCTTTGATTTTGATGCTAAACTTGTAATTGTTGAGGTTATTTTGATGATTTGATTGCGCGAGCAAGTCCTTATGATGTTTTTAGGTTAGGGTTCATGTTTGGTTTGGAGCCCCGAGGGCTCGGGTGAGTTTTGGATAAGCCACAAAGTGAAATTGGACTTAGGAGCAAGTGCTGGTATCTGGTATTTTTGCCCAGGCCTCTGATCTCGCAATTGCGAGATCAGGCTTCGCAATTGCGAAGTTCTCAGGCTTGGTAATTGCGACCCAAGCTTCGCAAATGCGAACCAAGCCTGGGCAGGCCCTTTTCGCAAATGCGAACCATGCGCGGGAATTGCGAAGCCTCCTTTCGCAAATGCGACAGGTCCCTCGCAAATGCGAAGGTGACCGGATTTCTTCAAAGTCGCAAATGCGACATATTCTTCGCATTTGCGAAAATAGCAGGCCCTGAAGGGGTTCGCAATTGCGAACCCTGGTCGCAATTGCGACATCTGCAACCTGCTAAATCATAATTTAGCCGAAAATTTCTCATTTTTCAAACTCTCTTAAACCTAAAACATCTTTGGGTGATTTTTCAAAGGCAGCTACTCTTCCAAATCATTGGTAAGTCATTTCTAACTCATTTCTTTCAATCTAATCCATCGTTTTACATAATTTCATCTCAAAATCAAGAGTTTTCATGGGGGAAATGGGTGTTTTGGGTAGAACTCAGGATTTTCGAATTTTTGGGATTTGGACCTTGATTTGAGGTCCGATTTCAAAAATAAATTATATATTTGAGTTCGTGGGTGAATGGGTAATCGGGTTTTGGTTCGAACCTCGGGTTTTGACCATGTGGGCCTGGGGTCGATTTTTGACTTTTTGGGGAAATCTTAATAAAACCTATTTTCATGCATTAGAATTGATCCATTTAACATTTATTGATATCGTTAACTAAATTGTGGCTAGATACAAGTGAGTTGGTGGTGGAATCAAGAGGTAAAGCAGTAGTTGAGGCTTAATTGTGCCCGTGGCTTTGAGGTAAGTTTTTGGTCTAACCTTAGCTTGAGGGATTAGGAGTTGTGTCTTATTTGCTATGTGTTAATTGTGGAGTACGACGTATAGGCATGGTGACGAGTATCTATGTGTTGGTGTCAAGTATGCACGTGAGTCTCGTATTGTAATTGTTATGACTCCGTTGTGATTTATTCATGCTTAATATGATGATTATCATTGTTGGTTCCCTTGCCGGGACGTTATTGTTTATGATATTGTCTTCCTTGCCAGGACGTTATTGTTTATGAAATTGTCTCCCTTGCCGGGATGTTGTTGTTATAATCTTGTTCCCTTGCCGGGATTCTTTTATGATTGATGTTGAAGTGTAAATGGGATCGGGTTACACGCCGCAACGGTAATATATGAAATGGGATCAGGTTGCACACCACAACGGTATTATATGAAATGGGATCGGGTTGCACGTCGCAACGATATTACATGATTTGGGATCGGGTTGCACGCCGCAACAAGAAAGAAATGAAAGTGAAAATTTTGTTTGTCTTCCTCATTCTTGTTTGCAATTGAATTGTGGTTTCTTTACATTTCCTCTATTGGTATTCTGTAGTTATCTGCTACTCCCCGCAACATGCTTTCCCCCTCCCATCTTTAACTGTAAATATCTGCTTTTATTTTTCCGCTGTATATGATTTAACTACACAATTTTATTTGGTAGTCTGGTCCTAGCCTCGTCACTACTTCGCCAAGGTTATGCTAGGCACTTACCACCACATGGGGTCGGTTGTGCTGATACTATACTCTGCACTATGTGCAGATCCCGATGCTGCAGCTTTTGGACCGCAGTGAGGTTGCTACCTTCAGTCCATTCAGGCGACCAGAGGTAGTCCTGCAGGTGTCCACAGGCCTTGGCGTCTCCTTCTATCTTTCCTTACTGTTCCTTCTATGTATTTCAGAAATAATTTTGTATTTATCTTTCGAACTGCCCTATTTGTAGCATTCCTAGATAGTCTGTGAGATTGTGACACCAGTTCTGGGTAGTTTTGTTATGGATCTGTATCGGAATTATTATTAAATTATTACGTTTCGTTCTTCCGCTTATTTATTTTTGCTGTTTATATAGTGTTAAATCACAAATGTTAAAGGATTTAAAATGGGAAAAACATAAAGTGTTTGGAATGATGGGTTTGCCTAGCTTTCACTAGTAGATGCCATCACGACTCCCGAGGGTGGAAAATCCGGGTCGTGACAAATGATAAGATCCTTTAATATAGCAGGGGAGTTCTACCCTTGATACAATTCTAAATACAGTAAGAAATCTCATGATTAGCTAAGTAATCAACATCTCCTTGATACGTGCCGAGATTTCCGCCGTGATCCTCGTCCGATCGCGGATATTTTGAATTTCCGTTATTTGGCTCGGTAAGCTTCCCTCGATCTTGCTCGATCTCTATCCTGCTTGGTCTTGATCTTGGCTGATTTCGATCTCGATCTCGATCGGTCTCTAGTTCGCGAGCTCGGCAATCTATCATGGTCCGATATAAAATGAGGTCTCGTCCAATTATGCTCCAGTCTCGATTAGTCATAAAAAGACAAGCCCGATTGTGACCGTATAAATAAGTGTAAAGAAGATATCACTAGTGAAAATGGACAGAGTTCTAGGACAACTTAAAATAGAGAGCAAATAAAACTTATTAATTTGGATAGAAGGTGTTACTTTTTGTGGATACATACTCTTTTCCGCTATAGCCTATAGCTATGAACAAACTTGTGGGACTAACTCTTTTTTACTCCATTTTTTTGGTTAAAGTTATGTTTTTAAAAAAAAAACATAACTTTGGGTGGGGTAAGAAGGTAGTAAATTAATAATATTCGATATCAATTGATGCAAATAGAATAGACAGGTGAACAGCCAGAGATTTATCTGTAAAGGAATTCCCTTTCCCATATCAGAAAAAGGTATCAAGGGTTTCGAAGTAAACATATCTCTTCATTTCTTCACCCCTAAGTTTATTAAGATGAGATAAAAGGCACAAATATCAGCTTGCAATTCTTACTCTTTTCATGTTTAGCTTTAATTTTCCAATTTGAGAGGAGTCGCATCATAGTAATATTTTGAGAGGTACTTTTACAAGTGCTGCATTCCAATTTTTCCTGGTTTCCACTCAAGAATCTTTTAACTTATAAGTAGAAGTCTCCAAATTTGGGAAGTAGCTTATGAAGATCGTCTACGCATATTCGATTTGAGTAACTGATCGTCCATATAAAACGTGCAAGAAAAATCCTAGTAATTTTAGCTTTAATAAAATCAAATTTGAATAGCTAGAGAAAAATAAAGCGGTTCTTGAGATTTGCATGATTTCATCTCAGTAGTAGGACAAGATTACAAGTTTCTTGTAAAGAAAGCACTTCAAGAAATTTCAATGGAGAAGTTTTACGAAATAATAGATTAGTGGCACAGCAATTTTGTAAAGCTTCATAGCTCGTGGTTATTTTGTAACTTCTGCATAACTAAGAGCTTGTTAGAACAATATGATATCATAAAATAAAAATAAAACAAAAAAACCAAAAAATCAGAGAGAAGACATTGTTTAACCAAAAAGTAGTTTTTGTGGTCAAAACAAATAAAATAGTCATTACAATTTCAAATAACCAATTTTACTTCACTTTTCCTAATTTAAATGAATAGCAAATAATGGAATAAAATATTGAGAGAATAAGAAAAAAGAAATTTTATTGATAATCGCAGCTTCCTTTCAAAAGGAGAGAATAAGGTCTTCAATTAGCAGAAAATAAAAGTATAAGCAATTGATAGTATAATTCTGTGAATTTTTTATGATCGTACAATATATGGTAAGGGAGTTTATATAAGCGTAGAATATGTAACTGTTTTGACCTACTTAATTCTTGTCCATTACTAATTTTTTTACATTGATTATTCGTTACATGGTAATTTGTAACCTTCCCCGGTTCTTTAATTATCCATGCACGTCTATTTCTTTTTTTTTTTTCAAAATGTCAAGTATGGTATCTTTGTAAGAGATCTCGTAGGTGTTTTACCCATATTTTTTCTAATCTTCATTCTTCTTTATCATTATTTTGACTCTTATGCCATCTATCAGCATATCACTAATTCACGCGGCAAATCTATTTTTCCACCAATACAGACATATCTAATCCGGATTAAGGGGTCGGTCAGCAGAATTGCTGTAGAATATCTAAGATAGGTCCATCAGGCCCCAAAGGTGATCATTGTTCATAAAGTAGAATCCACCGGATCTTCGACTAAATGATAAAATTAAGATAAGAGCCAATGGACTTGTTATGCTTTCGCGCTTTGTTTATTATTGGAATTTTTCGTATATATAGTAAAATATTAAAAAGTACTTTACCCGGTATATCTTGGATTCTTGGTTTCCAAACTTTCAAAAAGTATCTCGATTTCTTTTACAATTTGTCTACAATCAGAGTAGTATCTGCAATGACGGAAGAAAAAAAAAACAGAATAGAATCTGCAATATGTCACCATCTTCTCCAACTAATGTTGGCATTAGTGCATTTACCATGAATTCAAGAAATAAAAAGAAATCGTTCCCAAGTCAAAGCCAAGTGTCAAATGGCTTCATTTACTCAAATTTACAAAGCTACAGACTACAGTACAAACTAAACTAGGAGGGCATTAAACCAAGATGTATATTCCATACAGGAAATTTAGCCTAACCACAATGTTTGAGCACTATTACTTCTCTGACAACTGCCAAAATTAATAAGGTACAACAACCACATGTACCTACGAAAACTATAACACTGCAGCATAAAATCACTAGAACACAACTCATATGCTTGTAGTTTCCATCTCCAACACCTTATATAACAGCCAGATTGGCATGAAAAGTAAGAAAATAAATCTTTAGATGGCTTTGATTCTCTTTGCCACATCTATGGCACTATGGTTCGGTGTCAGCATAAGATATGCTTTCTCCGTTCCATCAGGCATGATCGATGTATTTATTTTCTTCATTTCAATCTTAAACAGCTTCTTTACACCATCCCTTATGCTCTTCTTGTCAGCATCTTCGTGAACAACAAACACCAAAGTATTGTGACGTAATATATTCCTCATTGTAGACTCAGTGATCAGAGGATATCTGATAACCTGAAAATATTCGACTCTGTTCTTCCGTGATGCACTACTGTTGAGATTTTTGGGGTTCCTTTCCTTTCTCAATATCTTCTTCCGTCCAGATGAGACTGAATTTTGGATATCCAATACATGCCTACTGGTTGATTCGTTCGATTTTACTTCCATGGCACATTCTATCCCGTGTTTCTAGGCATCGCCCTCCTTGCAACCTTCAATATCACCAGCTACAGAACACAGAGACCTTTGCAGAAGGTGAGAACCTTTGGCGTTGAAGCTTGTCAATAGTCCCTAATATCAGGAAACCACTTTTATTTAACTGCAACTGATACTGGACTTGAACCATTTTTTAGTCCAGGAAATGCGATGTTGGCAACCATTAAAGCTAAGGATCGTGTGACATAGACCAAAAACAGCAAACTATTCTAGGAACACAATCTTCAACTTGCATTTTTCCTTTATTTGTTAGATCTTAGGTTAAAAAGAGAGAAGGGTCACGAATCATGAGAAAAACATCAATAACCTTCAAGCACTTTGTTACATTTCCGCATAGATTACTCTGCATAAACTTCCCATACACTCAATGTTGACAAGCTTTGAAGTATCTTTATTCATGTGATGCAACGACAAGAGCAATAAGAACTAATGACCACTTAAAAGAAAGCCAAATTACTGTTTCAAGGATATGTGATCCCAGTGCCAATAGACAATAGATAGTAGTATAAAATTTGAACATTGGGTTGATTTGGAGCTCAGAATGAGGACATTCAGATGTCCAAATGGGATAACATTGACAGTTTTTTAGACCTAACTACAACACTTGTCGTCTTATAGTATCTTATCATTTTGGATACACTTATGTCAGCTTAAATCTTTTGGTTTAGGCAACAGCCTTAAATTGCCATAGTAAAACCCAGAATAGCATCCAAGGTTCTATTATCCCAACCAACAAGATGCTAATACAACTTCTAATTCACAGCATCCACTAGAACTAGATGATCAGAACAAACTTATTCAGAACCACATTGTTCGACCCACCAGCTCCAGCTAGAACAAAGGAATGCAAAAGGAAATCGGACAAATTAAACACATACAACTAAGGATAAACCATTACAAAATTCAGAAAGCTACCAACAAAAACTCATACTCCATCCATTTCAGCGTCTATATGACTTTTTCCATCATGGGACACAGTATTAATAAAAGCCTCATCTTCTTCACTTAAAGCACTGAAGCAATGCGAAGCGAGGGGTCATCATTCACCATATGCAAATATAATACAACACACCTTATGAACTTCACAGCGATTTAGTAATAAAGTTAATTAGGACTTCCACACATTGCAAACTCTGTTTCCAAACATCTAATCTGAATGTTTGCCCAAACAACACATTATCACTGGAGAGCAAGAAATCCATGTAAGGCAGACATGTCAAAAGTATTTAGCTATTGCAAGGGCAATAATTGTGCCTTTTTGTATTTAAGCCAACTTATAAAGTTAATACAGCACAGAATTAGATGCCTTCTAAACAATCAATGGTAAAAGTAAGCATCTTCAACGCGAGAATACAAACTTTGATTTCTCCCGACATAAAGCAGGAAATAGAAGTTAATAGAGCTACCTTCACCATCCTTTCTCAATTTCAAATCACTTTATAATCTTGACTCATACTAACAGATATATGTATTGTGCTCTGGTGATTTATGTAAGGTTGCAGACGTCAATTATTAGTGAAGAGAAAAGTAATTTGGAGAAGAAAAAGTAATTTGGAGAAGAAACGGGGACACTTCTAGGCGATCATCCAGAAAGAAAGGTTACATACTTTGAAGAAGGTATTGTCCAAGGCATGCATGACTCATTTTGTGACGAAAAACAAAGCGTTGTTATTCCCCATGGCAAACGTTGCAATTTGCATGACTCCAAGCACATTTTGCCGAATACTTTCAGGAAAACAAGGTCAATAACTCTGAAGACTTGCATAGTAAGCCCCATGGCAAATGAGAGCATTGCCAAATTTGAGCTGAGAAAATATCAAAAACAAAGGATATGAAATGAAAGATGGATAGTTACTTGAGCTCAAGATAACCGACCACATGAATAAGAGATCCTAAAAGCAGCGAAAAGGGATCTGAAGATAATACCCAATACTTTAAACCTCTCATCTAGCGGTTCTCTTATTTCAAGATTTTTCTCTCTGGGACTTACACAAGATATTTAAGTTGAGCTTGAGTGACCCGAACTGTTATGCTATCTGAAGAAGGAGAAGAATGAAAGAACAAATGAACTTGAACTTATGACATACTAGCATTTTATCCAATGATATTTTCCAATCAATTTATCATTCTCAATCTTCGAAAGGAATATCAGGTCCCTTTTTTCTTGAGTTCTTTCAAATACCAGAAGAGAATGATTTCACTTTCTTCTTTGAAACTAAGCGCTGAAGACCAAGTGATATCATGACCTGCAGCAGAATAGTGTCTTACCTTTGGGTGTCCAGTCAACTACTCTGCCTCAATGCATTTGGTGGACTTGCATATATCCTAGATTCTACTAGCAACAACAACAACAACCACCCAGTATAATCCGACTTAGTGGGGTCTGGGAAGGGTAGTGTATACGCAGACTTTACCCCTACACTGGGGTAGAGAGGCTGTTTCCAATAGACCCTCGGCATCCTTCCCTCCAAGAACTTCTCACCTTGCTCTTGGGGAGACACGAACTCACAACCTCTTGGTTGGAAGTGGAGGTTGCTTACCATCCCTCTTGACTATTACAATAAAATAAAGACCAATGCAAGATTCCATTTCAAAAAGAACCTTTGAGGAATAATTCCATTTCTCATTTTCCTCAAAGCCATAGGCTCAAGGTCATTGGACCTTATAAAATTAGCCTTAAAGGAAATCCTAAAGCGCAGCAATATTTAGCAAAATTGAAGAAAGCACTAAACTTGAACAAAATGTAAGGCTTAACTTTGAGCAATTTCTTATGTCGCAGAATAATGCATAAATACTTATTCAAGGGGATCAATAGACTGGCGATAACAAAGAGTTGAAGTTGCTGCTTCAACCTCAAAATATGAATGCGAGACAAAAAAGTATTTCCACTTTGAAATAGTGTTTACACGCAGTGATTCAATGAATAGAAAGATCACGATACACTATTCTATATATAATTAAACATGATCCCAACTAATTATTTAGATATAACCGCATATACAAAGTACAACATGTATATGTCTGCGTGCGTGTGTGCGTCTGTGCGACGAGCAAGGGGAGCGGAGAAACAAGGAGTTGAAAAAATAGAAGTAATAAATTTAAAAAAAAACTCACATCGTTGGTCAGACGGGAATAGTCGAGAAAAGAGCATAGCTTTATAGAAGAAGACGACACTTGAAAGGGAACAACGGCGAAAGAAGACGGGGCCCTGATGATTGATACTGAAGACCTGAAAGTCTGATCCTGGGGGCGGCCTGAACGAACAATAGCCGCCGGAGATGCTATTGCAGCAGCCATGGGATATGGACGGCGTCACCGACTAAAGAGCAGCGAGTAAATCCAGAAAAGTAAAAAATAATAGGGTTTTGGAGTGGAAGGATCCAGAAAGAAACATGCTTTTTCGCAAATGTCTGCTTTAAATTATATTGCACTTTGGTCCCTATAGTTGTATGTTATAGTTTTTGTCCCTCTACGAGTGGATCAACTCCAAATATTTGGTACCCATATATTTGGAGCAACTATCCAAATAGTTGCTCCTACTAACTTTCCCATTCATTAGATAGCTAGAAAATATCATCAAAATTTTGCAAGCCATGTACAGTAGAATTTGTGTCATTATAAGAGCTTGGATCAACTGGTCACTCTATTTATATAATGTCAATATGGTCCAAGCACTCTTATTGTAAATGCTCATTGATATATTGATTCATTCCAAGCTCTCGATAATTTGAAGATCACTACCAAGCTGACGATCGAGTGAGGCTAATCACTTCGACGTTTGAGCACTTCCACTGCAAAAAGATAAGCCGAAGTTCGAGTCTATTGCACGATAAAAGAGAACATTGTTGTCTTGTTGATCCTTCTGGAAAAGGGCAGGAGTTATTAAAAAATTTAAATTAAAACAACTTTATCAATTATGCCAAGACTTCCCTTTTATTAAAAAATTTAAATTTAAAAAAAAACGAAGAGAGAGATCTTTCAAATTTTAAAAATGACCACCAAGCTCACCAAATAGTTTCCTCTCAAAATTCCTCATAGTTTATCAATTAACTGTATATGTCATCATATGGTCTCTTAAAAATCTAATAATATTTTTTTTGGCTCCGATAGATTAGGGAAGAAATTCAAAAATAGTCAGTTTTACAAGTGGTCATTCAAAAATAGCCACAGTTTCAAAAGTAATCGAAATTTAGCCACTTTTCATGTAAATATAAATTTGAACGAAAACACTGTTCGAAATTCGGAAAAATACTCCAGCATAATATACTGGAGTTTGGAGCACCGGTGCTCCAGTCTCCAGTATATTATACTGTAGCCAGCAAAGTATACCGGTCCAGCATAATATGCTGGAAGTTTATACACAGGTGTACCGAACTCCAGTATATTATGCTGGACCAGTCTTTGTTGCAGCAAAATAGTGGCTATTTTTCATTGACTTGACAAACGCTGACTATTTTTGAATCACCAGTCCGAAAACTGGCTAGAACGTGCTATTTTAACATAGATTAGCTAGTTAGTTGTACTAGGAGTTTTTAATAACCTAATAAAATTATGAATGGAGTACAGTCTGATTTAGTTCTGACTGGATACTAATTTAGTTGTCATACCGCAATAACATATTTTTCAGCATGAAAAAATATGTTAAGTACCCTGAATGTCGATTACACATACATTATAACGTAAAAAGAAAAATATTGGCAGACACATGCACGTATACAACAACGAAAATATACTATGTAAAGAGCAAAAATGAATCGGTTAAATGGATTGCAGCACAATTCATGAAATTAAGATCTAACAATACATGCATATATATTGCGCGCCTAGGGAAAAAACTGACTCGAGCTGAACCTTTCAATTATGAGACGCATCATCATAATTTAATATAAAAGCGCTGAAGTTTAATTCATTGACTGACATGTAGGAGAAATCAATCCTCGTCCACGTTCGTAAGAGCTCTGTATCTTCTTCCTCTAGTTCTAGGAATAGGTGGAAGATTCGATAATGTCACCAAGTTACCAACTTTAACATCGTCACTAGACTGCTTGCAAGAGAAGATACACAAATAGCTTTTCTTTGATCCCTTTGACGATCCAATATTCTTTCTTGGCTCATAATCAATGGGTCTTCGCTCGCTGTTTCCTACACTTTTTGTGCACTCTATTAATGCTGCAACAAAAGGGTCGTCACGTGGCGAGCATCTCATTGAAGTGCTTCTGCTAACTGGAGGCCGAGAGACGAACGGCGCCGGTGGCGGCGGAATCTTTTCAACGTTGAAATTATAAGAAGATGATAATTTCTGGTGTGTGAAATATTTAGGGACTCCAGGTGAATCTTCCCATGAAAACGCTATACTTCCTTGTGAATCAACTTTTTGATGACTCATTTTTTGTTTGTGTTGGAATAATAAACTCTTTGCATTTGTAACTTACACTGTTTTATATTCACTAGGTTTCAATTTTCAAATAAATTTAGCCCGAAATAATCCACGCTCTCTTGACTAATACACCAACACCAAATTCCTTGTCAGGACGAGCAAGTGAAACGTCAAGAAAAAGACTATTTTGCTTGCAGAAGAATTTAAGAGTTAAAAGTTCAATTATTGGACGATAATCAATGAGGTTTAATTCTGCTTTAATTTTGTTATTTGCTTTAGTTAAAAAAGTACTACCCTTATTATCAAGAAAGAGTATTCTGAAACTTAAATTAAATTAAATTTCTTGTGAAATCTATTTTTGCAGTCAACAATAATTTTCTTGACAGGGACCATCTTCTGTTTCTTTCATTGGTTGCTTATTGGCAACACATGCATCCCAAAAAAACAGATTAAGGTAAAATGTCATAATCGATCTTTTTTCTATTGCTCCCGTTTCAGGACATCTTTAGGTAAGATAAATGATGCTCTTCCTTAAACTTTTCTTGTAATAATTATTTAAACTACTCTTGTGGTCTCAGAAAAATTATAGAGTTTGATACGACAGTCAAACATTTGATTTTCAGTAAAATCTAACACATATAACTTCTTTACTTCTTTTGAAAATAAATTATATATTTTGGAACAGTACAAAAGTACTCTAAATCATAACTAGATTAAAAAAAAAATTGATGAGAATCTGTAGAAAAACTGTAATAAGAAAAGAAATTATTTGACATCTCGATTAATAATATAGAATGTGAGCAAGGGAGTAAAACCATTTGTTATCATTCACATATGAATTTCCCCCCCTGCTATATACATATCACATATACGATATTTTTATATTCAAAGCTCAAACTCAAGACCCTAATTAAAGGAGGAGGGATCAATGCCGTCATACCATACTCCTTAGAAGTTAGAACTAAATCTCAGTTGGTAGAGGCGTTGAGCTTTCATCTTGTTGTCACGGTAAAAACAGTAATTATGCCAAAACGAGAAATACTGAATCTTTAATCTGTCGTTACTCGTATTTTTAGGCGTTCGAATTGCATCTAGATTAGGATAATTGAATAGCTCGTTGTGCATTCACAATCAAGCTCTTTTATAGTTGCAAAGAAAAAACTGCAGTTCTCCATGTTCTATTTAGAAAATAGAGAACGATATATTACCTAGCTCTTAACACAATCTGGTTAATTCATGTACTCCAACTCGACATTTTTTAGTGAATACGAGCTACTGAATTACATCAGAATGTAGCCAATTCATCACTTCGTTAAGGACTTTTTCCAAGAGAAAATAGTAATATTTACTTTCTTTTAGGAAAGGTAAAAGGAAAATCAAAGCCACAACGTTACAAGGGAAACAACCGCTACCTGTTCCATTCATTGTTCAGTAATTTGGCAAATACAAAATTGGCCGGTCGATGAAATTAATTACATTCGCTAGTCAAAAAGTATATAAAATATGCATATTATGTATATATAATACACATATATACACAAAAATATATATTTTGCCGGCTATATTATATTTGAAAGCATATACATTTTTCATAAAAATTTAGAGAACTTGAAAAGGAGAGACTTTAGCTCCTTAGTTAATTAGATTTAAGGCTTCACTGAAGTTGGTGAATTGTTAATCTTCTTTTATCAGTTAACATTACGATTATTTTGTGCTTTTTTGTTTCTTTCTAACTATAAGGTTCGGTAACAACTACTCCAATAGTGAAATCATTACATATAAATAAAAACATATGGGAAAGAGGATGGTTAAACTGGCAATCGTACTTTAAATTGCACCTTAAGCAAGCAGGTTGGTTGGAGGTACCAAGTCGAAGCTATTAACTAATTCCTTAAAATAAGGATTATTACCACCATGAAGCACATTTTCCAGCTTTGTTTCTTCAATGAAGCTATTATGACTTAATTAGGCTTAGAAGCACAAAAACTAGCCAACAAAATTTCTTTCTCAGTCAATGAACAAAACTTAAATTGATTAGTTCCTCACTTCCATTACTTGGGATAAGAGATCGCTTGTAAAGTTAAAATGTATAAATAACTTTTCCGGACATGTTTAAAGGACATTTACTTTTTCTCACTTCAACTTTAACTTCGACGCAATAGTCGTTCAAATGACTAAGGGATTTTTATACAAATAGTCTATCATATTTATTTTTTACTTTTTCTAGCCATAAATTATACATATAATACATAAAATATCCATATATTATATTTTCACCGATTATTTTAGTTTAAACAGTTTGGTGAGCAGCTATTTAGGTTAATTCTTCTAGAAGTAACCCAATTTGTAGCTGGTCCAAAACGGTGAGATTGTACTTAAGCCCAGCTCAAAATTATTTTGTTTGGCAAAGGAAGCCCATGTTCAAGCCCAAACACGATCCACTTTCTTACATTGGAGGCTAGGGTTCTCTGTGTCTGTATAAAATGTATTTGTCAGCTTCAATTGGTAGTTTGAGGCGGTGAAGACAAAAGAATGCATTCCTGAGATAATTGTATTTATACCATTATCCTTCATGTGATGACTCTCTGTGCGTGTCGTCTGAGCCTCCCTCTTTGCTTTCTTTTGATTTTCTATTTCCTTGAAAATTTCCTCCTACCATATCTTAATTTTTTTCCCTTTTATTGTTAATTTAATTGAGAGGCGATGAAGAAACAAAACATTTCTCGATGCTGATATAACATTATTATGTTATACTTTTTTGATGACCTATTTGTGCGTGTCTGAGCCTCTTCCATTTTTTTATTTGGCATGGCATTCTTGTTTTAATTGAAAAATGTCTTCTTTATTATGTGATGTTTTATTATTTTCTTTTCATTTGGGGCTCTGATAAGATTTACGTGAAGCTGTGAGAGCTGTATTTCCTTCTCCTGAATTCTAATGGCGTGAGACTCACCCCTTTGTAACTATTCCAACTTCCCCTTCCCTTATTGTTTTTACTTTTTGTGATTTTTTGAAGCAAGCATTTGTCAATTTATTGGCAAAAATTACATAAAAATCTGTAATTATCATCAATGAATTAACTATAGAATAGTTGGGAGAACAAACATTCATACAACCATTAATTCCTGGAAATAAAGAGATTATTGGAGTTATCTTATCATTTCTATTTAATTCCAATACGCTTGGTGTAAGAAAGAATCTCTTTTCAGCTCTTTGAAGGGAAAGAGATCGACTTTTATCAACTTTAGCTCTTCAAGAAGATGGTGGGATCTTCTTTGTCTTCTGCACGCAACTTGAGAAAAACTATGGATTTAGACTTCAACATCCGTTAAGAAAGGGACACTAGATGTGAAAGAACTCCTAAAGCTAACTCATACACTCCATTTATTGTCCAAGATTATATAAGATGGAGTAATATTTTCTACTCAATCAATACGGGACTTTAACATCCTTTATATCAGACAATAATTGTACTCTCAACCAATATGGGGTTCTAATATAATGTAATTCCTCCTATCAAATGCATTGCTCAATAACTCCTACGCCTTCAAACCTAAGTTTCAAGGACAAATTAATCGATGGAATTCAAGATGGAGAGATCCACATGATCATAGATTCACATAATCAATCTCATCCATCTCCTTCCAACGGATTTGAAAATACAATCCCTTACTCAAATGATGATCACCTAATTCATCTATCTCCGGAAGACCTACATCGCATTTACTCTCCATGGAAATACTCAACGATTATAAAGCTACAAGGAATGATAATCCAACATCAATTACTCAAAAAGAAAATTCAGGACATGTGGAAACTAAAAGAAAATTTTTCATTCATTGACCTAGGATCCGATTATTATATTACAAAGTTTAGCAATGAAGATAGCATGCACAAAGTCCTCATCAGGTCCTTGGTTCATCTTTGGCCATTTCCTATTTGTCCAAAAATGGGTACCAAATTTTATTGCCTCAAAAGCTAAGATTTCACTGGCTGCTATTTGGATACGTTTACCACAATTGCCAATAGAATTTTACGACGGCCAAATACTTACAAAAGTTGGTAACAAGATTGGTAAACTATTAAAAATTGATGCATGCACCTCTTCTACCCTTAGGGGCCGTTATGCTAGACTATGCATTGAAATTCCATTGAAGGTTCTGGTTACACCATTCATTTACAGCTGGACACCACAAACAAGAAATCCACTATGAAGGAATCAATTTCCTATGCAAGAATTATGGTAGATTAGGGCATTCAATGGCCTCATGCATCTACACGAAGCAAAGAAGCAAACCTTCCATTTCAGAAGGGGACAATGCCACTAGCCAATCCAAGGCATTAGACACTTCAAGTCATGGCATGCAAAAGGGATCTTCACTGCCCAAGGAGGACCCTGACACACTGTTACTTTCCCCAAGAAGAAAAAGTCTGTGTACAAGCCAAAACTACAACAAACCAATACTGGTAAGGCAATGGTTCATTTACTTCCCATCCCAGGTAAGTCTTCCCCCTCCCCCCGATCTCGAAATATTAATCTTAATGGGAACATTGTTACTACTTTTTACATGCTAATAATACTAATCAAAATGAAAATACAGTTGACACAAGAGACTCCTTTGATGCATTGGACAATCCGCCAATTAACACCAATGAAATCACAAGGAGCCTAGGAAGTATCGACACATCCTGCATTAATGAGCCAATAGACGTCCACTTGGCAGACTCAAAAACAACCCAATTAAATCACATGCATTCTCATAATTACTCATCTACTACTAATGATGCCCTAACCCCTCCTAAACCTAATCGCATGTCACACACAAACATCACTAATTCTACTAATATAGCCTACTCCCTCACTAATGCAAGATTATCTAACTGCATGGGAAATAATACTCCACCTCTATTACCCAACCACGTGGCCAAAAAATTATCCTCCCAGTCCCAAATGACCAATGAATCATACCATATTTCCCTATCAAAATCCAAGCAAAATCTTTCTAACACTACTGCTCCAAGTAACCTAAAAGATATCCCTATAGATATCAACACTGCCAGTCTCACTATCTCGATTACTCACAGCAAAAACCGAAACCACTACCCTTCTAACATTCATATAAACCCTACCCCTCCTCTTGACAATGCTAAGGATCCCAATTACTCAAAGAAGAAGATATCGTCTAATGCAATTACTAAGGCACCAACGAGCCCTAAACATGTCCAACTATCTTCTTCCCCAAAATCAAGCAACGAGCAACCAGATTTTCTTCATCCAACCGCCATTACCACAAGATCATCAACCCCTCTCGTGGGTAGAGCAAGCCCTCATGGGCCATGCAATAACGTTTAGCATGGTCCTCAATGGTCAAGAAATGATCATAGCGCTACAGAACTCTCATTTCCTAGCTCAACTAGTTTCTGAGGGGATGAACATGGCTATGAACAATTACTTTAATCACGTGTGGATGAACAACATCCTCCACCCACTAGCCCTATCCCTAAACCTCAGTCAAGCCCAAGCTATGAGAACTCAATGGAGTCTACCACCCCACTTCAACCCTATTCAATCTCAACAAGTCCTAGTGGATCTCCCATTCTTCCCTCCAAGGGAGATCAACAACATGAATCCCATCTTCATCCCCTGGACGACTCCCTTCGGCACTGTAGCCCCATAAAACAACCAGCCACCACCCCATGCACCACCTCCACAACATGCACAACCTCCACCCCCACAGGATCCCCATGCACTACCTCAGATCCCTCAAATGAACCCTCAGGTTCAGGTCCCTCCCAATGCACCAGAACCAGAAAATGTAGAGATGGAGGAGGAGGAGGAAGTAAATCTACTGGGATCCGGTCCAGTCCTAGAATTTTCAAGAATCAACGAGGTAAAATTATACCTCTTTAGGGATCAAAGAGAGAAAAGATATCTCCTAAGCTGCCCAGTAGCACTATACAAATTCTCAATGGATGTGAGACCCCCTCAGGACCCAACAGTGGGGAATCATGCCATGATTTTAGTTCCTTCATTAAGGAGGAACCCAGTTCCTCAAGCACAGATGGAAAATGGGACACCAACCAACCATGCAAATATGTATAGGCCTACCAATGTTATACTTTGGAACATCCGGGGTGGTAACAATGAGAATTTTATGGTCAACTTTCCGGAAATGGTGGACACTCATAGACCTTGCATGGTCACTCTACTAGAAACTAGAATGGAAAGTCATATGTTCCTTCTAAGTGATTTTGAATTTTCTCAAATGATTGAAGTTCCTAGTAAGGGTCAATCAGGTGGTATTGTGCTTCTATGGGATGCAAATGTGGTCAAGGTCCATAACTTTGTTAGAAACAATCAAGAAATACATGCCTCAATCGAGGTACTTCCCTTAAAAGTTACTTGGCTCTTTTCTTCCGTTTATGCTAGTACTAAATTGTTTAAACAGGTAGAAATGTGGAATAACATAGAAAAAATCAGCAATAATGTAAAGGGTCCATGGCTACTGGGGGGATTTCAATGATGTCATTACCTCAAGTGATAAGCTTGGAGGTAACACCATTAATCGTAGACGTAGCAAAAAGATTTGGAAAAAATATTAATCATTATAATCTATTAAACTTAGGTTACAAGGGTTGTAAATACACTTGGTCTAACCATAGAAAAAAATCAAAAGGTTTAATTATGGAACGACTAGATAGGATCTTTGTGAACAAAGATTGGATTGACCTTTACCTTAAGGCCGTAGTCATTCATCTTCCAAAAACTCATTCCGACCATAATCCTCTTCTATTAAACCTAAAACCTAGGAATGGAAACAGTAGAGATAAACCTTTTCGATTAGAAACTATTTGGTGTAGACATCCGGACTTCATTAATATAGTTAAACAAAGTTGGTTAGGGAAAGACCTAGTTGATGAGCAAAAATAATTTACTAAGGAGGTTATTAATTGAAAAAATACTACTTTTGGGGATATCTTTAAAAAAAAGAGACAAATCCTTGCTAGACTAAATGGAATCCAGTCTTTCCCCCACTATCACAATAGTCACTTCCTACAAAACCTTGAGTCCACCCTCCAATTAGATTACAACAATATCCTCCATATGGAACATGACTTTTGGAAGTTAAGGTCTAGGAGCAATTGGCTAAATGATGGCGATGCCAACACAAAGTTTTTTCATATTATGGCTTCTAATCTTAAACGTCGTAATGTCATTATGTACTTCACCAATGATAAAGGAGATTGGATAATAGACCCAAATCAAATTTTAGATCACACCTTTACCTTCTTTAGAGAGGCCTTTCAAAGTGCAAAAATTGCCTCCCCAATAAAAAATTCTATCTCTGATCCTTCTACTGTTAATAATCCTAACCTACATTGTCTAGACTACCCTCGTACCAATATAGAAATCATTAAGGCCATTTTTTCTTTCAAACCCTTTAAGGCTCCAGGTCCGGATGGCATCCATCCTTTTTCTATCAAAAGTATTGGCACATTTTAAAAAACTCCTTCACTTCTTATTGCCACCAAGTTCTCCACCCAATCCCTTCCTAGTAGCATCAATGATACTTATTTATGTCTCATTACCAAATTCCCTAATGCTAACAATCTCAAAAACTTTAGACCTATTGGATTGTACAATACTGCTTACAAAGTTATCACTAAAATCATCGCTAATAGATTGAAACCTTTCCTACCCCTCGTTATTAGTCCTATGCAATCTCGTTTCATTAAAAATAGAAGAACTAGTGATAATGCTATAATCATTCAGGAAATTGTGAATAACCTTAGACGTTCAAAAAAGTCTAGCTTTGATATGCTCATTGAACTAGATTTAGAAAAAGGTTTTTGATAGACTAGAATGGTTTTTTGTCCATAGGACCCCCTTCATTACTTCAAATTTCATCCTAAGATTATTAGACTCATTATGCATTGTATTACTACTAGCTCAATATGGGTGTTAGTCAAAAGGTCTAGAACAAACTCCTTCCAACCTAGTAGGGGTATTCGTCAAGGTGATCCTCTCTCCCCCTACATTTTCATATTATGTATTGAACTTCTTTCTAGACTTATCAATCACCAGGTTGACCTTAGGAATTGGGATCCCATCTAAATTGTCCATAGGGGCCCTTCCTTTTCCCATATACTATTTGCGGATGACTTAACTCTTATGGGAAAAGCTAATAAAAAAACTAGCCTATGCATAAAAGGATGCATGGATTTTTTCTCCTTGGAATCTGAACTAACCATAAACAAAACTAAGTCCAGAATTGTTATCCCTCCTACTTGCTCAAAAGATCAGTTAATCTTCCTAACCTCTCTTTTTGGCGTAAAATCCACCACTGAGTTTGGTAAATACCTTGGATTCCTAATCCTTAGTAAATATCCTAAAACCAAGGACTTCCAATTCATCCTGGATAGGTTACATACTAGACTCTCTCACTGAAAATATTCTTTTCTTAATATGGTTGGGCGTACCACCCTAGAAACAAGTACTCTAGGAGCAATCCCCTCGCACATAATGCAATACACTCTCCTTCCTCTCAAAACACTAAAATACATTGATAGAATTTAAAGGGATTTTATTTGGGGCTCTACAAGTACTACTAAAAAGCTTCATCTAATCAGCTAGGATACTGTCACCAAGGATCTAAAGGAAGGTGGTTTGGGTATTCACAAGGCAAAAAATAAGAATTTGGTTACCCTATCAAGCCTTGTATGGAAACTCTTAAAAAATCCATCAACTCCTTGGTGTCACCTCATCATGTCCAAGTATGCTCACTCAAAATCTGTCACAAACTCTTCCTTCATCTGGAAATCCATTCTCCAAGGATGGAAATTATGCAATAAAGGAATTCTTTGGCACCCCTAAAAAAATTCCTGTTTAAACATTTGGTATAATAATTGGATTTATAATTCCTCCTCCCTTAGAAGCTCTATTGAGGGCCCCCTTAACAAAATTGAGTGTGATCTTTCTCTGGGAAATTTAACTAGGGATTGTTATTGGGACTTAAACAAAATTGACTTTGAATTACCCCCAGAAGTGCTCCACAATATTAGTATTACTCCAACTCCCTCCAATAATTCCAAAGTTGATGAATTTAGTTGGAAGCTAAGCTCTAATGGCATTTTCTCCACAAAGTCTTGTTATAATCTCCTCAGTAATCCCTACCCACCTTCAAATTCCCATAAATGGATATGGGATCTCCGTTGTCCTAACAAAATAAAAAATTTCTCTGGAAATGCTTCCACAGTGGATATGGCGCTTTCTCTTCTTCTAACAATGTAGCAGGAATTGGTGGATTATTCCGTAACAGCAATGGAGATTGGATTATGGGATATCATAAAGCAATATGTGCTTCTTCCCCAATTCATGCAGAATTACTGGCCCTTCTGGAAAGACTAAGAATTGAAGTGGACTTTAAACATACATATATGAAAATTAAAACGGATATCACGAATGTTATTAAACTAATACATGAGGACTGTACTAATTTTTACAATATTATTTTTGAATGCAGATGGTTAATGCACCAACTGAAGCTCCCAATACTGTGACACAATTTTAGGGAAGGAAATGAAGTGGCTCATCGACTGGCTAAAGAAGCTATGAAGCATCCCCCCAGTAACAAATGTGTTTACCATGCTTGTCCGTCTTTTTTTGCTGAAGAAGAAGTTCAAAAAAAAGCATGAATCTTGTAATAGTATAAGAACTATCTCTACTGATGTTTGTAATTTTCTAGCAAGTATGGGCAATAGTAATGCCCTTAAGACTATGTCTTACTCCTGTAATTTGTCTTTTAAGTAATATAAATATCGTGCTTTTATGTTAAAAAAAAGTAAACGAAAAAGGAACTTTTACCTATCTATATTACATATTAAATTTATTTACCCTTTTTAATCAATATTTAATTTAATTACATAGTCATATACAATTTCTTAATATACAAATTTGTTTGAAATGAGTGTCCCTTTATATTATGAATTGAATGAGTAATATCAGTAATTTTTTGGTCTCTTTCTCTCCGTCTCTCTCTATCTCTCCTTCTATGTCTTTTCCCAATTTTTCTTCCTTTGATGTTCTATGCATTTTATCCTTTCATTTTGTATAAAGTTTTAATGGAATTCATCAATAGATTTCAATCGTTTTGCTAGAGAGTTTTAACCTAGCAATTTCCTTTCATATTGCACAATTCGTGTTCGAATTGAAATTGTCAATCAATAAATTTTGAAGGTTTTTTACTCTCCACCATTGACAACCATTAAAAAATTTCGAAGCTTTGAATTCAAATTTGGATTTTCAAAAATTATTATTTGTTTGGATTGGGTGTTATTGCAAACAATTGGGAATGTTCTTTGGAGTTTATGTCTCAATTTTGAGGGTGTTTGATGAAGATTAGACTTGATTTTGGCTGAAGAACACATGGCATACAATAGTTACGAAATTGTATTATTATTATTATTATTATTATTATTATTATTATTATTATTATTATTATTATTATTATTATTATTATTATTATTATTATTGAAGAAGAAGAAGAAGAAGAAGAAGAAGAAGAAGAAGAAGATATGTAAATTGTATTCTGTTATAGTTATATATATTTTTATTTGAATGTTGTATGACAGTTGAAAAATAATTGTATAATGCATGAATCATTATATGAAATTTGTATTTAAGTTATAAATACTATCTTTTTTACATAAAGTTGTTGATTGTATCAAAATTGCATTAAGAGAAAGTGTAAATCCAACTATGTCTTTTCTGATCTATACTCAGACGGATTTCGTCCATTATTTCATCATAACATCCATGACTACCACTTCCAAAAATTCCAATATCGGATATTTTCATGTCTTCTTTAAACAACCGATGCAACTTATCTTCAACAATCCTATCTTTTTTGTTGCAAATGAAAGGATCAAGTTTTGAAAAGGCAAAACTTTACCAATTTTTACTTATATCGAGGATCAAGGACGACTGCCAAAGAAGAAATAGGACTGGAGTCGTCTTGCCAATGTTTTGTAAACTTCTTCTGCATTTCCATAGCCATCTATCACGACCCGAATTTCTCACCCTCGAGAGTCGTGATGGCGCCTACTAGTGAAAGCTAGGCAAGCCGACCATTTGAACAAATTACTTTTTTTCCATTTTTAATTCTTTACCAAATCTGAATCAACAGTTTATAAACAGCGGAAATTTAAATCAAGCGAAAGAAATAATTAAACCATTTAAATAATTCCAACATGATTCCTTAATCAAAAACTACCCAAGACTGGTGTCACAACTCCACAGACGGTCTAAGAATTCTACAAAAAAGGTCCGAAAAATAAATGCAACACTGTTTCTGAATTACATAAGTGAAACATGAAGTTTGATAGAGGGAGACGCTAGGGCCTACAGACGCCTGCAGGACTATCTTGGATCTCCGTATGGACTGAAGGCAGCCACCCAAGCTAAGGTCCAAAAGCTACTGCTCCGGGATCTGCACACAGTGCAGAGTGTAGTATCAGCACAACCGACCCCATGTGCTGGTAAGTGCCTAGCCTAACCCCGGCGAAGTAGTGACAATGCTAGGGCCAGACTACCAAATAAACCTGTGCAATTATATCATATACAACGGAAAATAAAGCAGAAATGTACAATTAAGAATGGGGGGGGGGGAACATGCTATGTGGGGATATCATTTACCAATAGTAACTCAGGAGAAAAGCATAAAGAACAATTTAAAATTCGTAGCAGAAAGAATAAGGAAACCGTAACAAATCAATAACCACTTTTATCCTTTATTGTTGTGGTGCACAACCCGATCCAAATCATAAATGAACACTGTTGCGGCGTGCAACCCGATCCAAATGTAATATTGTTACGGCATGCAACCCAATCCAAATATAGTATTGTTGCGGCGTGCAACCCGATCTGAGTATAATATTATTGCGGCGTGCAACCCAACCAAATATAATACTGTTGCAGCATGCAACCCGATCCCAATATACAATTCAATACCAATCACAAAAGAGTCCCGACAAGGGAACAACAACTTCTCGGCAAGGGAATTGACAGTATAAGTAAATATGTCCCAACAAGGGAATCAACTATAACCAAACTTGTTGCAACATTTAACTTCACAAAGAAACCTCAACTAGCACCAATACTCAACCATAGGCAATTTCCATGAGAATAATCATAATTCTTTTCCAACACAGAGAATCAACCACTTAGGCATTTGTAGTACTTATTAACAACACAACAACTTCAATTTAAGACTTACGGGCTTGCTTGACAACGACGTATAGATACTCGTCACCATGCCTATACGTCGTACTCAACAAATAACACATAGCAAATAGGACTCGACTCCTAATCCCTCAAGCTAAGGTTAGACTAAACACTTGCCTCAAACTTCCACGGCTAACTCAAACCTCAAACACCGCTTTTCCTTTAGAATTCGCCTCCAAATAACTCGTATCTAGTCCAAATTGATTTAAAAACATCAATAAATGCTAAAGAATTCATACCCAATGCTTAATTATAGGTTTTCTATCATTTTCCCCAAAAAGTCAAAAATTGACCCCGGGCACGCTTAATCACAAGGTTCGAACCAAAATCCGATCACCCATTCACCCATGAGCCTGAATATGTAATTAGTTTCGAAATCCGACTCCAAAATGAGGTCTAAATCCCAATTAATCAAAAATCCCTAACTCTACCCAAATTCCTAATTTCTACCATAAAAACCTTAGATTTTAGGATGAAAATTGATGAAATACAATGGGAAATCAAAAGAAAAAGGTTTAGATTCATATACCAATCCTTTGTGGAAGAACTTGTTCTTTAAAAATCGCCTCAATGCTCCCAAATTTTGAAAATATAAAAATAAATGGGTTCTGCCCGATTTTGCTTCTGTTTTAAAATCACTGCGTAGGCCTTCATCGCGTTCGCAATGGGCCTGTCGGATTCGCGATGGGTCAGGCCCAGCTGACCATCGCGTTCGCGGAGCTTCAACCCCCAGAGTCTTCGCGTTCGCGGTCGGGTGGCCGCGTTCGCGTAGAGCAAATGTGAAACCCCTCCCCTAGGCCATTATCCTTACGCGTTCGCGAGTGCCTGGACGCGTTCGCGAAGGGTACTCCCCCCACAGCCTCGCGTTCACGTCCCAAGCTTTGCGTTCGCGAAGAACAATTTTCACCTGAGGGATATTACCTCCCATGTTCGCGAGTGAAGCCACGCGAACGCGAAGCACAAAATCCCTGTGCACCAGAAACTGGAAACCTGCAACATTTTTGAGTTTATAAACCTTCCGATACCTATCCGAAATTTACCCAAGCCCTCAGGGCTCCAAACCAAACATTCATACCAACTCAAAAACATCATATGAACTTATCCGTGCAATCAAATCGCCAAAACAACATCTTAAATAATGAATTTAGCATAGAATTCTAAGAAAAATCTCAAAACTTTCAAAGTATCAATATTCACAACTATGGGTCTGAATCACATCAAACGACTTCCGTTTCTTGCCAAATTTTACAGGCTCGACTTAAATCACATATAAGACCTGTACCGGGCTCCGGAAATAAAATACGGGCCCGATACCAACAACTTCCAAACATTTTTCATTTCTAAAAACTCATATATATTCTAGAAAATAATTTTCTTTACAAATTTATTTCTCGGGCTTGGGACCTCGGAATTCGATTCCGGGCGTACGCCCAAGTCCATATTTTCCTACGGACCCTCTGGGACCGTCAAATCACAGGTCTGGATCCGTTTACCCAAAATATTGACCGAAGTCAACTTAAATTCAATTTTAAAGGCCAAATTAACATTTTCATCACATTTCCACATAAAAGCGTTCCGGATATGCGTCCGGACCACACACGTAAATCGAGGCAAGGAAAAAGGAGGCTTCTAAGGCCTCGGAACACAGAATTTACTTGTATGACCTTTTGGGTCATCACACCATCGCCTTGATATTAGGATCCCCACTATCTATCTCTTCCCTTATCAACACATGGACTTTTCAAAATTTATGAAAATATAAATTGACGGTATGATAATGGCTCCTAGAAAATAGTGTAGTGATTTCATAAAAAGGCCTTAAAAACTTAGCAATTATTTCAGCTCTAACCCAATCCTCATCTGAAGGGCATCATGTAAAATCTGTCAAGTATCTTGAAGTTAGAAAATGCTCGACAGTAAGGAAAAGTGCTATCAAGTATCAAATATGTATAATTCCACCTAGTAGACACATCTTGGCGCATTTTTCTCGTCAATTTTAAACCAAGATTCTTGATACACTCAACAAATTTTACAATCCTTGACTCAAAACCTTTAGTATATTTGATATTTTCTCTAATGTTTAAAATAATACTCTCTATTATTTTCAATCTGCTTTAACAACCGAATTCAAAATATGATTTGCACACCTGATATGGACTAAGTCTCCATCACAAAGCAAAGAATCCATCAGCTTAAAATGCTTTCAAGCAACCCACAACACCATAATCTAAAGTTATAGAAAATATTTTCTTTTCATATCCCATTCTTTCAACAGATTAGTCAACTTTGAACCCAAAATAGCACCTCTATGAGGAGGAGGCAAATGACAAAAGATTAAAATTCTCTTTTGTAAAACCCAATCCAAATTAACATAGTGTGCAGTAACACAAATATATCCATTTGATGTGATTGATGACCATAGATCAAATGTCAAACTGATCCTATTCAAAATAGCTTCAAGCTCATTCTATACCTTCTCTTTTTTATCATGATATAATTTAGGCACATCAACTTTTGCAGTAATTTTTGAAATGATTTTAACTGTAGGATTCAAGAATGCATGCACTTCTCTAACCCCTTCATATTCTGCATAACTAGATGGGAGGTTATGTCTAACTATAGCCTTGGACAACTTTACGATATTCTTTATGATCAATTGGCGTACTTTGCTTTGATGATTCAATCTTGTGCTTAGCTAGATGTCGCTATAAATTTGTAGTTTCAGCTTTTGAGTTAGCCAAAAATATTATCTTGCATGTCTTATATTTAGCTCTAATTCTATTATCAGGATTCGTATCTAATGGCAACTCCTTATAGAAATCTCACACTACAAAAGTAGTTTTACGTCGTCTTAATGAACTTAAAATACTTATTTCATTGGACTCTACATCATCATGCTCCATCAACATCTTCTTACACAATAAGATCATACAATAAATTAAATCCCATAGAATTAGATCAAGTTCAAGAGTAAAATCATCTCTTTATCATAGATTCATGCCCAATAAAATGCCAGGTTTAATAAGACAAAATTATAATACATCATTCTTTCTTCCAGAGGAGTAAAGTTAAGAATTCGATACCACATTCACATGGAGTAATCAGTTATATATATATAAGACATTTCTAGCAGTTTTCTAAAGCATTAGACTATTTTTGTTAGTGAATATCTTTCTGGTAGTTCGATTTCTGTTTGAAGTTCTTTGTAAATAGAGATGTAAAATCCACTATTGAGCTTAGAAAAAAAAAGTGTTTTGAACCTGTTTTTGCAAAATAAAGTTATAACTCTTTTTAAAGATTTCCCAACTCAGTTATGTAAGCTCAGCTTTTGAAAATCTTAAAATAAATATTATTGACTTCCTCAGAGTTGAATCTCTAATATTCACTTGAATATGCTTTACAGATTTTCAGCCAACCACTATTTGCAAATATTGAGAGATGGTTTGGCAGAAAATTCCGAGAGAGCAAGTTTATTCGCAAGAATCAAACTCTGAAACCATTACCAATGCTGTCATTTAAATTGAACTTGATGAGATTAGTCTTCCGAACAACATATGTTGCATTAATCACAAGGATTGCATATCGATATACTTTAGCAACAAAGATGAAATTTCACATATTACAGGAAAACAAAAAGGGAAGAGGAGTTACACACCTACCTTATCTGATGGCCAAAATTTGAGATCCAGAAAAATCTCCAACAAAGAGTTCGCCGGAGAAAAGGAGTGCACCGGAGAGAAAGACTCATTTTTTAAGTTCAGAGAGTATACTAAGGGAAAGCGTCTGTCTTGTTTCTATCGCTAATGTTAATTGTTTTTAGGTTTTGAGAACAGAGATGGATAAAGGATTTCTAGTACATGAGCGCACTACTAAAAAAAGGAGGAAAAATGTGTTAAATGGGAATTGATCCCTATTCCTTTTGGTAATTAACTCAACGTTTGACCAACTGCATCATTCAATCTTCTTGGAGCATGGGTTCCAACAATTAATATTATACCAATTTAGAAAATATATATAAGCAAGAAAGTTATTGTCATGCCCCAAACGTGAAGAGGTGTGGCCGGCACCCGGTGCCATACTCGGCCCGAGCGTACCACTCTGTAACTATGGACTCTAGAGGGGTAACCCTCAACTTAGGCCGATGAGGCAATATTCTGAATCGTCTAAAAATAAAGTCTCTCTCATCTGTAGGGTAAACATGCCCAAAATCTCATATATATATATATATATATATATATATATATATATATATATATATATATATATATATATATATATATATATATATATATAACTGTGGAGGCTGACGAGGCCGCCATGAACATCTACTGATATACAAACTATACAGGTGTAATGACCCGACCGGTCATTAGCTTTTACACTCCGCTCGCCAGTTCTCGGGCACGACTAGCCCCATGTGATGCATTATGACTTATGTGAATCGTCGGTTTTGATTTTTCAGGGTAATCAGGATGAATTTGGAAGAATAGTCCTTAGTTTGAAGTTTAAAATTTGAAAGGTTTGACCAAGATTTGAATTGTTGGTATATGATCTCGGATCAGAATTTTTACGATTTTTTAGCTCTGCTAGGTGACTTGGGACTTAGGAGCGTGATCGGAATGTGTTTTGGAGGTCCGTGGAAGGTTTAGGCTTGAATTGGCGAAATTGAGATTTTGGCGTTTTCCGGTTGATAGGTGAGATTTTGTCATATTGGTCGGAATGGAATTCCGGAAGTTGCAGTAGGTTCGTTGTGTCATTTGGGATGTGTGTGCAAAGTTTCAGGTCATTCGGACGTGGTTTGGTAGATTTTTTGATCAAAAGCGGAATTCGGAAGATTTTGGAACTTTAGGCTTGAATTCTATGTGATATGATGGATTCGATGTTGTTTGAGGTGTTTCGAAGATTGGTATAAGTTTGGGTAGTGGTATATGATTGGTTTGTGCTTTTGGTTGAGGTCCCGGGGGCCTCGAGATGATTTCGGATGGTTGGCGGAAGGTTTAAAGTTGAGTTGGGACAGTTGAGGCATTTTAGCTGCTGTCATAACCGCACCTGCAGTTGGGAGGCCGCAGGTGCGATGCTCACAGAAGCGGAAGACAGTCGCAGATGTGGCCAAGATGAAGTTCTTCAGGAACCGAAGAAACCGTGAAGTGGACGCACCGGTGGTAGCGCAGGTGCGAGTTTTTAATCGCAGATGCGAAAATGGCCAGTTAAGTGAAAAACCGCAGATGCGGTGGATTAGCCGCAGAAGAGGGACCGCAAGAGCGGAAAAAGGGTCGCAGGTGCAAAAATGCCTGGGTCAGAAAGTATAAAAGGTCCCCTTCGCGATTTTGAGTGGGTTTTCACCATATTTCATTTGGGAGAAAGCTTTGGAGAGCTAATTGAAGAGGAAATCAAAGGATAATCTCGTCGAGGTAAGATTTTTGACTTCATAACTCGTTTATATGTGATTAAAGGCCTAAAAAGTGGTGAAATTTTGGAAAAATTCAGTGCATAATAGGTAATTAGGGCTTGAGATTAAGAGACCTTCGAGCGGGGATTTGAGGAGCCATTTGAGGTCCGATTTTGATGTTCTTGATATGTATAGACTCGTGGGAGGATGAAGATTCTATTGATGTGATTTTTGTTGGGTTTAGAGGCATGGGCCCAGGGGCCGGGTTTGAGCAATTTCGGGATTGATGTTGTAAATTGATTATTTTTGCATGGGCTTCGTTCCCTTAGCATATTTTGACGTCGTGATTCTGGTTTGGATAGATTCGACGCGAGTTGAGGCCGATTCGAGGAACAAAGGCATCGCGGGCTAGAGTTTGGACCGGATCAAGGTGAGTAATGATTGTAAATGTTGTCCTGAGGGTATGAAACCCCGGATTGCACATCATTGTGCTATATTGAGGTGATGCACATGCTAGATGACGAGCGTGGGATCGTGCACTGTTGGGGATTGTGACTTAGTCCGTCCCGAATGACTGTTTTACAACGTATTTGATTGAAAACTATTTACTATCATCATGTTTTGGGCTGAATGCCATATTTGGGCCTCGTGCCAACTATTTGTACCCTTAGGGGATTTTTACTGATATTTCCTTATTGTTTGACTTTATTCTTGAACTCAGTCATGCTATATTCTACTATTTTCATAACTCAACCATGTTTACTTTATTTTAACACTTAAGTGATATTTTAAATGATATTCTGGGCTGAGCATCATGTTTTATTGTTACCCGAGTGGCTTGTGAGATTCTGACTGAGTAAGGCCGAGGGCCTATGTTGTGAGGAAACACTGATTACGATTATGAGGCTGAGGGCCTGAGATTTGTACGCCCCAAGGTGGCTTGTCGATATAAGGTCGAGAGCCTAGTGATGATGCCACGAGATGGCTTGATATTGCGCTTGGGCCGTAAGGGGCCCCTCCAGGAGTCTGCACACCCCCAGTAAGCGCGGGTACCCATTGTGATGTGAGATATAGCCTGAGGGGCTGGTGTTGTTCTATGATATTGCCTGAGGGGCGATCCTTTATTTGTTTATCTTTCCTAGTTGCCTGTCATTTACCTGCTTAATTGTTAAAAAAGGCATTTTATGAAGTTTAAACTGAACTAAAATGACTTTACATATCTTCACTGATTTACTGTTTTTACTGCTTCATTATTGCATGTAATGTGCCTTACGTGATTTCATATTTCCCAGTCTTTATTTATGATTATTACTCACTGAGTTGGAGTACTCACTTTACTCCCTGCACCCCGTGTGCAGATTCAGGCACTTTAGGTCCCGCTAGCGAGTGTTGATCCTTCTAGCTCAGGCGGATTCGAAGATTCTCTAGGTAGTTACCGGCGTTCGCAGCCCAGAGCTTCTTCCCTTATCTTAATTTCTCCATTTTAGCTCTGTATTAGACTATGTAGACTCTTTAGACTTGTAGTATATTGATAGATGCTCATGACTGGTGACACCCCGATGTCGGGCCATGTTGTTTCTGCAAATTGATTATTCACCATATTTTGGGATTTTATTATGTTTAATGACTTAATTTATACTACTTTAAATTGCTTAAAATGAATTGGGAATGTGTCGGCTAGCCTTGTATTCACGAGAGGTGCCATCACGACCGGGTCCAGGTTTAGGGTCGTGACAACAGGACTTGTCTACAAGCCTCAAGAGATAACTGAACTGTACCATGGTCGGGACTGGGCCTCGACCTAACCATCAAATCTGTATATATAAAATGGACTCCAAGGTCTAGACCTAACAACTTCGAGGAAGTGGAGCTTACCAACCAAGCTGATGTTTGACTCTGTCTGCTGGGAGAGTCGGTCCAACTATCAATAAGGACCTGTAGGTATGAAATGCAGCGTCCCCGGCAAAAGGGACATCAATACGAAATAATGTACCGAGTATGTAAGGCAATAGGATAGCTGAAAGCTAAAACTGAACTGATAATATAATAACTGAAAGTAACTGGGAGTCAAAGATAATCTGAAGATATGCTTACTTGCTGATACTGGCTCAACTCTCTCAATATAGTAAGTAAAATAGCTGTCCGGCCTTATAAGGCTTGGTATATGTATAATTGCTCTGCCGTAGTAGGCTTGATCATAGGCGCTCGGCCACAGTAGGCTTGGCATATAACTTACCATCTGATCAGAGGTTGCCCAATAGGGACCTGCCCCTCGATTATAGCTCGATGGTAGTGAAAATACTATAATACTGTATATATAGACTCTCTGCTCTCTTGACTGGAAGAAGACAATACTCGATTGAATATGAAGTCCCGATAAGGGAGAATACTCTAACTTATGAGTCTAGGATAGTGTATATAAATTCGGGAGTATGAACTTCTCTTTATGTCTTATTGTCAAACACATGTAGTTACTGGATCATGCCAAATGAAAGGAAGGTTTAGCCTTAACATACCTTATCACAATCTTTCAAATCACCAAGGTGAACTCGCCTCTTCGCACCTTAATCTACAACAATGACAATAATACTATCCTTATGTTACGAAAGGTACAACTATCACACAACGAATGACAAGTTTATTTTTGTATAAAAATGGGCAACATCTCCCCTGTAATCCTTACTTTCTCCAAATTCAAGATAACACCAACGACAAAGGAACACAACAATATCAACATATATACATTTTTTTTCTAACCTTATATACACCACAAAATACTACAAAACAGCCCAACACACCCGAATCTTTTCATACACAAAACGACCACCGTAGTAGAGTCAAACAACCCGAAAATATTACAACGAACGACCAGCCCTCCACCCTGCATATATGTGGTGTTTCTCCACACCCTTCCTCCTCCAAAACTCTAGAAAACTGTAGTAAAACACGTAGCCCAACAGCAACACAAAACAGTCCATAAAACAGACTGCTACAAGTGAATAACTCGAACTCACGGTTTTCGATCACCGTCCCGTGAGTTCTTACAACAATAAAACGACTTACCATGAATTTACAGTAGAAAAATGGATAAAATAGAGCAGTAAACATATCTTATTTGTTGGATAACTCAACTCCTATATTGGTTCTTCAAACTCTAGATTTTACCCCCAATTAGAACTTGAAAGGGAGAGAAAATCAATTAGGGTTTGTGGGTAATTTTTGGAAGGACGTTTGCAGGGGTTTAGGTCTGGTTATTTGTGATATATAATAAGGTTTATATTTCAGGAGATAAGACCTTAAATGGTCTCTTTTGCTGACCCGAAATTACCTCTTTTTGGACTCTCATTTAACCAAGTAGGTGACACACCTACTTGTCACCTAGCAGCCTGCGCAATCTCGCAAAAATGCATATATCTCTCTACTCCGATGTTGTATTGATAAAAGGTTTAATGAGTTAGAAAATAGACTCATAGAGATTCAATTTTATGCGTGGAACACCCCATAACTCTAAGTATATTGGGAGAAAATCGTAGTTACATTTGACCTAAATGTTCGGTAAAACTTATGAATATAACTTGTGATGACTTTCATCAACTTTTGTTCCACAACTCTCTTGACTTCAAAACATAACACACGACTATCATACGACTAACATAACTCATAACATAACTTCCTTATCATATTAATAAGCCTAGTATTACCCCAAAAGTACATGTTATAATATTCCAAACTTGTCGACTTGCGACGAAACATTGTTTTCTTTAATTCCTTGTCTTCTAAACCTTCCAACCCTCTTTGTACTTGTTGTTCATGATCTTCAATATTTGTAACATCCGAGGTACCATGATAAATTACATTATGTGCTCAGATGATCTCATTTATGAGCTTACATCAATTGACTTACGACGTACTCTTACGTACGAAAACTGGGGTGTAACAGTTACCATATATAATTGACATTATGGTTAAGCTAAGTGGCAAGCTAATAAATGTCAACAGTATATGATAACTTTATTCTATATTTGACTATTTTAGTTAAATACAAATATATATATATATATATATATATATATATAAATATAATATATATATATATATATATATACGAAATTTGAATTAAAAGATAATTTTGAATTTATAGATAAAGTTCTAAAATTTGAATTTAAATTAAAAATAAAATTTATCTTTTTTTTATCATGTTATCATATGGAATCATGTTAGGAACTTTTGTTATTTTTTCTAATTATTTAAATACTACTTCGTCTCTAGCAAAAAAAAAAAAACTACTCCATATAACTATAAACCTCTTTCACATTTAAAATACTATAAGTATAGTTATTTGAAACACTGTAGCTAGATTTGAATAAAACAAAATACTTTTAAAATAAATGTAATATATAGGGTACACATCTATGTTTATTTAAATAACAAAAAAGAGTTTACAAAACCAAATAAAAGTTACCATATATAATTGACATTATAGTTAAGCCAAGTGGCAAGCTAATAAATGTCAATAGTATATGGTAACTTTATTCTATATTTGACTATTTTAGTTATATATATATATATATATATATATAGAATTTGAATTTAAAGATAATTTTGAATGTATAGATAAAGTTCTAAAATTCGAATTTAAATTAAAAATAAAATTTATCTTTTTTATCATGTTATCATATGGAATCATGTTACGAACTTTTGTTATTTTTTCTAATTATTTAAATACTACTTCGCCTCTAGCAAAAAAACAAAAACAACTACTCCATATAACTATAAAAGTCTTTCACATTTAAAATCTTATAAGTATAGTTCTTTGAAACACTGTAGCTAGATTTGAATAAAATAAATTTCTTTTAAAATAAATGTAATATATAGGGTACACGTCTATGTTTATCTAAATAACAAAAAAGAGTTTACAAAACCAAATAAAAGTTTACACATATATATAATAAAGTAAACATACATGCTGGAGAAAGAAACATCACAAAATCAGTCAATATTTATAAACAACAAAGTTGTTTCTTTTTTCTTCTCGAAAAATATTTGTTTGAAGAGTCAATTTGCATAAATGGACATCAAATAAATAACAAAACTTTTGCTATAAAATTGCTATCATTAATTTCAATTTAGCACTTTCAAGGAATTGATAAGTATAAGCTGAAACCCCTTCATTTAGATGTAGTCAGACCAATATTGCAAGGGTATAATATTTTTTTCGTTGAAGAATATTAGTTTTGAATCATTAGATTATGTGAAAGATTTTTTTTTTCAAACTCAACAAGAGAGAAATTGGTTTCTAATTGATAGTTTCTATAGCGACTTTTAAGTGTAACAAAAAGAGTATATATAAAGAAAAAATTGGTATGACGTGAAATATTTTTTTTAAAATGTAAACAAATTATTTCGAAAAGCTCTTTACTTTTTTTTAATTCAAAGATAATTAAAATATAAGATATTTTTGAACATTAGTAGAGAATTTTAAAATTATTATAATAGAAGTTATATCATGGATATGTCACGCCCCGAGCCTAGGAGCGAGACCGGCACCCGGTGCCTCACCTATCCTTGCGTATCAACTTGCGACTAAGGAGCTCTGAATATGTGATTTCATACTTTGGCCATGGGCCACATTGCAAGACAACTACGAATGCTGACTAAATATCAATATAAAGCTAGGCCGACAAGGCCGTCATAATTATTGCAGCTGACAAACCAACCAAATATATATACAAGGCCTACAAGCCCAATATATTACACTAATAGATAGGATATGTCTACAAGCCTCTACTGATGGATATCCTGTGATCGGAATAGCTTCCCAACCTAATCGTAACATGTATACGTATATATACAAGATGTACATAAGGTTCTAGACCCGGAAACTCCGAAAGGCATAGAGCTTACCGATCAAGCTGAACTCGGGCAACACTTATTGAAGAGGCCTACCCGTCTGTATATCTGATCTGCACGCATGAAATGCAGCGTCCCCAGGCAAAATGGACGTCAATACGAAATAATGTACCGAGTATGTAAGGCAATATACTGAAAGCTGAAACTGAACTAATAATATAATAACTGCAAGTAGCTGGAAGTCAAAGATAATCTGAAGATATGCTTACCTGTTGATACTGACTCAACTCTCTCAATATAGTAAGTAAAATAGCTGTCCGACCCTATAAGGCTCGGTATATATATATGCTTTGCCGTAGTAGGCTCGCTCATAGGCGCTCGGCCATACTAGGCTCTGTATCTCGACCAACTGGACTCGCTCATAAGCACTCGGCCATAGTAGGCTCGGTATATGTATAACTGCTCTGCCGTAGTAGGCTCGCTCATAGGCGCTCGACCATACTAGGCTCTGTATCTCGACCAACTGGGCTCGCTCATACACGCTCGGCCACAGTAGGCTCGGTATACAACTTACCATCTGATCAGAGGTTGCCCAATAGGGGCCTGCCCATCGATTATAGCGTGATGGTAATGAAAATACTTTTAATACTGTATATATGTAACTTTTCTGCTCTCTTGACCGGAAGAAGGAAATACTCAACTGAATATGAAGTTCCGATAAGGAGAATATTATAACTTACAACACTAGGAAAATATACGCAATTTGCGAGACTAGCAAAATATATGTAAATTCCAGGATATGAATGTAATGCCGAGATCATGCCAAATGAAAGAAGATCTTAGCCTTAACATACCTAGAGTAGGAAAAAATTCGTATGATATTCTTGAACGATGGGTTTAAACTACACAGCTTGAGCTATTTGACTTCTAAAGAAACCAAATGTAGAAAACTGGGCTATCACCACGCCTTGCCACCAAGTTAATTGACTTGAACGTTAGAAACTTGTACATCGGCTTGACGTGAGATAATTCATCCTTTGTAATAGTATAAAATTGAACTAAGTAATACGATGCCCATGATTGACTGAAATTTAAAACCACAACTATATACGGATACCCACAATTCCATTTGAAGTCTCCTTCACAATATACATCAAACGTTTCAAGAATCACTGCCAAAGTAGTAGTAAAAGCTTTGATTATCACATATTGGAAAATTCCAAACTTGATAACTTGGTATACTCACTGACCAAGTTCCCACATCAACTATTGAAGAAGTCATATTACTAATCTAATGAAATGCAGATTTGACCAACCACGTCGTTCATGCAACTGCTGTGTCAAATTAAATCTAGCCACCTTTTTCCTTAACGTGACATATAATATAAATGACTAATGAGTCATTAGGTTGAATTCCACAAGCTTCCACGTCCATTTTGGTATGGTCTTGTTAATTTTATCCACTTATTAGATAACCGGGTAATGTCCCGTTACCCGGTAGTTAATCAATTACCCGCATAATTTAAAAATTATCCTAAATTACTTAAAATTCTATTTATTACTAAAATACTTCATATATACTTTATATGTTATACTACCGTGGTCATATGGTACCTTGCGTCGTACTAGTCCACAAATACTGGGTATTTTAGCTTGGGCCGTATTTTACCCCAAAATGCCAAACTTGGACAAAATTTATTTTCTTTGACTTGCTCCCCCTTTTATCTTCATGAATTTACTAATTACTTGTGAAATAGCATAATCCTTATAATCTCCAAATAATCATTTACTTGGACTGATGTCAATTACCTTATGACAAATTCAACGTACAATAGTTCAGGGTGCAACATTGTCGTAACTTAATACCGCGACGTAACATCATCGCAATATATATTACTGTAGAGCATAACATCGACGTAATACTGCGGGGCCTAACATTATTCCCCCTTTGGAACATTCATCCTCGAATGTTGACTAATGCACTTATCATTTTCATAACTTATATCTTTCGAATACTTTAAAACTTCTCTTGCCATCTAGGTGATTGTCCTGTGAATGAGTCCAAAGTCCAGGGCATTCCCCCCTTTGGCCTCCTTCTCACACCACAACTTGTAGTCGGAATCCTTCCTATCTCATAACTGTTACTACCTTTTATCATGCAGCCTGTACAATTTTGACATTGTAGGTGTGCCCAATCTCTAGGATTCATATATAGAGCTTGATAAGGGGTCCCTTTGGGAATATATGAGTATCTGAAGTTCTTCGCTTGGTACTTTGTTGAATTCACGAATATTGATCTACAATACACCACTGATAACTTGAAAACTTCTTACCTAATACTTTGCCCCTAGGGCTTACGTTACCTCAAGGAATATTCGAAGTGATTACCATAATTGTATTTCATAGTGTCTCAATGTGATTCACCTTGTGCGGGTATTCCAATTTCGTGCCGCCAGTGAAATCTTTTCTCCTTCTCATTCAAATCATTATTCAAACGAAGGCCCAAACGTCATCCTGTACCTGTCACAATTATACCCTCATTTTATTACCAGGTCAGCATTTCATTCCTTCTAAATGCTGTTAATCTTAGACTTCTTTGAGTTCATTAAAGTTATAGTGAGCTTTGTATAACATAGAGAAACTGTCTGCTCTTCTTGTTTTCATGGGCTTAATCCTAAAGACTTATCCATTCTCGTCACCTTTTCACTTGCCTTTCCTCATCCTTACTCATGCTTCCTTAAAACTTTATCGCTCTACCATATTTTAGCTTGCGACCTATACATATCCATTTATAAACTTTCCTTCAACTTGCTTGCATCATAGATTTTCTTATGTTATTCTGGAATGTCAAGCGAGACATCACATTGTCTCCAACTTTTCTCTATTCTTTTAATTAGATCTCTCAGTACGTAGAAGCCATAGGCTGTAAGACATGCCGCTGACGATGCCACTATCATTCCTGGTTATTGGATCCCCGTGCTTATAGCCTTCTATCTGAAGTATAGACTATTCACGATCTTCTGCCTTTGAGTATCCCGTACGTTGTTCACCTTTACCTCACTTACCTTAAAATCTCGCATCGTATCTTCTATCTCTTTCGTGACCTCCCTTCCACCCAGGTGTAATTCTCGCCCATAACTTGAAGCTCTATTATAATACTCGTACCTCTGGTACATACACAATCTGGTGGGAGCTTCGTACTGACTTCTTATGAGGCTGGTACACTACTAAAAAAACCAGGGTTTAGCGACGGACAAAATCTGTAGCTAAACAGAAAAATCCGTCGCTAATCTCATTTAGCGACGGATTAGCGACGGATTATCAAAAGATTCTTCTAGCAACGAGCATTTTAGCGACAGATTAGCGACGACGTTCGTAGCTAAATCCAGTTTTTTTTGTAGTGGTACTTCTTCTAACTTGCTTCCTTGTATATTATTTCTCTTGAACATCTGATATTAAAAGTGATTCTGTCATGTTCTCAAGCACAATTTCTATAATTTTTCTAGGTCCAATAATCAGACTCCTGATTTACTTGGGTGATGTAATTCTTTAGTTTCCTCTTACTTCTGATCAACCTTTATGTAGGCTTAAGCTATCTTCCGATATGTGGCTCATGGTATCAGTTATTACCTTAGGATTTTATGGGCATTATGGAATATCCATGATACAGTCTTCTAACAATTCAATCCTTTGTCTATGCCCTAAGCTCAATTCTTCTTTTTAACTTATACCGGAGTCTTCTATGGCTGTATGATGGTCAACAAATATAATGCTCCAAAATCTTGAGTGTATCCATAACGTACTCACTCTGGATCATTGATCGAATAATTCCTTTTGTTCCATCTCAGCTTTCTTTAAACGTGTGCAATTACTTTTCCTGGTCTTTCTGCCCCTTGTTGCGTCCATACTTAGCTTATCTTAGTGCCCACACTTGCTAGAGTTTTCATACAACTCATATGATCTCGAATATTACTTTTAATTCTAGCTTCCCATTCATTAGCCGCGATAGGTGCCACTTTTTTTTGGAATGCTTACAATGTTGTTACGAGATTGTTGTTACACGACCATTTCCTCTTTAGGTCATTGTGCTTAGGTTGAAGCCTTCTTTCTTATCTCCTTAGCTAGTCTTTCGTTGTAGTACTTAGGGAGAACCCTTGACTCTTGTAAAGATGCGAGCTTATTATATCATATACTTGACAGAACTTCTAGTGTCCTTCCTTGCCTATACTTATTCGTAGTTACTTATCTCCACGCCCTTGTGCTTGTGGGGTTGCTTCTGGACTGATATTTTGACCATCTTCCTAGTGGCACTCTCTTTTATTTCCGTAACACTCATACAGTACCTTTTTAACTTCTCCAACTCCTATATGAATATATCTCAAGTATTACAATGTCATAACTGCGGGGTTGAATTCTCCATATTGGGGTTTACTATATTTATCTTGTATGATCTGCTGATTTGTCTATAACTTCTTGTCTAGTCGTGACTAGGCTCTTCCTGAATCAACTACTAACTACTCGTTGTCCCATTCTCATGTCAATATTCCGCGAAATCTTTCTTGGGTTATTTCCTTTGTCTTAACTTATGTCTCGCACTGACTCCTTTTCTATCAATAACATCTCGGGCAGGGACCCTTACTTTCTTTCATTGACGTCGTGTTTGCATAATGTTCTGGAATTGTAGCATATACATAGGAGCTGAATAAGTGTGATCTCATTCCTTTTTCGTGTCTACTACATTCTTCATTTATTACTCCATATCCCCCCCCTTTAGGGGAGTACTAAGACTTGGAGCTATGACGACCTGCCTATAGATGTTTTCCTCTTCATCTTTGATGTCCTTTCACATCATCAATGACCCTTACTCGCATTGCGGCAATCCTTCTGTACCAAGGATGACAAATCCCCTTACTCGCGAGGGTGACACTTAATGTAACTGGTACATACAGTCTTTTAAGCTTAACTTTGCTAACATTGCTTGCTTTAGGGAAGCGTCTTCCTGAATGACCATCCTCTGAATTTCTCATGAATCTTCTTCTGTTGTCCGTCCTATTATTGCCGGAATGTGATCTGAAATTCTCATGATGCTGACTATTACCAAATCACCCAGTCCCTAATTCATATTTAGTTTATCTTATTCACCAGCCCATTGTCACGACCCAAAATCCGAACCCGATTGTGATGGTGCCTCTCGTGAAGACAAGGCCAGCCGACACTTCCCATTTAAGTATTTAACAGTTAAAACAGTAAGAAACAGTCTAAAGCATGGTAAAATAATCTAAAGTTTAAGCAGATAATAGCATAATGTGCGGAAATACAACCCAACAAAACCCGATACCGGGGTGTCACTAGTCATGAGCATCTAAACAATCCAGAAAACTCAGAGAAAACTACAGAGTTTAATACAGTAACTAAAACACATGGAGAAATAAGATAGGGAGAAGCTCCGGGCTGCGAACGCTGACCTAGAGACTCCTCGGATCTGCCTGAGCTGGGAAGATCAGCACTCAGGAGCGGGACCAGATGCGCCTGAATCTGCACACGGGGTGCAGGGAGTAAAGTGAGTACTCCAACTCAGTGAGTAATAATCATAAATAAAGACGGAAAGCAAGAAATCACGTAAAGCACATTTGTAGACTATAATGAAGCAGTAAAATCAGTAAAAGATACGTGAAAGTCATATAGCGCAATTAAACTTCAAGAAAACCTTTTTGAACAATTAAACAGGTAAAGGACAAGCAATTAAGGAAAATAAACACATAAAGGTTCGCCCCTCGGGCACAATATCAACAAATCCACCCATCGGGCAACATCTCAGAACAATACCAGCCCTCGGGCTACATCTCACATCACAATGGGTACCCGCGCTCACTGGGATGTGCAGACTCCTGGAGGGGCCCCTTATGGCCCAAGCGCAATATCAATCCATCACGTGACATCATCACTAAGCTCTCGACCTCATATTAATCAAGCTACCTCGTGGCGTACATATCTTAGGCCCTCGGCCTCAAATCCTAATCAGTGTCTCCTCACAAAATAGGCCCTCGGCCTTACTCAGTCAAAAATCCTCACAAGCCACTCGGTAGTAGTAAAACAGGATTCCTCAGCCCAATTATCATTTAAAAGATCATATAAATGTTAAAAACATAGTAAACATGGCTGAGTATGAAAACAATGAAATATGTCATGACTGAGTGCAAGTATAAAGTCGAAACAATGAGGAAATATCAATAAAAATCCCCGAAGGGTTCAAATAGTTGGCACGAGGCCCAAATATGGCATTCAGCCCAAATACTAATGATAGTAAATAGATTTCAGTCAAATACGCGGTAAAATAATCATTCGGGACGGATTAAGTCACAATCCCTATCAATGCATAACCCCACGCTCGTCATCAAGCATGTGCATCACCTCAATATAGCACAACGATGTGCAATCCGGGGTTTCATACCCTCAGAACATCATTTACAATCATTACTCACCTCAAACCGGTCAAATCTCTAGCTCGCGACGCCTTTGCCCCTCGAATTGGCCTCCACTCGCGTCGAATCTATCCAAAATTAGAATCACGGCGTCAAAATATGCTAAGGGAACAAAGCCCAAGCGAAAATAATCAATTTACAACACAAATCCCGAAATTACCAAAACCCGACCCCCGGGCCCACATCTCGAAATTCGATAATTTTTATATCAATAGATTTCTTATCTCCCCACGAGTCCATAGATACCAAGAACACTGAAATCGGAGTCCAAATGACTCCTCAAATTCTCATTTTAAAGTCTCTTAATCTCAAGCCCTAATTCCTCAATTTTTGGCTTAGATTCCACGATTTATTAGGTAGATTTCACAATAGAATCGAGTTTTAAGTCCAAAATTCTTACCTCCAAGTGATTCCCCTTGAATCCCTCTTCAATCCCCTTCAAAAAGCTCCAAAAACGACCAACAATGGAAAAAATAAACCCCAAATTCTCGGACAAGACGACTATTTAAACCTTCTGCCCAGGCCTGAAATCCTTCTTCGCGAACGCGGTTCAAGCCTCCTGTTCATGAAGCACAAAAATACCTTGACCAAAATTCCTCTTTCGCGATCGCGACCACCCCATCGCGAACGCGATGCTTTACTCAGACAAACCTTTACGATCGCGTTCCCCCTATCGCGAACGCGATGAATTAAATTCCCCTGAAGCTCAGCTGCCCATTTCTTCTACGCAAACGCGACAACACCCCCGCGAACGCGATGCACAGATGCCCAGCCCTTCGCGAACGTGGAGCCTTCCTCACGAACGCGAAGGCTAAATTTCCAACTTTCTCAACTGGCCCTTCGCGAACGCAAGGCCCCTCTCGCGAATGCGAAGGTCATTTTTCTGCAGCACTGACCTGCAATTTTCTGCAGTTCCAAACTTCATGGAATGGCCCGATTGACCACCCGAAACTCAATCGAGGCTCCCAGAACCTCAACCAAAGGCACCAACGTATCCCAAAACCTTATTCAAACTTGTACCAATCTTCAAAACACCTCAAACAACATCAAATCAACCAAAATACATCGGATTCAAGCCTTAGTTTCCAAAATCTTCCGAATTCCGCTTTTGATTAAAAACCCAACCAAACCATGTCCGAATGACCTAAAATTTTGGACACACATCCCAAATGGCACAACGGAACTACTACAACTCTCGGAATTCCATTCCGACCCCTATATCGAAATCTCACCTACCAATCGGAAATCGCCAAAAATCCGATTTCGCCAATTCAAGCCTAAATCTACTCCGAACCTCCAAAACTCATTCCGATCACACTCCTAAGTCCCAAATTACCCCCCGAAGTTATGCGAACCATAGGAACTCAAATCCGAGCTCTCTAACACATAAGTCAACATCCGGTTGACTTTTTCAACTTAAGCTTCATCAAAAGAGACTAAGTGTCTCCAACTCTCTCAAAACCTTTCCAAATCCGAGCCAACCAACCCGATCACTCATAGAATCGATAGACTAAGCAATAAGAAGCAGAAATGGGGGAAACATAGCGGTAACTCATGAGATGACTAGCCGGGTCGTCACATTCTCCCCAACTTAAACAAACGTTTGTCCTCGAACGAGTCAAGAAACATACCTGAAGCCTCAAACAGGTGAGGGTATCTGCTCTACATCTCCCGCTCGATCTACCAAGTAGCCTCCTCTACGGGTCGACCTCTCCACTGCACTTTCACTGAAGCTATATCCTTTGACCTCAACTTTAGAACCTGACGACCCAAAATAGCTACTGGCTCCACATCATAAGTCAAATCATCATCTAACTGAACCATGCTGAAATCCAAAACATGAGACGGATCTCCAATATACTTCCGGAGCATAGAAACATGAAATACTGGATGCACACTCGACAAGGTGGGTGGCAAAGCAAGCTCATAAGCCACCTCTCCAATCCTTCGAAGCACCTCAAAAGGCCCAATGAACCGCAGACTCAATTTCCCTTTCTTCCCAAATCTCATAACACCGTTCATGGGCGAAACCTTCAACAGAACCTTCTCACCAACTATGTAGGACACATCTCGAACCTTCCTATCAGCATAACTCTTCTGTCTCGACTGCGCTGTACGGAGCCTCTCCTAAATCACCTTCACCTTTTCCAAAGCATCCTGCACCAAGTCTATCCCCAACAGTCTAGCCTCACCCGGCTCAAACCAACCAACTAGAGATCTACACCGCCTCCCATACAAAGCCTCATATAGAGCCATCTGAATACTCGACTGGTAGTTGTTGTTATAAGCAAACTCTGCAAGCGGTAGAAACTGATCCCATGACCCTCCGAAATCAATGACATAAGCACACAACATGTCCTCCAATATCTAAATAGTGCGCTCGGACTGCCCATCCATCTGAGGGTGAAAAGTTGTGCTCAACTCAACCTGAGTACCCAACTCTCGCTGCACAGATCTCCAAAATTGCGAAGTTAACTGAGTGCCCCTATCTGAAATGATGGAAACTGGGACTCCATTCAAGCGAACAATCTCCCGGATATAGATCTCTGCCAACCGGTCCGAAGAATAGGTAGTATACACAAGAATGAAGTGTGCGGACGTGGTCAGCTGATCCACAATCACCCAAATAGCATCGAACTTCTTCAAAGTCCGTGGAAGTCCAACTACAAAATCCATAGTGATCCTCTCCCACTTCAACTCTGGAATATCCATCCGCTGAAGCAAGCCACCCGGCCTCTAATGCTCATATTTCACCTGCTGACAGTTGAGACACCGAGCTATAAATCCCACAATGTCTTTCTTCATTCTCCGCCACCAATAGTGTTATCTCAGATCCTGATACATCTTCATGGCACCCAGATGAATGGGATACCACAAGCTATGGGCCTCCTCCAGAATCAAATCCCGAAGCCCATCCACATTGGGCACACATATCCGGCCCTGCATCCTCAACACCCCATCATCACCAATGGTCACATCTCTGGCATCATCATGCTGAACTCTGTCCTTCAGGACAAGCAAATGCGGATCATCATACTGGCACTCTCTAATGCGATCATATAAGGAAGACCAAGAAACCATACAAGCCAATACCCGACTAGGCTCCGAAATATCTAACCTCATAAACCGATTAGCCAAGGCCTGAACATCAACTGCAAGAGGTCTCTCCCCAACTGGAATATATGCCAAACTCCCCATACTCACTGCCTTTCGGCTCAAAGCATCGACCACCACATTGGCCTTTCCCGAATGGTATAATATAGTGATATCGTAATCCTTTATCAACTCCAACCATCTCAGCTGCCTCAAATTAAGATCCTTCTGCTTGAAGAAATGCTGGAGACTACGATGATCAGTAAACACCTCATAAGACACACCATACAAGTAATGCCTCCAAATCTTCAATGTCTGAACTATGGCAACCAACTCCAAATCATGAACGGGGTAGTTCTTCTCATGGGGCTTCAACTGATGGGAAGCATAAGCAATAACTCTACCCTCCTGCATCAAAACACAATCAATACCAACTCTTGAAGCATCACAATACATGGTATATGAACCTGAAGCTGATGGCAAAACCAACACTGGAGTTGTAGTCAAGGCTGTCTTAAGCTTCTGAAAGCTCTCCTCACATTCGTCCGACCATACAAATGAAGCACCCTTCTGAGTCAACTTGGTCAAGGGCGATGCGATAGATGAGAATTCCTGAACAAACCAGCGATAATAGCCTGCCAAACCAAGAAAGCTATGAATCTTTGTGTCTGAGGACGGTCTGGGCCAACTCTGAACCGCCTCTATCTTCTTTGGATCAACCTGAATACGCTCACTGGACACCACGTGCGCCAAAAAAGCCACTTATCTGAGCCAAAACTCACACTTGGAGAATTTTGCATAAAGCTTCTTTTCCCTCAATCTCTGCAACACATTTCTCAAATGCTCTGCGTGCTCCTCCTGGCTACGCGAGTACACCAGAATATCATTAATGAAGACTATGACAAATGAGTTAAGATAAGGCCGGACACACTATTCATCAAAACATGAACGCTGCTGGGGCATTGGTCAGCACAAAAGACATCACTAAGAACTCATAATGACCAGATCGGGTCCTAAAAGTCGTCTTAAGAATATCTGAGTCCCTGATCTTCAACTGGTGATAACCCGAGCGGAGATCAATCTTGGAAAACACTCTCGCTCCCTGAAACTGGTCGAATAAATCATCAATACGAGGCAAATGATATTTGTTCTTAACTGTTACCTTGTTCAATTGCCTATAATCAATTCACATCCTCATTATGCCATATGATACGGCGGAATAGAAATAGGATGAGTGCCCGGCACCAGGTCAATACCAAAATCAATATCCCTATTCGGTGGCATGCCCGGCAGGTCTGCAAGAAACACATCGGGAAAATCCTTCACAACTGGGACAGAATCAATACTGGGAGTCTCTGCACCAACATCCCTCACAAAGGATAGATATGAAAGACAACCCTTCCTAACCATACGCTGGGCTTTCAAAAATGAGATCACTCTACTGGGAACATAATCAGTCAAACCTCGCCACTCAATTCGTGGCACACCCGGTATAGCCAATGTGACTGTCTTAGCATGATAGTCTAGAATAGCACGACACAGAGATAGCCAATCCATGCCCAAAATGACATCGAAATCCACCATACACAATAATAAAAGATCTGCATGGGTCTCTAGACCCCCCAATAGTCACCACACACGACCGGTACACATGGTCTACAACAACAGTATCGTCCACCGGGGTAGATACATAAACAGGTGAAACAAGAAACTCACGGGGCATACCTAAATAATGAGCAAAGTATGATGACACATAAGAAAAGGTGGAACCGGAATCAAATAACACAGAGGCATCTCTATGGCAGAATGAAACAATACCTGTAATGACAGCATCGGAAGCAATAGCATCAGGTCTAGTTGGAAGTGTATAGAAACGGGCCTGACCGCCACCTGATCGACCTCCCCCTCTGGGGCGACCCCTAGCTGACTGACCTCTACCCCTAGCTGGCTGAGTGGGTGGTGATGAAGTAACTAGCGCTAAAGTCGCTGACTGACCCCTCTACTAAGATGAACTCGCAAGATGACGAGGGCACTGCCTCCACATATGACCCATCTCTCCACACTCATAGCAACTCCCAGGTGCTGTAGAAGGGGACTGAAGGGAACCCCTCGCACCAGAGTGACTAGCAAATGCACCTGACATAGAAGAGCCCTAAACTGATGGAGCACGGGACGAGCTCTGAGTTGGAAGGGCACTAAGTGATGACTGGACCTAATAAGAACTGTGAGAACCATGACCCGATGACGCCCCATGATAACCTGGGCTAGCTGGCTGAGCATGCCTGAATAGACGGCCTTTGCCATGCTGAAACTGACCTCTCGAAGGAGTACCACTATAACTGCCAGATCCTTGAGGCCTCTTGGCCGCCCTCTCCTCGCTCTCCTGGCGATGAACAGACTTAATCTCCCGAGCAATGTCTACAACCTCCTCAAAGGTAGCACCAATCACCCTCTCCCTGGTCATGAGAATATAAAGCTGATAAGTGAGGCCATCAACAAACCTCCTAATCCTCTCTCTATCTGTTGGAACCAACCAAATAGCATGACAAGCTAACTCGGAGAACCTTATCTCATACTGTATCACAATCATCTCTCCCTGAGCAACCACTCAAACTCCCTACGCAGCTCCTCTCTGCGGGACTACAACATATACTTCTCCAGAAAGAGAAGGAGAACTGCTGCCAAGTAAGGGGTGTTGCACTAACAGGCCTACACCTCTCAAAAGCCTCCCACCAAGTGAAGGCAGCTCTAGAAAACTGATAAGTAGTGAAAGCGATCCCGCTAGTCTCCAGAATACCTGCTGTACGAAACATCCTCTGACACTTATCCAAGAAGCCTCCTCGCCCTCTGCACCATTGAAGGTCGGAGGCTGAAGTCTACCAAACCTCTCCAACCTATGCTGCTCGTCCTCTGGCATGGTACGAACTACATAGTCCTAAGCAGCTGCAATCGACTGGGCTGGATGTGCCCTCGACATCTGAAGTCCCTGCACGACCTGCTCAGGTGTGCGAGCGGTAGGAGTCTGATTGCCTCCCCCGACCTGAGAAGTAGCTGCAACTGTAGTGACTGAAACCGCCTGAGCTAGGCCAGTGCAAACTGATAGAATCTGAGCCAAGGCCTCCTGATGACCTAGAATCATAATGGGCACAGCTGGTGTTTGAGCTGGTGCTGCTGGAGCGTCCACTGCTGGGACCTGATCCTGAACTGGGGCGGCTGGTGGATCTGTAGGTGCTGCCCTAGCTGCTGTGCGGGCCACACTTCTACCCCTACCGTGACCATAACCGCGTCCTTAGTCTCTAGTGGCCACAACTGGTGGTACTAGTGGTCGTCCATCCTGACCAGTAGCGCGTGTCCTCACCATCTATGAGAGAATAGAGTAACATAAGTTTAGTACTCGGATCAACAAAGTCGCACGACAAGAATTTCAAGAATATGAAGTTTTTCCTAAAGGTTCTGCAGCCTCTCGAGATTAAATACAGACGTCTCCGTACTGATCCGCGAGACTCTACTAAACCTGCTCATGACTCGTGAGACCTATGTAACCTAGGCTCTGATACCAACTTGTCATGACCCTAAACCCGAACTCGGTCGTGATAGCACCTCTCATAAAGACAAGGCCAGCTGACACTTCCCATTTCAGTAATTAACGGTTTAAACAGTAAGAAACAGTCTAAAACATGGTAAAATAATCTAAAGTTTAAGCAGATAATAGTATAATGTGCGGAAATACAACCCAACACATCCTGATACCGGAGTGTCACTAGTCATGAGCATCTAAACAATCCAGAAAACTCAGAGAAAACTACAAAGTTTAATACAGTAACTAAAAACATGGAGAAATAAGATAGGGAGAAGCTTCGGGCTGCGAACGCTGACAGCTACCTAGAGACTCCTCGGATCTGCCTAAGCTGGGAAGATCAGCACTTGAGAGCGGGACTAGATGCGCCTGAATCTGCACAAGGGGTGCAGGGAGTAAAGTGAGTAATAATCATAAATAAAGACTGAAAGCAGGAAATCACGTAAAAGCACATTTGCAGACAATAGTGAAGCAGTAAAATTAGTAAAAGATATGTGAAAGTCAATTAGCGCAATTAAACTTCATGAAAACCTTTTTGAACAATTAAACAGGTAAAGGACAAGCAATTAAGGAAAATAAACACATAAAGGTTCACCCCTCGGGCACAGTATCAACAAATCCCTCCCTCGGGCAACATCTCAGAATAATACCAGCCCCTCGGGCTACATCTCACATCACAATGGGTACCCCTGCTCACTAGGGGTGTGTAGACTCCTAGAGGGGCCCCTTACGGCCCAAGCGCAATATCAAGCCAGCTCGTGGCATCATCACTATGCTCTCGACCTCATATTAATCAAGCCACCTCGTGGCATACATATCTCAGGCCCTCGGCCTCAAATCCCTATTAATGTCTCCTCACAACATAGCCTTACTTAGTCAAAAATCCTCACAAGCCACTCGGCAGTAGTAATTCCTCAGCCCAATTATCATTTAAAAGATCATATAAATGTAAAAACCATAGTAAGCATGGCTGAGTATGAAAACAGTGAATTATGTCATGACTGAGTGCAAGTATAAAGTCGAAACAGAGAGGAAATATCAATAAAAATCCCCAAAGGGTTCAAATAGTTGGCACGAGGCCCAAATATTGCTCAAATACTGATGATAGTAAATAGATTTCAGTCAAATATGCGGTAAAATAATCATTCAGGACGGACTAAGTCACAATCCCTATTAGTGCACGATCCCACGCTCGTCATCAAACATGTGCGTCACTTCAACATAGCACAACGATGTGCAATCCGGGGTTTCATACCCTCAGAACATCATTTACAATCATTACTCACCTCAAACAGGTCAAATCTCTAGCTCGTGATGCCTTTGCCCCTCGAGTCGGCCTCCACTCACGTCGAATCTATCAAAAATCAGAATTATGGCGTCAAAATATGCTAAGGGAACGAAGCCTAAGCGAAAATAATCAATTTACAACACAAATCCCGAAATTACCAAAATCCGACCCTCGGGCCCACGTCTCGGAATTCGATAATTTTTACATCAATAGATTCCTTATCTCCCCACGAGTCCATACATACCAAGAACACTGAAATCGGAGTCCAAATGACCCCTCAAATTCTCATTTTAAAGTTTCTTAATCTCAAGCCCTAATTCCTCAATTTTTGGCTTAGATTCCATGATTTATTTGGTAGATTTCACAATAGAATCGAGTTTTAAGTCCAAAATTCTTACCTACAAGTGATTCCCCTTGAATCCCTCTTCAATCCCCTTCAAAAAGCTCCAAAAACGATCAACAATGGAGGAAATAAATCCCAAATTCGCCGACAAGACGATTATTTAAACCCTCTGCCCAGGCCTGAAATCCTTCTTCGCGAACGCGGTCAAAGCCTCGCGTTTGCGAAGCACAAAAATACCTTGACCAAAATTCCTTTTTCGTGATCGCGACCACCCCATCCCGAATGCGATGCTTTACTTAGATACACCTTCGCGATAACGTTCCCCCCTATCATGAACGTGATGAATTAAATTCCCCTGAAGCTTAGCTGCCAATTTCTTCTACGTGAACGCGACAACACCCCCGCGAACGCGATGCACAGATGCCCAGCCCTTTCGCAAACGCGAAGGCTAAATTTCCAGCTTTCTCAACTGACCCTTCGCGAACGCCAGGCCCCTCTCGCGAACGCGAAGGTCATTTTTCTGCAGCACTGACCTGCAATTTTTTGTAGTTCCAAACTTCTTAGAATGGCCCGATTGACCACCTGAAACTCACCCGAGGCCCCCGTGACCTCAACCAAAGGTACCAACGTATCCCAAAACCTTATTCAAACTTGTACCAATCTTTAAAACACAACAAACAACATCAAATCAACCAAAACACATCGGATTCAAGCCTAAGTTTCCAAAATCTTTCGAATTTCGCTTTTGAACAAAAACCCAACCAAACCACGTCCGAATGACCTGAAATTTTTCACACACATCCCGAATGACACAACGGAACTACTGCATCTCTCGAAACTCTATTCCAACCCCTATATCAAAATCTCACATACCAACCAAAAATCGCCAAAAATTCGATTTCGCCAATTCAATTCTAAATCTACTCCGAACCTCCAAAACTCATTCTGATCACACTCTTAAGTCTCAAATCACCTTCCGAAGCTATCCGAACCATCGGAACTCACATCCGAGCTATCTAACACTTAAGTCAACATCCGATTGACTTTTCCAACTTAAGTTTCGTTAAAAGAGACTAAGTGTCTCCAACCTCTCAAAACCTTTCCAAACCCGAGCCAACCAACCCGATCACTCATAGAACCTATAGACAAAGCAATAAGAAGCAGAAATGAGGGAAATAGAGTGGTAAGTCATGAGACAACTGGCCAGGTCGTCACACCCATACTGATTTCTATTACTCTGGGGTCTAACTTTTCCTCTTGGTAATCGCGCTAGAGTTGTGAACTTATTTCTCGAAATGAGGACATGACTGTATGGCCTATACTCTTTTGTTGTTCTAAGACCTAACACCTCTCGTCTCTTTATTGACTTGACTAGACTATGTAATACTGTCATTTTTTCTTCTTCTTCTTTTTTCCTACCGTCTTTATCCATGTATTATACCTTATACATAATGATTCCTTATCTCTCTTCTCATTACTCTGCTAATATTTCTGCATATCCCCTTTCTTGTGAAAACTTCAACACGACATTCTTTCGCTTTTAGCTCTCCTTGCTTCATTCATCGGCTCTTTGGTTTGCTCAACATCCTTGCTCTACTAGGGATGAGAGCCACACTTAAGGTAATATTTATCCCATCCAGGCTTTCAGTGCCTATCTTCTGAATGCTAGTATTCACATCTAATCATAATATACTACAGTGCACCATCTAGGTGTCTCACAAGAAGATCTATTGGCACATTTGTAATACCCTTCGGAAATGTCAACTGTCACAAACAATTCATCCATCATATCTTCTTATACTAATTCTAATAACCCCTATAGGTCATATCTAGAATGGGTGCGACCAATTGTATATACCTCTATTACTATTGAATATAACTCAAAAAGCTTATGTGTCTCTGCCTGAATTATAAACATTGTTAACCTTTGTTAACTGCACGCCTCGTACTATTCTTTATCTTGCTTCTTTTGCTTGTTGAAACTTGTATTAATCTTCTTAATCTCTTATTTTCTTTCATCATAAAGGTGGATAGGCATTCTTGCCTTAAGGATTCTTATCAAGAGGCTTACACATTTCAGTACACCCTTGACCTGCTGAAGATCTCACATTTACTTATCATAAGCATGATACAAAGTCGAGTTCCTCTAATTCAACACTTCCATAGTTATATTTCTTATCGATCATCTTTCTGAACTTAGGCATTGTCTTATTACGAATAGGATTTAGGAATTTGAATTCCTATGACTGAGCTATACCACACGATCTAGAGCAAGAAGAAAGAGTGACAGTCTTAAATGCCCTATCTCCTCCTACTTATAAGTGTGGTGCACGACACACCCATAAACAAGACTCTAATAGACATGGATGTAGACTCCCAGGACAGAACTTCTTTGATACCACTTTTGTCATGCCCCGAACCTGGGAGCAAGACCGGCACCCGGTGTCTCACCTATCCTTGCGTACCAACTTGCGGCTAAGGAACTATGAACATGTGATTTCATACTTTGGCCATAGGCTACATTGCAAGACAAATGCGAATGCTGACTAAATATCAATATAAAGCTGGGCCGACAAGGCCGTCATAATTATTGCAGCTGACAAAACAACCAAATACATATACATGGCCTACAAGCCCAACATATTACACTAACTGACAGGATATGTCTACAAGCATCTACTGATGGATATCCTGTGATCGGAATAGATTCCCGACCTACTCATAACATGTATACATATATATACAAGATGTACATAAGGTTCTAGACCCAGAAACTCCGAAAGGCATGGAGCTTACCGATTAAGCTGAACTCGGGCAACATTTATTGAAGAGGCCTACCCATCTGTATATCTGACTTGCACGCATGAAATGCAGCATCCCCAGGCAAAATGGACGTCAGTACGAAATAATGTACCGAGTATGTAAGGAAATATACTGAAAGCTAAAACTGAACTGATAATATAATAACTGCAAGTAGTTGGAAGTCAAAGATAATCTGAAGATATGCTTACCTGCTGATACTGACTCAACTCTCTCAATATAGTAAGTAAAATAGCTATCTGGCCCTATATATATATATATATAACTGCTCTGTTGTAGTAGGCTCGCTCATAGGAGTTCAGCCATACTAGGCTCTGTATCTCGACCAACTGGACTCGCTCATAAGCACTCGGCCACAGTAGGCTCGGTATATATAACTGCTCTGCCGTAGTAGGCTCGCTCATAGGTGCTCGGCCATACTAGGCTCTATATCTCGACCAACTGGGCTCGCTCATACGCACTCGACGACAGTAGGCTTCGTATATAACATACCATCTGATCAGAGGTTGCCCAATAGGGGCCTGCTCATCGATTATAGCTCGATGGTAATGAAAATACTTTTAATACTGTATATATGTAACTTTTCTACTATCTTGACTGGAAGAAAGAAATACTCAACTGAATATGAAGTCCCGATAAGGAGATTATTATAACTTACAACACGAGAAAAATATACGCAATTTGCGAGACAAGCAAAATATACGTAAATTCCGGGATATGAATGTAATGACGAGATCATGCCAAATGAAGAAGAGCTTAGCCTTAACATACCTGGAGTAGGGAAAAATTTGTATGATATTCTTGAATGTTGGGTTTAAACTACAAAGCTTGAGCTATTTGACTTCTAAAGAAACCAAATGTAGAAAACTGGGCTATCACCACGCCTTGCCACCAAGTTAATTGACTTGAAAGTTAGAAACTTGTACATCGGCTTGATGTGAGATAATTCATCCTTTGTAATAGTATAAAATTTAACTAAGCAATACAATGCCCATGATTGACTAAAATTTAAAACCACAACCATATATGGATACCCACAATTCCATTTGAAGTCTCCTTCACAAAAACATCAATAGTTTCAAGAATCACTGCCAAAGTAGTAGTAAAAGCTTTGATTATCACATATTGGAAAATTCCAAACTTGATAACTTGGTATATCCACTGACCAAGTTCCCACATCAACTACTGAAGAAGTCATATTACTAATCCAATGAAATGCAGATTTGACCAACCACACCATTCATGCAACTGCTTTGTCAAATTAACTCTAGCCACCTTTTTCCTTAATGTGACACATAATATAAATGACTAATGAGTTATTAGGTTGAATGACACAAGCTGCCACGTCCCTTTTGGTATGATCTTGTTAATTTTATCCACTTATTAGATAACCGGATAATGTCCCGTTACCTGGTAATTAACTGTAACGACCCGACCGGTCGTTTTGAGCTTTTGCACTTTGCTCATCAGTTTTCAAGCATGACTTGCCCCGTGTGGTGTATTATGACTTATGTAAATAGTTGGTTTTGGTTTCAGGTTAATCAGAATGAATTTGGAAGAACAGTTTTCGGTTTAAAGCTTAAAATTTGAAAGGTTTGACCAAGATTTGACTTGTTTGTATGCTATCTTGGATTGGAATTTTTATGATTTGGTTAGCTCCGTTAGGTGATTTAGAACTTAGGAGTGTGATCGGAATGCATTTTGGAGGTCCGTGGAAGGTTTAGGCTGGAATTGGCGAAATTGAGATTTTGGCGCTTTCTGGTTGATAGTGAGATTTTGATATAGAGGTCGGAATGTAATTCTGGAAATCGCAGTAGTTCCGTCATGTCATTTGAGATATGTGTGCAAAATTTCAGATCATTCGGACGTGTTTTAGTTGGGTTTTTGATCAAAAGCGGAATTAGGAGGATTTTGGAAAGTTTGGCTTGAATCCGATGTGTTTGGATTGATTTGATGTTTTTTGAGGTGTTTCAAAAATTCGTGCAAGTTTGAATAAGGTATTGGGGTATGTTTGTGATTTTGGTTGAGGTCCTGGGGGCCTCGGGATGGTTTCAGATAGTTATCGGGAGGTCGGACTTGGAGTTTTGCTGCAGAAAATTTGCTGCTTCTATTGTTTCCGCACCTGCGAATTGGTGACCACAGGTGCGATGCCGCTGGTGCATAAAGGAGACCGCAGAAGTGGTGCTGGCCGCAGAAGCAAAGACCTTGACCGCATTTGTGAGGCCGCAGGTGCGATGCCTGGGTCGCAGATGCGGAATCTGATGGAATAAGTGAAATCCACAGAAGTGGGTATTTTTCCACAGAAGCAGAAGTGCAGGTGTGGAAGTGCTGGCAGAATGTATAAAAATGCCCCTTCGCGATTTTCACTCATGTGTTCACCATTTTGTGCGATTTTGGAGCTCCAAGCTGTGATTTCAAGAGAGGATCAAGTATTTCCAAAGAGGTAAGCTACTTGGGCTTTATACCTTGTGTTTATGGTGATTATTTCATTGTTTAAACATGAAAATTAGTGGAAAAACCTGAGGAAAAGTAGGGAAAATTAGGGCTTGAAATTGGAGAGTGGACTCTGAGAATTTGAGTGACCATATGAGGTCGGATTTTGGTAAATTTGATATGTACGAACTCGTGAGAGGGTGAGGATTCCATTGATGTTAATTTTATCGTGTTTCGAGACGTGGGCCCATGGGCCGGGTTTGAGCAATTTTGGGATTTGGATGTAAATTGGATATTTTCGAGTGGGCTTCGTTCCCTTTGCATATTTTAATGATTATGTACTGATTGTGGCTAGATTTGGAGCATCCGGAGGTCGATTTGTGTGGACGAAGGCATTGCGGGCTAGAGGCTGGACCAGATCAAGGTGATTAATGATTGTAAATGATGTTCTGAGGGTTTGAAACCCCGGATTGCACATCATAGTGCTATATTGAGGTGCGACACACGCTTGATGACGAGCGTGAGGTCGTGCACTATTGGGGATTGTAACTTTGTCCGCCCCGATTGATGATTTTACTGCGTATTTGACTGAAATCTATTTGCTATCATCATTATTTGGACTGAATGCCATATTTGGGCTTCGTGCCAACTATTTGAACCCTTCGGGGATTTTTATTGATATTTCCTCACTGTTTTGACTTTAAACTTGTACTCAGTCATGCTATATTCTACTGTTTTCAAAACTCAGCCATGTTTACTCTGCTTTAACACTTGAAATGATATTTTAAATCATATTTTGGGCTGAGCATCACGTTTTACTGTTGCCCGAGTGGCTTATGTGATTTTTGACTGGGTAAGGTCGAGGGCCTATGTTGTGAGGATACTTTTGGGTCAGGCTGCATCTGCAGCGGTGATAAAATGATTTTGATTATGAGGCCGAGGGCCTGAGATATGTACTCCACGAGTTGGCTTGTTGATATGAGGCCGAGAGCCTAGAGATGATGCCACGAGATGGCTTGATATTGCGGTTGGGCCGTAAGAGGCCCCTCTAGGAGTCTGCATACCCCCAGTGAGTGCAGGTACCCATTGTGATGTGAGATATAGCCCGAGGGGCTGGTATTATTCTATGTGATTGCCCAAGGGGCTGGTATTGTTCTATATGATTGCCCGAGGGGCTGGTATTGTTCTGAGGTATTGCCTGAGGGGCGGATTTGTAGACATTGTGACCGAGGGGCGAACCTTATGTGCTTATCTTTCTTATTTGCCTATCACGTACCTGTTTAATTGTGTATTTGTGCCCGAGGGGCAGATTTCTATGCTTATCTGCACTAATTGTTTTGCATTCATTTGCACAATTGTTGAAAAAGTCATTTTCAAAGAAGTTTAAACTGATCTAAGATATTTTAAGAGATTTTACAGCTTTATTGCTTTCATACTGGTTTTTGAACTGCTTCTATACAGTATGTTGATGCATTTTTCGTGATTTCTTACCATTCAGACTTTAGTTATTATTATTACTCACTGAGTTGGAGTACTCACTTTACTCACTACACCTCGTGTGCAGATTCAGGTATTTCTGAACCTGGTAGCGGATATTGGCTGACCGGAGGTAGAGTCATCGGAGTTTAGCAAGTTAGATGCCGGCGTTCGTAGCACTGCTTTTCTCCCTCTTCATTTCATTAGTATGTATTTTGTATATTTTAGACTTTTTAGTTGTATTTAGACCCTAGTAGATGCTCGTGACTTGTGACACCCCGGTATCGAGCTATGTTTGGACTGTATTCCGCACATTATACTATATTTTGTTTAGTCTTTAGCTTATTTACTCATGCTTAGACTGATTGTTAATGTTTAACTATTTAAAAATTGAATTGGAACTAGTTGGATGGCCTTGTCTTCACGAGAGGCACCATCACGACCGAGTCCAGTTTTAGGGTCATGACAAGTTGGTATTAGAGCCTAGGTTACATAGGTCTAACGAGTCATGAGCAGGTTTAGTAGAGTCTCGCGGATCGGTACAGAGACATCTATATTTATCTTCGAGAGGTTGCAGAACCTTTAGGAAAACTTCACATCCTTGAATTCTTATCGTGCGTCCTTTGATTCAGGTTGAAATGAAACTCTTTGAATTTCACCCACGCGTTCGTGTGCACGCATGAGCGCTCAATATCAGATGAGCATCGATGGCTTGTGATTCCCTAATCGAGGGGCGAGATGTGATCTCTGTGAGTTGATGTGGGCCAGTCTGGAGGACTTGAGGCCGGATTTTTGTCTATAGCTTGAGCACCGAGGTGCTGATTGTATGAGCAAGTGTTTTTGAACTTATAGGTTCGGTAGTGTCCCTATTAGTAGAAGAGACGGCTGGATGACTATGTAATGAGTATGTTAGTACTGTGGGATGTATCAATATGATTTGGAAGCAACAAAGGGTCTGCTGGAGGATAGAAGAACTATTGGGTGCTTGAATTCCATCTTGATTCGAGGTATAGCCCCGAGTTATGGGTGTGTGAAGAATCTTTTCATGTTTCCTAGTTGGGAGTGAAGTAACATTCATGTTGCAGTATGAGTTCAGACTCAAGAAGACTAAGTGACTGTGTAAAGTTTATAACGGTGGAAGGTATGCAGAAAGGTTAGTTCGAGGCGAAGCAGGTGCGTCATCTCCGGCGGAGTGTTCGAAAGTTTGTGCGATCTTTATGTTGTCTCTTAGAAGATCTCACTTGCAAGTGAAAGATATGTTTTGAAATTTAAATTGGGTCGCTTAAGAGAGTGGGTTTAACTGTTGCGAGAGTGAATGCGAGATTTGCAGAAGATTTAAAGTACTAGATGATCTATGTTTTCACAAGTTTACAAAGGATTTGAGTTTAATCTCACTATGGTATTATGGCAGCAATAGAGTACATGCATTATGAGTCATTGAGCGTGTTTTGATCTATGGCTTCGGGCCAAGTGGGGGATCCTGCTATTGATTAGTTGGTTGCACGGCCATGTGCTATGCTGGTTCTAGTTTGAGGCGTTCGGGTGAATTAGTTCTGGCCGGCGGAGATTGAGACCGAGGATGGCTCGAGTAAAGGAAAATTCTTGACAAAGGTTATAGGATGCTTCACAGGTGTGTGAGAATCACGGGATGTCTTGAATCGTTGTTGGTAAAGGATCTCGATGCATAGAGTAGGAAGTTGCTTGGTTGTAATGGAATGATGTCACATTCTGCGGTGTCAGAGTGCTAACGAGGCACGGGTTGTTCAGTTCGTTTGATCAGGCTAATTGCAGTTAGAGTAGAGTGGATGACTCTCGAGAATGGTTCTAATGGGCTCAATATTTTGCATGTAATAATTGGAGATTTTTAGGTTGTAATTATGGACAGAAACTGTGGTTTGCATTTGGAGGGTTTCAAGATTTGTGGTATTTCTATATCAATTATGGGCTTCTATACATTGGTATCAGGAAGGTGAAGGTAATGGCTCGAAATTCGTAGGAGGTCTCTTCAGGGTAAGTATTTTGAACATGGTGCTTGTGGGGATATCTAAGAAAGTATTCAGCGGCTTATGAGCCTTAGACGGTGTGGCTTTATGCTTGGGTCTCTTGTGATGAGTCTGGATTGAGGAATCGTGATGGTATAGCAAGAAGGAGTATCAAGTTGAACGTAAATCAGCAGGAAACTCGGATAAATGGGGTAGCTTGGTAGTAGGTTGAATCGGTATGGCAAGGATATGATTAGTTCTTTGGATGCTTATGAGGTAATGAGTTTCTACAAGTGTTTTGCGGCAATGCTCTTCGGTTTTAGTGACATGCGTAGCTTGGTTGAGTGAGAAGGATTCAGTCATGTCAGGTTTGGTTTTTGTGCAAAAGGGAGTCGGAGAGTTCTTGATGATTTCTACTGCGATTAGAGATGCGTATTTTCTGCGAGTGTGAGAAACATGTGATGTGTAGTGATTCTCTTCTGAATGGGATAAATGGAAGTTCTTGGTTGGTTGAGTACATAGTTGCTTGTGGCTCAGAAGGGATATGAAGTTCTCATGTTACCCTAGGATGGTATGGTATATGCGGTATGTTGTGGAGGAATGAGATTGCGTGTGTAAAGTTACGATTCATTTCTGAAAGGAAGGTCCATAAAACTCTTAGGCAGCAGGCAGCTTCAGACAATTAGAGAAATGAGCTTCAGACAATTAGAGAAATGAGCTTCAGATGATTAAGGAAATGATATTGCTAATTGGGGTGATTTGACGAGGGTATATGTTTCGGAAAAAGTCAATGTGATTAAGTTGATGGTACTTCGGTAGTATTGCTGCACTTTCTTATTAGATCGACTGCTGATATTCGAGTTTGCTTGGCGGCAGAGAATAATTTTAGATATCTCTCGTGGAATGATTGGGTATTAAGAGGTGTGGTATGTATTCGGATGACGAAATTGGGATCAGGTATGGTGATTCGTGTGCTATATGGAGTTGGAGACTGGGAGTTCTTGTGTTCAGGCCATGTTGTGGTTGTGGGTTGCGTGTATCGACACTGTTTAGTGACTATCGGGGTTTGGAGACCCGAGTGGATCTTTTGTTGCTTGGTATGGTAGATTTTGGATGTGACATAGATTTTGGATGTGACATTGGGTACAAACTGGTTGTCTCCATGTTGTGTTATTCTGGACTATTGCATTAAGGTGGCGCTGTTGGCTATGCCAGGAATGCCACGGATTGAGTGGCGAGGTTCGGCGAATTATGTTCTTGGTAGGGTGGTTTCATATTTCGAAGGCCCAACGGATGGATGGGAAGGATTGTCTTTCTTATTTGGACTTTCGAGACGGATGTCAGTGTAGAGACTCCTACCATTGATTCAGTTCTGGTGGTGAGGGACTTTTCGGATGTGTTTCTTGTGGCCAGGCATGTCGCCGGGCAAGGTTGTTGATTTCGGTATTGATTTGATGTCGGGCACCGTAAATATGGCACCGACAGAGTTAAAGGAGTTGAAGGAGCAGCTTCAAGGCTTCCTTGATAAGGAGTTCGTTGGCAGGCCAATGTGGATGCGTGTTCTAACTTGAGTCGGCTTGGTTGGCTTCGAATTGTATTATTGAGGGATGTGTTGATTCGATTGTTATTGAGCTTATTAGTAATCTGGGGAGATCTGTGAGTTACCTTTTTGTGTTGCGAGGTGTTATGATTTGTTAGTTAGAGGCACATATGGTGCGGTTCTATTGGGGTTTCATAGTAGAAGTCAAGCAGGAAGAGTATTTGGGTGTTGCTCGGTGAATGGCATATCGGTTATGTCCTTTCGGGTTTGTGTGGTGTATGTTATTTGCTTCACCGAGGGTATGATGATTTGCTTTGGTTCCAGACATCAAATTGCACGTGGTTGTCGATTTCGAGCATAGTGACCTGAGGTGTTTCCTGTGGAGCAGTGTTTGGATAGGATCGCGCATCACAGTGAAGTTATGTAGGGGTATGACCTTGCAGGTTAGATTCATGTAATCTGTTCCTATTATGTGAGACGGGTTCTCAGCCTTGTGTTGTGGTGGTACTGGTGAGCTTGAGGTACAGCTCTTTCATTTGAGTCATTTTCATGATTTGAGTATGTTCGGACTGTTGCTTATTGGTGTGCGTATTGCGCAAGTTGTGGCTTAGGCCTGTATTTATGTGTCATGTCACCATAGTAGTGTGTTGGATTAGATGAGATCGTTGAGATCATTAATGGATACGAACGGATTCGATTTCAGCATGTTAGAAGGATAGGTTCGGCTCAGAAATTTGCTATGGTCTTTGCCAAAGGAGAAGTGACTTCAGGAATGGTTGATCTGAGAAATGGTTGTGGCTTACTGCGTGTTTTATTTATCATTGGCAGTATAAGAAAGTGTTGGAATGAGACCTTAGTTGATAAGAGGTTTTCTACCGGTATTCGGTTGCTGTGTACAGTTGCGATGATTAGAAGTTATTGCTACAAGTGTTTGAGTTATGTGGTATATCATGTAATTGCACCTGAGGTTGCAAGTATGGGTTATTACAACTGGTTCGGGCTTATTCGGAGTATAGATGTGAGATTCTGATCTTGTGGTTGATCTAAGAAGTAAAAATGTGGTTCTAAGGTTTATAGGATAGGTGGGATTGTGGAATTTCAGTTACATTGTATTATTGGACCTATATGAGATAGGATGATGTGAGATCACCCCCGGGTATATGCATGGTAAGGTTATTCAGCGATTGGTTGGCTTTTGGAACAACTCTAGGCACATTCGAGGACGAACGTATGTTTAAGTGGGGGAGGATGTAACGACCTGACCGGTCATTTTGAGCTTTTGCACTTTGCTCATTAGTTTTCGGGCATGACTTGCCCCGTGTGGTGTATTATGACTTATGTAAACCGTTGGTTTTAGTTTCAGGTTAATCAGAATGAATTTGGAAGAACAGTTCTCAGTTTAAAGCTTAAAATTTGAAAGGTTTGACCAAGATTTGACTTGTTTGTATGCGATCACGGATTGGAATTTTTATGATTTGGTTAGCTCCGTTAGGTGATTTGGAACTTAGGAGCGTGATCGAAATGCATTTTGGAGGTCGTGGAAGGTTTAGGCTGGAATTGGCGAAATTGATATTTCGGCGTTTTCCGGTTAATAGGTGAGATTTTGATATAGAGGATGGAAAGGAATTCCGGAAGTTGCAGTAGTTCCGTTGTGTCATTTGGGATGTGCATGCAAAAGTTCAGGTCATTCGAAAGTGTTTTGGTTGGGTTTTTGATCAAGAGCGGAGTTCGGAGGATTTTGGAAAGTTTGGCTTGAATCCGATGTGTTTGGGTTGATTTGATGTTGTTTGAGGTGTTTTGAAGATTTGTGAAAGTTTGAATAAGGTATTGGGATATGTTTGTGCTTTTGGTTGAGGTCCCGGGGGCCTCGGGATGGTTTCAGATAGTATCAGGAGGTCGGACTTGGAGTTTTGCAGCAGAAAATTTGTTGCTTCTGTTGTTTCCGCACCTGCGGATTGGTGACCGCGGGTGTGATGCCGCGGGTGCGTAAAGGAGATTGCAGAAGTGGTGCTGGCCACAGAAGCGAAGACCTTGACCGCATCTGCGAGGCCGTAGGTGCGATACCTGGGTCATAGATGCGGAATCTGATGGAATAAGTGAAGTCTGTAAAAGTGGGTGTTTTTCTGCAGAAACGGAAGCGCGGGTGCACTTATGGGAGCTCAGGTGCAGAAGTGCCGGGCAGAATGTATAAAAATGTCCCTTCGCGATTTTCAGTCATGTGTTCACCATTTTGTGCAATTTTTGGAGCTCTAAGTTGTGATTTCAAGAGAGGATCAAGTATTTCTAAAGAGGTAAGCTACTTGGGCTTTATATCTTGTGTTTATAGGAATTATTTCATTGTTTAATCATAAAAATTAGTGGAAAAATCTGAGGAAAAGTAGGGAAAATTAGGGCTTGAAATTGGAGAGTGGATTCTGAGAATTTGAGTAACCATATGAGGTCGGATTTTGGTAAATTTAATATGTACGAACTCGTTAGAGGTTGAGGATTCCATTGATGTTAATTTTATCGAGTTTCGAGACATGGGCCCGGGGGCCGGGTTTGAGCAATTTCGGGATTTGGATGTAAATTGGATATTTTTGAGTGGGCTTCGTCCCCCTTGCATATTTTAATGATTATGTACTGATTGTGGCTAGATTTGGAGCATCCGGAGGTCGATTTGTGCGGGCGAAGGTATCGCGGGCTAGAGGTTGGACCGGATCGAGATGAGTAATGATTGTAAATGATATTCTGAGGGTTTGAAACCCCGGATTGCACATCGTAGTGCTATATTGAGGTGAGGCACACGTTTGATGACGAGCTTGGGGTCGTGCACTATTGGGGATTGTGACTTGGTCCGTCCCGATTGATGATTTTACCGCTTATTTGATTGAAATCTATTTGATATCATCATTATTTGGGTTGAATGCCATATTTGGGCTTCGTGCCAACTATTTGAACCCTTCGTGGATTCTTATTGATATTTCCTCACTATTTTGACTTTAAACTTGTACTCAGTCATGCTATATTCTACTGTTTTCAATACTCAGCCATGTTTACTCTACTTTAACACTTGAAATGATATTTTAAATCATATTTTGGGTTGAGCATCATGTTTTATTGTTGCCCGAGTGGCTTATATGATTTTTGACTGGGTAAGGCCGAGGGCCTGTGTTGCGAGGATACTTTTGGGTCGGGTTGCACACGGCTGCATTGATACACTGATTTTAATTATGAGGCCGAGGGCCTGAGATATGTACCCCATGAGGTGGCTTGTTGATATGAGGCCGAGAGCCTAGAGATGATGCCACGAGATGGCTTGATATTACGCTTGGGCCGTAAGGGGCCTCTCCAGGAGTCTGCACACCCCCAGTGAGCGCGGATACCCATTGTGATGTGAGATATGGCCCGAGGGGCTGATATTGTTCTATGTGATTGCCCGAGGGGCTGGTATTGTTTTGAGGTATTGCCCAAGGGGCGGATTTGTTGACATTGTGCCTGAGGGGCGAACCTTATGTGCTTATCTTTCTTATTTGCCTGTCACGTACCTGTTTAATTGTGTATTTGTGCCCGAGGGGCGGATTTCTGTGCTTATCTGCACTAACTGTTTTGCATTCATTTGCGCAACTATTGAAAAAGTCAATGTCAAAAAAGTTTAAACTGAGCTAAGATATTTTAAGAGATTTTACAACTTCATTGCTTTCATACTGATTTTTGAATTGCTTCTATACAACATGTTGATGCACTTTTCGTGATTTCTTACCATTCAGACTTTAGTTATGATTATTACTCACTGAGTTGGAGTACTCACTTTACTCCCTGCACCTCGTGTGCAGATTCAGGTATTTCTAAACTCGGTAGCGGGTATTGGCTGATCGGAGGTAGAGTCATCGGAGTTTAGCAAGGTAGCTGCCGGCATTCGCAGTACTACTTTTCTCCCTCTTCATTTCATTAGTCTGTGTTTTGTACATTTCAGACTTTTCAGTTGTATTTAGATCCTAGTAGATGCTCGTGACTTGTGACACCCTGGTATCGGACTGTGTTTGGACTCTATTCCACACATTATACTATCTTTTGTTTAGTCTTTGGCTTATTTACTCATGCTTAGACTGATTGTTAATGTTTAACTGTTTAAAAATTGAATTGGGATTAGTTGGCTGACATTGTCTTCACGAGAGACACCATCACGACCGTGTCCGGGTTTAGGGTCGTGACATTAACTGATTACCCACATAATTTAAAAATTACTCCAAATACTTAAAATTCTATTTATTACTAAAATACTTCATATATACTTTATATGTTATACTACCGTGGTCATATGGTACCTTGCGTGGTAGTAGGCCACAAATACTGGGTATTTTAGCTTGGGCCGTATTTTACCCCAAAATGCCAAACTTGGACAAAAATTATTTTCTTTGACTTGCTCCCCCTTTTATCTTCATGAATTTACTATTCACTTGTGAAATAGCATAATCCTTATGATCTCCAAATAATTATTTACTTGGATTGATGTCAACTACCTTATGACAAATTCAACGTACAATACTTCAGGGTGCAACATCGTCGTAACTTAATACCGCAAAGCGTAACATCACCGCAATATATATTACTGTATAGCATAACATCGACGTAATACTGTGGGGTGTAACAGGATAAACTCAAAAAACCGAAATAAATTTGAATATTTACATAATATCCGGCCATATTTATTATTTACTTTTTATAGTTAATATAAATAGATGATATACCGATAACACATGATTATATACATATTATATATGGATTACATATAAATTACACATCATTCAATTTTTTGATTTAAGTGGTCGGGTGAGCACCTATTTAGGCTGACTAGATAAAGCCAGAAGAAAAATATGAAATAATTTTAACCAAAGACTAAAAATATAATTAAAGTTCATATGTAGACAATTTTATTAAAACTCATCATTTTATAGTGAAATAAATTAATTTTTTGTAACAAAAGAAATAATGACATAAAAAATAAGATAAAAGAAAATAACAATTGAAAAAAAATGTTAGAAAGATCTAAAAACGAGAAATAAAAGATGACAACAAATTTCTTCTTATGTTTCATCTTTATTGAGTAAAAAAATTTGAAGTTAATCTCATCGATTTTAAATATTTTTTTTCAACTCAAATACATAGATTATAAGATAAGGATATCTTAGAATATATATATTTTTAATTTACATTATGTGTCATTTTTAAAAAATCACTATTACTAACAAACTGATTGCATTGAGGTTAAGTCAAGTATGCAATTTAAGTTCTTTGCATCATTAGATGTTAAATTAGTTGATTATTATCATAAAACATTGCATCTATTGTCTTAAATAGAAGAAATGGTTAATTTTTTCATGTAGTTAATATCCAATGATTATCTCTATTTACTGAGAAAGTATAAATTTTAAGATTATTTACATACAATCCAAATAACTTAAATATTTGACATGATTAGTGTCCGCGCATCCGCACGGGTACTAATACTAGTATGTACATAAAATATCTAATTTTGCAGAGAGACCATAGGTTCATGTGCCCTATATTTTGCCGGTAAATTTCCCCTGTTTGAGAGTTTGACAGGTCATATTTGGGCACCTTAACGGGTTGTAGTTGGGCTAATTTGTGGGTCATCACTCTTTTTGAAAGTAAATTCTGTGTTTTGAGGCCTTAAAAACCTCTCTTTGTCTCACCTCGATTTGTGTGCGCAGTCCGAGCGCGTTTCTGAAAAACTTTTATGTGAAAACCAAGTAAAATAAGGAAATTGGCTTTTAAAATTGAATAAAGTTGACTTTGGTCAACATTCTTGGTAAACGGACCCGGACCCGTGATCTGACGGTCTCGTAGGGTCCGTAGTAATATCTGAGACTTGGGCATATACCCGAAATCGAATTTCGAGGTCCCAAGCCCAAGAAATAAATTTTTGAAAGAAATTGTTTAACTGAAATTATAAAAAGTTTTGGAAATGAAATGATGTTTAAAATTGATGGTATCGGGCCCTATTTTGGTTTCGGAACCCGGTAGAGGTCTTATATAATAATTAAGTTGAACCTGTGAAGTTTGGTAAGAATCAGAGATCGTTTAATATAAATCGAACCTTTATTTTTGATGTTCTTGAGTGATTTCATGAATTTGAGGTTTAATTCATAGTTATTGATGTTATTTTGCTTATTTGATCGCACGAGCAAGTTCGTATGTTGTTTTAGACTTGCGTGCATGTTTGGTTTGGAGCCCCGAGGGCTAGGGTGAGTTTTGGATAGGCCACAGAGTGAAATTGGACTTAAGAAAACCGCTGGCGTGTTGCAGGTCTGCAGGCTTCGCAATTGCGAGTTCGCTGCGACTAACCATCGCATTTGCAATGACTGGGCAGAGGGTGACCTTCGCATTTGCGAAGCTCCAGTCGCAAAAGCGACTCCATCAGTGTTCGCATTTTCGAACGGTCGTTCGCATTTGCGAGATTAACAGGACAAGCCTTCCTTCGTAATTGCGAAGCCTTGGCCTCAATTGCGAGTTCGCATTTGCGAACATATCATCGCAAATGCGATATCTGCACCTATGTAAATCATAACTTAACAGAAAATTCTTCAATTTTCAAACTCCCTCAAACCCTAAGCTCTCATGGGCGATTTTCTAAAGAAAAGTTCTTCTCCAAATCGATTGTAAGTCATTTCTAACTCATTTTCTTTAATCTATAACATCTTTTCACATGATTTCAACTCAAAATCAAGGGTTTTCAAGGAGAAAATTGGGTGTTTTGGGTAGAACTTAGGATTTTCAAATTTTGGAAATTTGGACCTCGATTTAGGGTCCGATTTCAAAATAAATTATATATGAGTTCATGGGTGAATGGGTAATCGGGTATTGGTTCGAACCTCGGGTTTTAACCATGTGGGTCCGGGTTCGATTTTTGACTTTTTGGGGAAATCATTGGAAAACCTATTTTCATGCATTAGAATTGATTCATTTAGCATTTATTGATATCGTTAAGTAAACTGCGGCTAGATACACTCGAATTGGTGGTGGAAATAAGAGGTAAAACGGTAGTTGAGGCTTGAATTGTGTTCGTGGCATTGAGGTAAGTGTTTGGTCTAACCTTAGCTTGAGGTATTAGGAGTTGTGTATTAATTGCTATGTGTTAATTGTTGAGTACGACATATAGGTGTGGTGACGAGTATCTATACGTCGGTGTCAAGCATGCCCGTGAGTCTTATACTATGATTGATGTGACTCCGTTTTGTATTTTTTATGCTTTACATGATGATTTCTATTGTTGAACAAGGCTTGTGGAAGTATTATTGGTAATTGAACATTGTAGAGTGTTGGCTCAAGTTTAGAATTGAGTTGTGAAGTAATTGTATAAAAGAGAAGAGGTTTATGATATTGTCTCCCTTGCTGGGATGTTATTGCTTTTGATATTATCTCCCTTGCCGGTTACTCATGATATTGTTTCCCTTGCCGGGATATTGTTGTTATACTATTGTTCCCTTGCCGGAATTTTATTGTGATATTATTGATTCCCTTGCCCAAATTGCTTTGTGATTGCTCCTTGGGTGAGGAAGATTGTAAAGCACGAAGGGTGATGTCGTGCATGATTTGAGAGTGTTAATGCACGAAGGGTGATGCCGTGCCGATATTGTGAGGTAAAAGCACAAAGAGTGTTGCCGCGCCGCACGATATAAAATGACGTGCCATGATATGAGTGATAATGCACGAAGGATAATTTTGTGCCATGATTATGTGGGGTAAAAGCAAAAAGGGTGATGTCGTGCCGATTATATTTATTTTTATGGTGAGGACGAGAGTAAAAGCACGAAGGGTGATGCCGTGCACTTGTCATTGATTTCCTTATTCTGCTTATAGTTGAATTTTGGAGTTTTGTATGTCTCTTTTACTGAATTTCCGTTGTTACTTGATATTCCCCGTAACATGTTTCCCCCTCTCCTCTTTAACTGTAAATTCCTTCCTTTATTTTCCCGATGCATATGATTTAACTGCACATGTTTATTTGGTAGTCTTGTCCTAGCCTCGTCAGTACTTCACCGAGGTTAGGCTAGGGACTTACCAGCACATGGGGTTGGTTGTGCTGATACTACACTCTGCACTGTGTGCAGATCCCAGTGCTGCAGCTTTTAGACCACAGTGAGGTTGCTGCCTTCAATCCATCAGGCGACGCGAGTTAGTCCTGCAGGTGTCCGCATGCCTTGGTGTCTCCTTCTATCTTTCCATTCTGTTTCTTTTATGTATTTCGGAAATAGCTTTGTATTTATCTTTCAGACCCCTATTTGTAGTATTCTTAGACAGTCTGTGAGATTCTGACACCAGTTCTGGGTAGCTTATATTTATGGATTGGTATCGGTTTTATTATTAACTTGTTACATTTCATTCTTCCACTTTATTATTTTCGATGTTTATATAATGTTAATTCTCAACTGTTAAAGGATTAAAAAATGGAAAATGTAAGATATTTGGAATGATTGGCTTGTCTAGCTTTCACTAGTAGGTGCCATCACGACTCTCGAGGGTGGGAAATCCGGGTCGTGACTAGTTGGTATCAGAGCTCTATGCTTAGGTCTCACAATTCATGAACAAGCTTAGTAGAGTATGAGGGATCGGTACGAAGATGTCTGTATTTATCCCTCAGAGGCTACAGAGTTAGGAAAAACTTCACATCTATTCTTTCATGTCAAGAGACTTGATTTCTCAATGCTAATTGAACTTCCACTCTGTTCTTTCGCAGATGGTGAGAACACGTACCGCTTTATTAGCTGACTAGCAGCCCGAGCCCCAAGTAGTAGCTCCTACGAGGGGTAGAGGTCGAGGCTGTGCTAGGGCCTGAGGCAGAGGCAGAGCTCAGCCCAGAGCTCGAGTAGCAGAACCAGTGGTGGAGCCTCAAGTTGAGTTTGACAATCAGGTTCTAGCCCAGGCAGTTCTAGCAGAACCAGCTCAGGTCCCAGAGGGGTTCATCGCCACCCCAGTACTTCAGGATGATCTGGTCCGTCTAATGGGCCTTATGGAGAGTGTCACCCAGGCAGGCTTTCTTATTATAGCACCAGCCGTCTCTCATGCTGGAGGAGGAGCCAGACTCCTGCTACTCGCACTCCGGAGCAGATGGCTCCCCAATTTTAGACTCTAGCAACTCAGCCAGTTGGGGTAGTTAAGCTTTGTGTTGTGGCACAGACTAGAGAGGGGTCAACTATGTTTGCTGATGCCTTGTGGAAATTAGACAGGTTCACCAAGCTATTCACTACTACTTTTTGGTGGTACATCTTCTGAGGATCCCCAGGATTATTTGGACACCTGTCATGAGGTTCTTCGGAACATGGGGATAGTGGAGACCAATGGGGTCGACATTGCTGCTTTTCATTTGTCTGGGTCCGCCAAGACTTGGTGGAGAGATTATTATTTGGCTAGTTCAGCTGGGTCACCAGCTTTGACTTGGGATCGGTTCTCTCAGCTATTTCTGGACAAGTTTCTTCCTATCATTCAGAGGGAGAACTATCGGAGGTAGTTTAAGCGTCTCCAGCAGTGTTCTATGACTGTTACTCAGTACGAGACCAGAATTATTGACTTGGCCCATCATGATCTTCTTATACTTCCCACTAAGAGAGGGAAAGAGATAGAGAGAGAGAGAGAGAGAGAGAGAGAGAGAGAAGAGGAGGTTTATTGAGGGACTCGTTCAGCTTATTCGATTGTAGATGGATAAGGAGATGGGGAGCGAGATTTCCTTTCAGGATGCTGCCAATGTGGCCAGGAGAGTTGAGATGGTTCTATCGCAGGGGAGTGGTCAGGGGTCTGACAAGAGGCCTCGTCATTCGGGCCGGTTCAGTGGTGCCTCTTCTGGAGGCAGAGATTCTTTTGGTAGGGGCCATTCTTCCAGGCCATTTCATTCAGCACTTCAGGCTTCTCACGGTGCTCCAGGTTGCCTTGGTTCTCATATGTAGTATTCAGATCAGTTGCCCTACAGTGCACCACCAGCTCCAATCAGTGCACCTCCGCTCCAGAGTTTTCAGAGTAGTTATTCAGGCTATCAGGTCAGCAGTCTCAGTAACCAAGGGCTTGTTATACTTGTGGCGATATGAGGCATATTGCTAGATTTTGCCCTCGAGCACCGAGCACCTCTCAGCATCAGGGTTTGATAACAACTAGGTCGGGAATCCAAATTAGAGTAAGATTTTGAGAAGTAAATGCGGAAGCAATAACAACAAGGAATTGAACAACTAGAATTAAAGAGATGAAAATAAAGGATATGGGAAGAATTCAAGGAAAGAATTCCAAGAACTTCCAAGAACGTAAGTTCTATAGCCTTGACAAGATCAAAGTAACAACGTCTTGATTTATGGAAGAAATCAAATGCCTTTACTTAAAAAGCAAATCAAAACAATAGATTCGGATCTTGACCACTTTACGAGTAACTTGAGACAACAATTAATAACTAGTATTAATCGCCTTCTAAGAATACCACAAAGGAATCAAAGATATCATAAAAGAGAAGTAATCTTACTACCTTGAACTAAGAACTAGTAAAGGTTGAAAGATAAATCTCAAAGCACAAGTAACAAAGGTTCAAAAGAACTCTCAAAGTATGATATACTTAATCAATAAATGTTGTATCTTATGAATGAGAAGAACTCCTTATTTATAGGAGTTAAAAGCACTTAAAATAATGTAGGGGGTTGCTAAAAAGTCATCTAAATTAGGTAGGAGACTGCTAGGGGTCACAATAGCCATCAAACTTAGGTAGGTGGCTCCTAAGGGGTAACAAAAGCCATCAAAATTAAGTGGGGGCGGCCAAATCCTTTTGGGGCAGATTTGGGCCTTAAAACTATTAGTTTGGGCCATTGGTTTGGACTCCAATTGGGCTCCTTTTGAAACACCCCCTTTTGGACCTCTTTTAAGGTCATTTTGAGCCTTATTGGTGGACTTCAAGGGCTGATTTGGTAACCCAATCTTCCTCCTCTTGGACTTCAATTTGGACTACCAAATAATTGTAAAACTTGGACAATTCATCTCCTTTGGGCTTGAGCTCTTCCTCTACAATTAAAAGCTTCTTTATTTGCCATTGAAGTCTAGCAACCTTAGCTTGCAACTCTTTAGCTTGAGATCTTGTAAATGGCCTTGGAGCTTCCAAAACTCTATCATCTCTATCATTGTCCTTAACTATATCCTTGTTCTTGATGCTATCATTCCCCCCTTCTTGAAAAGAATTCGTCCTCGAATTCGATCCTACATCAAACAAAGATAAGTCAGCAACATTAAATGTGGCACTTACTTGGAACTCACCAGGAAGGTCCAACTTGTAAGCATTGTCTCCAATCCTTTCAAGGACTTGAAATGGGCCATCTCCTCTAGGATGCAACTTTGACTTCCTTTTGGAAGGAAATCTCTCCTTTCTAAAGTGAACCCAAACTAAATCTCCAGGTTTAAAAATAACTTGCTTTCGTCCCTTATTCTTTCTCAAGGCAGTTTGCTCATTTTTCTTCTCAATTGCAAGCCTTGTTTGTTCATGAATTTTTTTCATCATCTCAGCCTTTGTCCTACCATCAAGATTAGCAATATCATTAGTTTGTAATGGTAATAAATCAAGGGGAGTGAAGGGATTAAAACCATAAACAACCTCAAAAGGAGACATACCTGTAGAAGAATGGATTGTTCTATTGTAAGCAAATTCAATCATAGGTAAGTGATCTTCCCATGAAGTTAATTTACCTTTCAAAACAGCCCTCAACATGTTTCCTAAGGTTCTATTAACTACTTCAGTTTGTCCATCAGTTTGTGGGTGACAAGAAGTAGAAAACAACAATTTAGTACCTAACTTCCCCCAAAACACACGCCAAAAGTGGCTCAAAAACTTAGCATCCCTATCACTAACAATAGTTCTAGGTATACCATGAAATTTGACAACCTCTTTTACAAAAAGATCAGCAACATGTGAGGCATCATTAGTCTTTAAACAAGGAATAAAATGAGCCATTTTGGAGAACCTATCTACCACAACAAATATACTATCCTTACCATATCTTGTTCTAGGCAAACCTAACACAAAATCCATGGAAATATCAATCCAAGGCGAAGTAGGAACAGGTAATGGCGTGTAAAGACCATGTGGTAACACTTTAGATTTAGCTTGTTTACATTCCAAACACTGTGCGCACATTCTTTCAACATCTTTTCTCATTCCAGGCCAAAAGAAATTTTCGGCCAGTATGTCTAGTGTCTTTGGGACTCCAAAGTGTCCCATAAGCCCTCCACAATGTGCTTCCCTTACAAATACTTCACGTAAAGAGCAATTAGGAATACACAACTTATTTTCCTTAAAGAGAAAGCCATCTTGGAGGTTAAACCTCTCAAAAGGACTCAACTTACAATCTGCAAAAATTTTGCCAAAATCAACATCATTAGCATAAAGTCCCTTGATTTGATCAAAACCCATTAATTTAGAAGTCAGGGTAGAAACTAAGACATACCTCCTTGAAAGTGCATCAGCAACAACATTTTCTTTCCCTTGTTTGTAAGAAATTACATAAGGAAACGTTTCAATGAATTCAACCCACTTAGCATGCCTTCTACTAAGCTTACCTTGACTCTTCAAGTATTTCAAGGATTCATGATCAGTTTTAATGACAAACTCTCTTAGCCACAAGTAATGTTGCTATGTGGCTAAAGCCCTTACCAAAACATATAGCTCTTTGTCATAAGTGGAATAGTTCAATGTGGCTCCACTTAACTTTTCACTAAAGTAGGCAATAGGTTTAGAATCTTGCATCAAAACAACACCTATTCCTTTGCCCGAAGCATCACATTCAATTTCAAAAGATTTAGAAAAATCAGGCAATTGTAACAATGGAGCAGAACATAACTTTTCTTTCAACAAGTTAAAAGCATCATCTTGTTCTTTTCCCCATTTAAAAATCTTATCCTTTTTAATAACTTCAGTTAAAGGAGAAGCAATGGTACTAAAGTCTCTCACAAACCTCCTATAAAAACTAGCAAGTCCATGAAAACTCCTAACTTCAGTTACACTCTTAGGTTTAGGCCATTCTTTTATTGCTTTGATTTTCTCTTCATCAACCTCAACTCCTTTAGAACTAACTACAAAACCCAAGAAAATCACACGATCCACATAAAAAGTACACTTTTTAAGATTAGCAAATAAAAATTGCTTTCTAAGAACTTCAAAAACTTGTTTTAGGTGTTCTACATGCTCTTCTAAAGTGTTAGAAAAGACCAAGATATCATCGAAGTACACCACAACAAATTTTCCATGAAAATCCTTAAAAACATGATTCATTAATCTCATGAAAGTACTAGGTGCATTAGTCAAGCCGAAAGGCATAACTAACCACTCATAAAGCCCATATTTGGTCTTAAAAGCAGTTTTCCATTCATCTCCAGGATTCATTCGAATCTGATGGTAACCACTTTTTAGATCAATTTTAGAAAAGATTTTGGATCCATGTAATTGATCCAACATGTCATCAAGACGAGGAATAGGGTGGCGATACTTTACCGTAATCTTGTTGATTGCTCTACAATCCACGCACATCCTCCAAGTTCCATCCTTTTTTGGTACCAATAGGACGGGAACCGAGCAAGGGCTCATGCTCTCTCTCACAAAACCTTTCTCAAGCAACTCCTCAACTTGCCTTTGAAGTTCTTTTGTCTCTTCTGGATTACTCCTATAGGCTGGCCTATTTGGGATTTGTGATCCAGGTACAAAATCAATTTGATGCTCAATGCCACGTAAAGGTGGCAATCCATTAGGAATATCTTCTGGAAAGACATCTTCAAAATCCTGCAAAAGAGAAGAAATACTACTTGGCAAAGAAGAAGTTAGCAACTCAGAATTAATCAAAGTCTCTTTGTAAGTAAGTAGTATTATGGGCAGCCCCTCTTTTCTTGCATTTAAACACTCTTTGGTTTTTATATAAAAACTCTCTTTTTTTCTTTCCTTAACCTCTTTCCTCTCACCAAGACTGTCTATTTTTTCATTCAAACCCTTTTTTATCTCTTCTCTCAAATTGCTGCCCTCTCTCTCTTTCTCTCGGCCATCTCTCTTTTTTTCTAATTCTTGGCCTTCTTTCTTTTCTTTTTCCTCAAGCTCACTTTTTATCTCTCCCCTTGGTTTTCCCATTGTTTCTCTTAATCTCTTTTGATCTTCAAACACTTGAGAAGGAGATAAAGGTGCAAGAGTAAATTTCCTGCCATTTAGTTCAAGAGAATATCTATTCTTTCTTCCATCATGAAAAACATTCCTGTCATACTGCCAAGGACGACCCAGTAAGATATGACAAGCTTGCATAGGTATTATGTCACAAAGAATATCATCCTCATATCTACCAACATTAAATGAAATCATGCACTGTTTGTTTACCTTTAGTTCACCACTATCATTTAACCATTGGAGTCTATATGGAGTAGGGTGTTTCATGCATGCAAGTCCCAATTTTTCCACAAAGTATGAACTCACCACATTAGCACAACTACCACTATCAATGATCATAGAGCAAGTTTTTCCCTTTATCCCACACCTAGTATGGAATATATTCTCCCTTTGTTCTTCACTATTGCTTGCCAAATTGATAGTCATAATCCTTCTAACTACCCCAATCATGCCCTCATTAGGTAGTTCTACATCATCTTCATCACTCACATCTCCCTCTTCTTCTCCCTCACCTTTTTCACTCTCATATCCTCCATCTTCTCTAAGAATGATGTTTCTTCTACTTGGACATTCATGCATCATATGTCCCCTTCCTTTACATTTATGACATTGAATAGAACTAGAAGGTGTAAAAGGTTTAGGGTTAAAGGTTTTACCTCCCTCTTTGTTCTCAAATTTACCTTTACCCTTGTCTTCTTGAGGTCTAGAAGAACTCTTCATCTCATGATATGGCCATGGATTCTTGGAGATGGTGCTTGTCCGACCTTTCCACGAGCTAGTCTGCTTTCTTTTATTTTGATTTTCTATCTTTACAGACAAATCAACTAACTCATCTATTGTTACATATTGTTGTAATTCTACTACATCAGCTATTTCCTTATTTAAACCATTTAAAAACCTAGCCATTGTAGCCTCTTCTTCCTCTGTACAATTAGCTTGGATCATAGCCATATCCATAGCCTTAAAGTACTCATCCACAGACATGGACCCTTGCTTCAATGTTTGAAGACGTTGTTGTAGCTCTCTTTGAAAGTGTGATGGCACGAATCTCTTCCTCATCACCCTCTTCATCTCAGCCCAAGTAGCAACTGGTGCTTGTCCTTCTTGCAATCTGTCCCTAGCAAGCTTTTTCCACCAAATAGCAGCATAGTCAGAAAACTCAACAACAGCAAGTTTAACTTTCTTACCCTCAGAGTAGTTGTGACAATCAAAGATGGCTTCAACCTTTCTCTCCCAATCAAGGTACAAGTCTGGGTCCCTTGCTCCCTTGAATGATGGCATCTTCATCTTTATACTACTTATATTGTCATCTTCTACTCTACCTCTTTGTCCCCTCCTATCTCTTCCCACCCTATCAAAATCAATATCATTAAAATCATCTATAGGGTTTTCTTGATTTACAATGGGAGCATGGGGTACATTTCTCCTAGCTTGGGGTCTAACATTATTTTCCCTCCTAAGTTCAGCTATTGTATCATTTTGATCAGCAATGGTATCCCTCATCTCTTGGAGTTGCAAATTCAACCTTTCAAATTGTTGATGCATAGCTTGCAAGGTAAAATCATTTCTTGCTTTGATTTCAGCTTCTTGGAGAACCCTTCGTTCATCATCACTACCTGTACGCGACATCTTTAAAAAAAAGTGTAAACTGTATCACAAAAATTAGCTCTCTTTTTTTTCTCGGAATAACCTTTGAACAAAATACTTTGTAGATTTATAATTAAACCCAACTCGTATGAAATTCTTAGTAGTAAAATTCAGATTTTTGGGGAACTAATGAAAGAAAAACCAAATCCTAGAACTATTAGGCTCGGTTGAAACATGACGCGAACAAAAAGGAAAGGATTATATGTTTAGATTAGAAAGAGTAAGAAAATCTAGGATCCCCTCTTCTTGTTTCCTTTGTTAATTTTTGGTAACAAATTAGATACAAAAGAAATATCCCGGAGAGCACGCAATTCTATTTTTTTGTTCGAAAAACTGATTTTCGTTTTTTTATTTTATTTTATTTTATTTTATTTTCTTTGCACTTAGTATTCAAGAAATCCCAAGACTTACCAAGAACGAAATCTTGATAAAACCGCTCTGATACCCCTTGATAACAACTAGGTCGGGAATCCGAATTAGAGTAAGAATTTGAGAAGTAAATGCGGAAGCAATAACAACAAGGAATTGAACAACTAGAATTAAAGAGATGAAAATAAAGGATATGGGAAGAATTCAAGGAAAGAATTCCAAGAACTTCCAAGAACGTAAGTTCTATAGCCTTGACAAGATCAAAGTAACAACGTCTTGATTTATGGAAGAAATCAAACGCCTTTACTTAAAAAGCAAATCAAAACAATAGATTCGGATCTTGACCACTTTACGAGTAACTTGAGACAACAATTAATAACTAGTATTAATCGCCTTCTAAGAATACCACAAAGGAATCAAAGATATCATAAAAGAGAAGTAATCTTACTACCTTGAACTAAGAACTAGTAAAGGTTGAAAGATAAATCTCAAAGCACAAGTAACAAAGGTTCAAAAGAACTCTCAAAGTATGATATACTTAATCAATAAATGTTGTATCTTATGAATGAGAAGAACTCCTTATTTATAGGAGTTTAAAACACTTAAAATAATGTAGGGGATTGCTAAAAAGTCATCTAAATTAGGTAGGAGACTGCTATGGGTCACAATAGCCATCAAACTTAGGTAGGTGGCTCCTAATGGGTAACAAAAGCCATCAAAATTAAGTGGGAGGCGGCCAAATCCTTTTGGGGCAGATTTGGGCCTTAAAATTATTAGTTTGGGCCATTGGTTTGGACTCCAATTGGGCTCCTTTTGAAACACCCCCTTTTGGACCTCTTTTAAGGTCATTTTGAGCCTTATTGGTGGACTTCAATGGCTGATTTGGTAACCCAATCTTCCTCCTCTTGGACTTTAATTTGGACTACCAAATAATTGTAAAACTTGGACAATTCATCTCCTTTGGGATTGAGCTCTTCCTCTACAATTAAAAGCTTCTTTATTTGCCATTGAAGTCTAGCAACCTTAGCTTGCAACTCTTTAGCTTGAGATCTTGTAAATGACCTTGGAGCTTCCAAAACTCTATCATCTCTATCATTGTCCTTAACTATATCCTTGTTCTTGATGCTATCAGGGTTCCCATTCCATAGTTCAAGCACCGAGTGTTTCACCGCCCGCTCAGCCAGCTAGAGGGGGAGGTAGAGGGGCTAGAGGTGGAGATAGAGGTATTAAAGGTGGAGGTCAGGCCGCTAGAGGTGGAGGCCAGCTAGTAGAAGGCCGTCCCAGAGATGTAGTTCAGAGTGATGGGGCCCAGCCCCGATGATATGCTCTTCCAGCTAGGCCTGAGGCTGAGGCTTCCGATGCAGTTATCACAGGTACTGTTCTGGTGTGTAGTAGAGATGCTTCAATTCTATTTGATCCAGGATCTATATACTCCTATGTGTCATCTTATTTTGCACCATATCTGTTCATGCCTTGTGATTCTTTGAGTGCTTCGTATATGTGTCTACACCGATGGGTGATTCTATTGTGTCAATCGTTCATGTATAGTTGTGATTGGGGGTCTTAAGACTCGAGTAGATTTGTTACTTTTGGATATGGTTGATTTTGATGTCATATTGGGGATGGACTAGTTATCACCTTACCATGCTATCTTGGACTGTCATGCCAAGATTGTGACCTTAGCCTTGCCTAGTTTACCTCGTTTAGTGTGGAGAGGGACTCCTGGTCATTCTACCCGTAGGTTATCTCATATATGAAGGCGTATGGTCGAGAAGGGGTGCTTGGCCTATTTGGCATATGTTCGTGATTCTAGTGTTGAGGTTCCTTCTATGGATTTTGTGCCTGTTGTTTGTGAGTTTCCTGAGGTATTTCCTTCGAACCTGCCGGGTATGCCACCCGATAGGGATAATGACTTCTGCATTGATTTGTCTCCAGGCACTCAGCCCATTTCTATTCCGTCGTATCGTATGGCCCCGCCTGAGTTGAAAGAATTGAAGGAGCAGTTGCAAGACTTGCTTGATAAGGGCTTTATTAGACCTAGTGTCTCGCCTTGGGGTGTGCCAGTGTTGTTTGTTAAGAAGAAGGACGGATTGATGAGGATTTGTATAGATTATCGGTAGTTGAACAAGGTTACAATCAAGAATAAGAATCCATTACCGAGGATTAATGATTTGTTTGATCAGCTTCAGGGTGCGAAGGTATTTTCGAAGATTGACTTGAGATCTGGCTACCACCAGTTGAGGATTAGGGCATATGATGTCCCTAAGACAGCTTTTCGCACTCGGTACAGGCATTATGAGTTCTTGGTGATGTCATTTGGGTTGACAAATTCGCCAGCAACTTTTATGGATTGGATGAACCGAGTGTTCAAGCCTTACTTGGATTCATTCGTGATAGTCTTCATTGATGATATTTTGATCTATTCCCGTAGCCGGGAGAAACATGAGCAGCATCCGAGAATTGTTCTTCAGACTTTGAGAGATAGTCAGTTGTATGCCAAGTTTTTAAAGTGTGAGTTCTGGTTGAGTTCAATTGCATTCTTGGGTCATATTGTATCAGCAGAGGGTATTCAGGTAGATCCGAAGAAGATAGAGGCTGTCAAGAACTGGCCTAGACCCGCATCTGCTACAGAGATCTGGAGTTTCTTGGGTTTGGCAGGCTATTACCATCGGTTTGTGGGGGGGGTTCATCTATTGCAGCTCCGATGACCAGGTTAACCTAGAAGGGTGCTCAGTTCAGGTGATCGGATGAGTGTGAGGCGAGCTTTCAGAATCTCAATATAGCTTTGACTACGGCGTCGGTGTTGGTTTTGCCCCCAGGTTCAGGGCCATATACAGTTTATTGTGACGCATCTCATATTGGACTTGGTGCGGTGTTGATGTAGGATGGCAAGGTCATTGCTTATGTTTCGCGACAGTTGAAGATTCATGAGAAGAATTATCCAGTTCATGATTTGGACTTAGCAACCATTGTTCACGCGTTGAAGATTTTGAGGCATTATCAGTATGGCGTGTCATGTGAGGTGTTCACGGATCACAAGAGTCTACAGTATTTGTTCAAGTAGAAGGAGCTAAATTTGAGACAGAGAAGGTGATTGGAGCTATTGAAAGACTATGATATCACCATCTTATATCATCCGGGAAAGGCCAATGTGGTGGCCAATGCTTTGAGTAGAAAGTCAGCCAGTATGGGCAGTCTTGCGTATATTCCGGTCGGTGAGAGACCATTTGTTTTGAATGTTCAGGATTTGGCCAATCAGTTCGTGAGGTTGGATGTTTCTGAGCCCATCCGTGTGTTAGCTTGCAAAGTCGCTCGTTCTTCATTATTTGAGCATATCCAAGATCGACAGTATGATGATCCTCATTTGTGTGTTCTTAGGGACACGGTGCGACACGGTGGTTCTAAGCAGGTTACATTAGGAGATGATGGAGTTTTGAGGCTGCAGGGTCGATATTGTGTGCCTAATGTGGATGGGCTTCGAGAGTTGATTTTAGAGGAGGCCCATAGTTCGCGGTACTCTATTCATCCGGGCACCGTTAAGATGTATCAATATTTGCGGCAACATTATTGGTGGAGGAGGATGAAGAAGGATATTGTTGCATATGTGGCTCGGTGTTTGAATTGTTAATAGGTAAAGTACGAGCATCAGAGACCTGGTGGTTTGTTCCGGAAGATTGAGATTCCTGAGTGGAAGTGGGAGCATATGACTATGGACTTCGTTATTGGAATCCCAGGGAGTCAGAGGAAATTTGATGCAGTGTAGGTTATTGTTGATTGGTTGACCAAGTCAGCACATTTCATTCCTATGGCAATTTCCTATTGTTTTGAGAGGTTAGCCGAGATCTATATCCGGGAGATTGTTTGTCTTCATGGTATGCCAATGTCTATCATTTTGGACCGAGGTATGCAGTTTACCTCACATTTCTGGAGGGCAGTTCAGCGTGAGTTGGGCACACGGGTCGAGTTGAGCACACCATTTCATCCTCAGACGGACAGGCAGTCCGAGTGTACTATTCAGATTTTGGAGGATATGCTTCGAGCTTATGTCATTGACTTTGGAGGCTCATGGGATCAGTTCTTACCTTTAGCAGAGTTTGCCTACAACAACATCTACCAGTCGAGCATCCAGATAGATCCTTATGAGGCTTTATATGGTAGCGATGTCGGTCGCCGGTTGGATAGTTTAAGCCAGGAGAGGCTCGGTTGTTGGGTACGAATCTAGTACATGATGCCTTGGACAAGGTCAAGATTATTCAGGATAGGCTTCGTACAGCTCAGTCCAGGCAAAAGAGTTATGCCGACCTTAAGGTTCGTGATGTGGCATTCATAGTCGGCGAGCGGGTGTTGTTTCGGGTGTCACCTATGAAGGGCGTGATGAGATTTGGAAAGAAGGGCAAGCTTAGCTCGTTTGAGATTCTTCATCGAGTGGGAGAGGTGGCTTACAGAGTTGCGTTGCTGCCGAGTTTATCAGCTGTGCATCCACTGTTTCATGTGTCCATGCTTCGGAAGTATCATGGCGATCCAGCCCACGCGTTAGATTTCGACACTGTCCAGTTGGACAAGGACTTGTCCTATGAGGAGGAGCCAGTAGCTATTCTAGACCGGTGGGTTCGTCAGTTGATATCGAAGAGTTTCCCTTATGTTCGTGTTCAGTGGAGAGGTCAGCCTGTTGAGGCAATGACCTAGGAGTCCGAGTCCGATATGTAGAGCCGATATCGCCATCTTTCTCCGACTCAAGTACTTTTCTTATGTCCGTTCGAGGACGAACGATTGTTTCAGAGGTGGAGAATGTGATGACCCAAAATGTCATCACTCATTTTGAAAGTAAATTTTGTGTCCTGAGGCGTTAAAAAACTCTTTGTCTCACCTCGGTTTGCGTGCGTAGCTCGGGCGCATTTCCGACGCATTTCCGAAAATCTTTTATGTGAAAACCAAGTAAAATAAGGAAATTTGCTTTTAAAATTAAATAAAGTTGACATTGGTCAACATTCTTGGTAAACGGACTCATACCCGTGATCCGACGATCTTGTATTGTCCATAGTAAAATTTGGGACTTGGGCATATGCCCGGAATCGAATTTCGACGTCCCAAGTCCGACAAATGAATTTTTAAAAGAAATTGTTTAATTGAAATTATAAGAAGTTTTGGAAATGAAAAGATGTTTAAAATTGATGGTATCGGGCTCGTATTTTGGTTTCGTAGTCCGGTACAGGTCTTATATAATAATTAAGTTGAACGTGTGAAATTTGGTAAGAATCGGAGTTCGTTTAGTATATATCGGACCTTTATTTGAGATATTGGAGATTTTGATGTTCTTGAGTGATTTCATGAATTTGAGGTTTAATTCATAGTTATTGATATTATTTTGATGATTTGATCGCACGAAGAAGTCTGTATAATATTTTTAGACTTGCGTGCATGTTTGGTTTGGAGCGCCGAGGGCTCGGGTGAGTTTTAGATAGGCCATAGAGTGAAATTGGACTTAAGAAAACTGCTGGTGTGTTGCAGGTCTGCAGGCTTCGCAATTGCGAGCTCGCATTTGCGACTAACCATCGCATTTGCGATGACTAGGCAGGGGGTGACCTTTGCATTTGCGATGCTCCAGTCGCAAAAGCGACTCCATTAGTGGTCGCATTTGCGTACGGTCGTTCGCATTTGTGACGTTAACGGGCAGGCTTTCCTTCGCAATTGCCAAGCCTTGGCTGCAATTGCGAGTTCGCATTTGCGAATATATCATCGCAAATGCGATATATGCACCTGTGTAAATCATAACTTTGCCGGAAATTCTTCATTTTTCAAACTCCCTCAAACCCTAAGCTCTCTTGGGCTTTAAAGAAAAGTTCTTCTCCAAATAGATTGTAAGTCATTTCTAACTCATTTTCTTTAATCTATAACTTCTTTTCACATGATTTCAACTCAAAATCAAGGGTTTTCATGGGGGAAATTGGGTGTTTTGGGTAGAACTTAGGATTTTCAAATTTTGGGGATTTGGACCTTGATTTGGGGTCCGATTTCAAAACAAATTATATATTTGAGTTTGTGGGTGAATGAGTAATAGGGTTTTGATTCGAACCTCGGGTTTTGACCATGTGGGCCCGGGGTCGATTTTTGACTTTTTGGGGAAATCATTGGAAAAACTATTTTCATGCATTAGAATTGATTCATTTAGAATTTATTGATATCGTTAAGTAAATTGTGTCTAGATACAAGCAAATTGATGGTGGAAACAAGAGGTAAACCAGTAGTTGAGGCTTGAATTGTGTTCGTGGCATTGAGGTAAGTGTTTGGTCTAACCTTAGCTTGAGGGATTAAGAGTTGTGTCTTAATTGCTATGTGTTAACTTTTGAGTACGACGTATAGGTGTGGTAACGAGTATCTATACGTCGGTTGTCAAGCATGCCCATGAGTCTTATACTATGATTGATGTGACTTCATTTCATATTTTTCATGCTTTATATGATGATTTCTATTGTTGAACGAGGCTTATAGAAGTATTATTGGTAATTGAACATTGTAGAGCGTTGGCTCAAGTTGAGAATTGAGTTGTAAAGTAATTGTGGAAAAGAGAAGAGGTTTATGATATTGTCTCTCTTGCCGGGATGTTTTTACTTTTGATATTACTCCCTTGCCGGTTACTCATGATATTGTTTCCCTTGCCGGGATATTGTTGTTATGCTATTGTTCCCTTGTCGGGATTTTATTGTGATATTATTGATTACCTTACCCAAATTGCTTTGTGATTGTTGCTTGGGTGAGGAAGAGTGTAAAGCACAAAGGGTGATGTCGTGCATGATTTGAGAGTGTTAATGCACGAAGGGTGATGTCGTGCCGATATTGTGAGGTAAATCCATGAAGGGTGATGACGTGCTCCAAGATGTAAAATGTCGTGCCATAATATGAGTGATAATGCACAAAGGATAATTCCGTGCCATGATTATGTGAGGTAAAAGCACGAACGGTGATGTCGTGCCGATTATATTGATTTTTATGGTGAGGAGGAGAGCAAAAGCACGAAGGGTGATGTTGTGCACTTGTCATTGATTTCCTTATTCTGCTTATTGTTGAATTTTGGGGTTCAGTATGTCTCTTTACTGAATTTTTGTTGTTACCTGATATTCCCCGCAGCATGTTTCCCCCTTCCCTCTTTAACTGTAAATTCCTGCCTTTATTTTCCCGCTGTATATGATTTAACTGCACAGGTTTATTCGGTAGTCTTGTCCTATCATCGTCACTACTTTGCCGAGGTTAGGCTAAGCACTTACCAGCACATGAGGTCGGTTGTACTGATACTATACTCTGCACTATGTGCAGATCCCGGTGTTGTAGCTTTTAGACCACAGTGAGGTTGCTGCCTTCAGTCCATCAGGCGACCCGAGGTAGTTCTGCAGGTGTTTGCAGGCCTTGGCGTCTCCTTCTATCTTTCCATTCTGTTTCTTTTATGTATTTTGGAAATAGCTTTGTATTTATCTTTCAGACCCCTATTTGTAGTATTCTTAGATAGTCTATGAGATTGTGACACCAGTTCTGGGTAGCTTATGTTTATGGATTGGTATCGGTTTTATTATTAACTTGTTACATTTCATTCTTCCGCTTTATTATTTTTGTTGTTTATATAATGTTAATTCACAACTGTTAAAGGATTAAAAAATGGAAAAGGTAAGATATTTAGAATGATTGGCTTGCCTAGCTTTCACTAGTAGGTGCCATCACGACTCCCGAGGGTGAGAAATCCGGGTCGTGACATAATTACATTTACGGGTTAAAATGGGCTCAGCCCAGAACTACCCATCAATAAAATTCTTTCATGCCCAACCCATTATTTGCTAGTCTAGTTGGGCGGGTTAGTTAGGATTGGGTTAAAAATACCACCCCTTCAAAAAACTCATGAATTTCATTAAATGAAGTGCGATTTTCATGATATTAATCAATAATCTGTACTTATCAGTATCTTATCTCAACTTGAAGTTGATATTTTATTTTGAACTGTTGGTTTCTATTAGCATAACTGTGACCTTAACCATAGGAAGATTGGTATCTGACTGTTACTTGTCAAGTAAAACCTTGCAGCTATTTATTTTTCTGATTGATTTGGAGAACACTAGTAGCTTTAATAATACTCTTTTCGATGAAAGGAAAAAAAACCTAATAGTTAGGAGCTTAATAATGCGTGTGCCAAAACTTTTGAGTTCAAAAGGAAAAGCTTCTCGATTTTTGCTTGGTTTGTTCCAGTTTTGACTTTTCTAACGGAGATTGGCCATTCTTTAACTGTGACCAGAAAATTGGTAGAGTTTCAGGATATGAATTTCGAGACTCTGCCAATAAATCGATGACACCTAAAGGGGTTAAGGATTTTATAAAGTCTATGATATGGAAGCGGACAAGCAGTTGAGATGTTAAAAGATGTCATTTTACAACATAAAACATGTTCCATTCTAGTGAATGGAGTAACTTATTGTGAGGCTCTAAAAAATATTGCTACTCCAACAGCTGATGAAAATTACAGTGAAGAAAGTGTAGCAGTCATAATGATGTAGTTCGTTAAGGATTTGAGGTCACCTTTGATTTTAGATTCAAAATGCACACCAGAAATGAACGATAATGGATGGATCTGCTTAGAATGATCCTGTCAGTAAACTGTATTTGTAAAATAATTCTGGAGAAGATAAAATAATATATAAATAGAAATGTAAAAGAAATAAAATTTAATCTGAGCCTACTGAATTAACAATATTTCCTTAAGGAACTTAATCCCTTCCTAGTACCCAAAGTTGTGGATTATTTACTTCCATGATAGAACGAATTACACACTGGTGTAGTGGTACTTCAAACCCCAGTATTTCAGCAAACACAAAGATCTGTAGCAAATCACACTTACTGTTGCCTTCTTTGTAGTTAAAACAATGCAGAAGAAATGAGGAGAATTCAAAAAATCGTATTAAATTTTGTTTCGTGTACATTTCTATTTATATGTTATTTTATCTTCTCCAAAATTATTTTACAAATACAGTTTAGTAACAACCTTAAGGAACTTACACTTTTGCCAACGCCCTCACACTTTAAAATAATTCAAGTTGGGCTTCCTTCCTTTCTATTTTTCATATGGAATGGATTGTATTTTGCTATGGGGTACTCGATTTAGTATCCGATTAGCCGTAAGAACAGCTTCTCCCCACAAGTTCTGTGGCAAACCAAAACTTATCAACAATGCGTTCATTATCTCCTTTAATGAACGATTCTTTCTTTCCTCAATCCAATTGGATTGGGGCGTGTAAGGGGCTGTTGTTTGATGAGTAATTCCATATTCTAAAAATATTTCTTCAAAAGGAGATTCATATTCACCACCCCTATCACTTCTTATCATTTTGATTTTCTTGTTAAGTTGTGTTTCAACTTTATTTTTGTATTGCTTGAATGCGTCTATTGCTTTATTTTTACTATTAAGTAAGTAAATATATCAATATCGAGTACTATCATCAATAAAAGTTATGAATATTTCTTTCCACCACGAGATGGTATTGACTTCATGTCGCAAATATCTATATGAATTAAGTTTAAAGGATTTGAATTCCTTTCAACTGACTTATAATAATGTTTAACATACTTAGATTCCACACATATTTGACATTTTGATTTGTCGCATTCAAACTTAGGCAATACTTCCAAGTTAATCATTTTTCGCAAGGTTTTATAATTGACATGAACCAAACGTATATGTCATAAATCATTTGACTCAAGCAAGTAAGAAGAAGCTGGAATTTTATTATTCTCAACGACCATTACATTCAACTTGAAAAGGCCCTCAGTGAGGTAATCTTTTCCTACAAATATTTCATTCTTACTGTGACGACCCGGCCAGTCGTCTTATGAGTTACCGCTCTGTTTCCCTCATTTTAGCTTCTTTATGCTTCTTTATCCGTGTTTTTGTGGTATCGGGTTGGTCGAATCGAGTCCGGAATGAGTTTGGTGAAGTTTGAGACACTTAGTCTCTTTTAGAAGGCTTAAGTTGAAAAAGTCAACCGGATGTTGGCTTATGTGTTAGAAGGTTCGAAAGTGAGTTCTGATGGTTCGGTTAGCTTCGGGAGGTAATTTGTGACTTAGGAGCGCGATCGGAATGGGTTTTGGAGTTATAGAGAAGATTTAGGCTTAAATTGGCGAAGTTGATATTTTGACGGTTCCGGTTGATAGGCGAGATTTTGATATAGGGGTCGGAATGGAATTCCGAGAGTAACAGTAGCTTCATTGTGTCATTTGGGATGTGTGTGCAAAATTTTAGGTCATTCGGACGAGATTTGATAGACTTTTTGATGGAAAGCATAATTTAAGAGTTCTTGGAGTTCTTAGGCTTGAATTCTATGTTAAATTGGTGATTGATGTTGTTGTGAGCATTCCGAAGTTTTGAACAAGTTTGAACGATGTCATGGGATGTGTTGGTACAATTGGTTTGAAGTTCTGGGAGATTCGGGTAGGTTCCGGGATGTTTTAGGGCGAAAATCATAGTTGTAGCAGGTCCAGAAGGGTTGCAGGCCTCAGAACCCACCCGCGCGGTCTGCACACAAACAAGTGCAGTCGCGGTATGTGCTATGTAGACCGCATAAAATGAAGTACGGCCACGGTAGGTGTTGTGCGGACCGCACAAAATGCAGTGCGGCCGCGGTGGGGATCATTTCACTGGTCCTATTTCGGAAGATTATATCTTTTGATCTACAAAGAATTTGAAGATGATTAAAAAACAAAATTTGCAACCCTTCATGTCTAGTTTTCAGAAAGGTAAAGATATTGCAATTTGAACATATGTAGCAAAAGTTGTGGCCAAAATACTAAAGCCTGTCACTGCGAAAGAAAGCACGTGCGGCCGCGGTTGTTTTTGTGCGGACCGCACTGGTTTTGTGCTGACCGTGGTCGATTTTGTAAGGTTAGCGGAGGTGGAAATCTATGGGGTACTCTATAAATATGAGGTCTTGGATTTTTATTTGATATTTTGACCTAGAGAGCTCGAATTTTGGCAATTTTTCGGAGGTTTTTCAAGAAATTCATCGGGGTAAGTGATTCTAGCTCAGATTTGGCTAGAGTACATGAATCTATCATTGAATTCATCATTTAATTCGTGATTTGGGATGGAATTTGGGAATAAAATTGTGAAATTTTTCAAAAATGTAAAATGATGATTTGAAGGATCAAATGGTATCGGAATTGGATAATTTTAGTATGGTTAGACTCGTGAGAGTATAAGGATTCTAGTTTTGGTAATTTTGTCAAATTCTGAGACATGGGTCCGGGGCTCGCGTTTTGATAATTTTGGGAATCGTTCCTTTTTTTGATTTTTTCGCTTGGGCATTGTTCTCTTAGCATATTGTGACGTATTCGTTCTGATTTTTGATATATTCGACGTGCGTGGAGACCGATTTGAGGGGAAAAGGCATCACGAGCTAGAGATTTAGCCGGTTCGAGATGAGTAATGATTGTAAATGATGCTCTGAGGGTTTGAAACCTCAGATTTGCACATCGTAGTGCTATATTGAGGTGAGACACACGCTCGATGACGAGCTTGGGGCCGGGTACTATTGGGAATTGTGACTTGGTCCATCCCGATTGATGATTTTACCGCGTATTTGACTGAAACTTATTCACTATCATTATGATTTAGGCTGATTGCCATATTTAGGCGTTGTGCCAACTATTTGAACCCTTTGGGGATTTTTATTACTATTTCCTTACTGTTTTGACTTATTACTTGAACTCAGTCATGTTATTTTCCATTGTTTTACTACTCAGCCATCTTTACTTAGTTTTGAGACTTAAATGATATTTTTAAATGATGTTTGGACTGGGAAATATTGTTTTACTATTGCCCGAGGGTTTGTGATGATTTTTGGACTGAGTAAGGCTGAAGGCCTAGTTGTGAGGATATATTGATACTGATATGAGGCCAAGGGCCTGAGATACATAAATATTCCACGAGGTGGCTTGATTAATATGAGGCTGAGGGCCTAGATTTGATGCCACGAGATGGCTTGATATTGCACTTGGGCCGTAAGGGGCCTCTCCCGGAGTCTGTACACCCCCATTGAGTGCGGGTACCCATTGTGATGTGAGATTGAGCCGAGGGGCTGATATTGTTCTGAGATTAAGCCCGAGGGGCTGGTACTATTCTGAGATGTTGCCCGAGGGGCAGATTTCTTGATACTGTGCCCGAGGGGCGAACTTCTATTTGTTTACTTACCTATCAATTACTTGTTTTACTTGTTGAAAAGGGATTTACTTAACTCTTCACTGTTTTACTGTTTTTTTATTTTAAGTGATTTTTACTGCTTCAGTATAGAATGCCTTGTGTTTTACGTGTTTTCTTACTTTCAATCGTTATTTACATTTATTACTCACTTAGTTGGAGTACTCATTTTACTCCCTGTACCCTGTGTGTAGATTCAAGCGTAGCTGGTACCGCTCCTGAGTGCTGATTCCTCCAGTTCCAACCGGTTTTTTCCGAAGACTACGAGGTAGTTGTTGACATTCGCAGCCCCGTGTCTCTACTTCTCTATCATTTCTATTTCATTTCAAACACTTATAGTAGTTTATGACTTTAGCAAACTAATATTATGGTTTAGAGGTGCTCATGACTTGTGACACCCCGGTTAGGGCTGTGTCGGGTTGGACTTTCCGTATTGTTATCAATATTTCCGCTATTTAATATTGTTTAAATCATGTTTAGACTATTTTTATGTTGATTAACTACTTTAAAGTTGAGTTGGGTTGAACTGGCTAGCCTTGTCTTCACGAAATGGCATCACGACCGGGTTCGAGGTTAGGGTCATGACAAGTTGGTATCAGAGCCTAGGTTACATAGGTCTCGCGAGTCATGAGCCGGTTTAGTAGAGTCTCAGGATCGGTACAGAGACGTCTGTGTTTATCCTTGAGAGGTTGCAGAACCTTTAGGAAAAACTTCGCAGTTTTGAAATTCTTGTCGCGCAAACTTGTTGATCCGAGTACTAAACTTCTGTTATTCCATTTTCTCACAGATGGTGAGGACACGCGTTACTGGGTGGGGTGGACGACCACCAATTCCACAAGCTGAGACCACCAGAGGCCGTGGAAGCAGTCGTGGTCGTGGAAGAGGCAAAGCAACAAGAGCAGCACCTGTAGACCCACCAGCTGCCCTAGCTCAGGATCAGGCTCCAGCAGTACCAGTTCAGGCACCAGCTGTGCCCTTCGTGATTCCGGGTCTGCAGGAGGCCTTGACACAGATCTTATCAGTTTGCACTGGCCTGGCTCAGGCAGTTTCAGCCACTACAGTAGCAGCTACTTCACAGGCCGGGAGAGGCAATCAGACCCCGCTGCTCGCACACCTAAGCAGGTAGTGCATGGACTTTAGATGCCGCGGGCACCTCCAGCCCAGCTGGTTGTACCAGCTCGGGAATTTGTAGTACTAATTATGCTGGATGATGAGCAGCATCGACTTGAGAGGTTTGGTAGACTCCAGCCTCCGACCTTCAGTGGCGCATAGGGCGAGGATGCCCAGGGCGTTTTGGATAAGTTTCAGAGGATGTTTCGTACTACCGGTATTTTGGAGACTAGCGGGGTCGCTTTTACCACCTATCAGTTTTCAGGAGCTGCTTTTACTTGGTGGGAGGATTTTGAGAGGCGTAGGCCTGTTGGTGCAGTGCCCCTTACTTGGCAGCAGTTCTCCGTTCTCTTCCTGGAGAAGTATATGCCGCAGTCCCGCAGAGAGGGATATGACTGTGTCACAGTATGAGTTGAGGTTTTATGAGTTGGCTCGTCATGCCATCTGAATGGTTTCGATAGATCGAGAGAGGATCAGGAGATTTGTTGATAGTCTTACTTACCACCTCCGTATTCTTATGACCAGAGAGAGGGTGACTGGTGCTACCTTCGAGGAGGTTGTTGATATCGCCCTTGAGATTGAGATTGTTCACCATCAGGAGCGAGAGTAGAGGGAGGCCAAGAAGCCTCGAGGATCTGGCAGCTATAGTGGTGCCCCTTCGAGGGGCTAGTTCTAGCACAATAGAGGTCGTTCATTCAGGCCTGCTCAGTCAGCTCGCCCAGGTTATCGTGGGGCATCTTCAGGTCATGGTCATCATGGATCTCAGCAGGGCCAGTCATCACTCAGCGCCCTCCCAGCTTAGAGTTCATCTCGTGCCCCATCGACTCAGGGTTCTTCTATGCCGAGTGCATATGCTAGTCACTCTGGTGCAAGGGGTTCCCTTCAGTCCCCTTCTCCAGCACCTAGGAGTTGTTATGACTGTGGCGAGATAGGCCACATGTGGAGGCAGTGTCCTCATCGTGTTGCTAGTTCGTCCCAACAGAGGGGTCAGTCTTCGGCTTTAGCGCCAGTTTCTTCACCACCACCCGCTCAGCCAGCTAGGGGTGGAGGTCAGCTAGCCAGGGGTCACCCCAGAGGGGGGTCGATCAGAGGGCGGTCAGGCCCGTTTCTATGCACTTCCAGGCAGGCCCGATGTTATTACTTCAGATGCTGTTATCACAGGTATTGTTTCAGTCTGCCACAGAGATGCCTCTGTATTATTTGATCCCGGTTCCACCTTTTCTTATGTGTCATCATAATTTGCTCGTTATTTGGGTACGCCCCATGAGTTTCTTGTTTTACCTGTTCAAGTATCTACCCCGGTAGGTGATACTGTTGTTGTAGACCGTGTGTACCGGTCATGAGTGGTGACTATTAGGGGTCTGGAGACCCGAGTGGGTCTATTACTATTGAGCATGGTAGATTTTAATGTCATTTTGGGCATGGATTGGTTATCTCCGTGTCATGCTATTCTGGACTGTCATGCTAAAACAGTCACATTGGCTATGCCGGGTGTGCCACGGATCGAGTGGCGAGGTGTGACTGATTACGTTCCTAGTAGAGTGATCTCTTTCTTGAGATCACAGCGTATGGTTGGGAAGGGTTGTCTTTCATACCTAGCATTTGTGAGGGATGTTGGAGCTGAGACTCCCAATATTGATTCTTTTCCAGTTGTGAGGGTTTTTCTCGATGTGTTTCCTGCAGACCTGTCGGGCATGCCACCGGATAGGGATATTGATTTTGTTATTGACCTAGTGCCGGGCACTCAGCCCATTTCTATTCCGCCGTATCGTATGGCACCAGCGGAGTTGAAGGAATTGAAGGAGAAACTTCAGGAGCTCCTAGATAAGGGGTTCATTCGGCCTAGTGTGACACCTTGGGGTGTGCCGGTTCTGTTTGTGAAAAAGAAGGATGGCACAATGATAATGTGCATTGATTATAGGCAATTGAACAAGGTAACAATTAAGAACAAGTATCTTTTGCCTCGCATTGATGACTTATTTGACCGGCTTCAGGGAGCAAGGGTGTTCTCCAAGATTGATCTCCGTTCAGGTTATCACTAGTTGAAGATCAGGATCTCGAATATTCTTAAGACGGCTTTCAGGACCCGATATGGTCATTATGAGTTCTTAGTGATGTCTTTTGGGATGACCAATGCCCCAGCAGCGTTCATGCATTTGATGACCCGATATGGTCATTCTATTCATTCATCATAGTCTTCATTGATGATATTCTGGTGTATTCGCGTAGTTAGTTGGAGCACGCAGAGCATATGAGAGTTGTAATGTAGAGACTGAGGGAGGAGAAGCTTTATGCAAAATTCTCCAAGTGTGAGTTTTGGCTCAATTCAGTGGCTTTCTTGGGGCACGTGGTGTCCAGTGAGGGTATTCAGGTTGATCCGAAGAAGATAGAGGCGGTTCAGAATTGGCCCAGACCGTCCTCAACACAGAGATTCGAAGTTTTCTTGGTTTGGCAGGCTATTATCGCCGGTTTGTTCAGGGATTCTCATCTATTGCATCGCCCTTGACCAAGTTGACTTAGAAGGGAACATTTGTATGGTCGGACAAGTGTGAGGAGAGCTTTCAAAAGCTCAAGACAGCTTTGACCACAGCTCCAGTGTTGGTTTTACCATCAGCTTCAGGGTCATATACCACGTATTCTGATGCTTCGAGAGTTGGTATTGGTTGTGTGTTGATGTAGGAGGGTAGAGTTATAGCTTATGCTTCTCGTCAGTTGAAGCCCCATAAGAAGAACTACCCCGTTCATGATTTGGAGTTGGCTGCCATAGTTCACGCATTGAAGATTTGGAGGCATTACCTATATGGCATATCTTGTGAGGTGTTCACTGATCATCGCAGTCTTCAGCATTTGTTCAAGCAAAAGGATCTTAATTTGACGCAGCGGAGATGGTTGGAGTTGCTTAACGATTATGATATCACTATATTGTACCATCCGGGAAAGGCCAATGTGGTGGCCGATGCTTTGAGCTGAAAGGCAGTGAATATGGGGAGTTTGGCATGTATTCTAGTTGGGGAGAGACCTCTTGCAGTTGATGTTCAGGCCTTGGCCAATCGGTTTGTGAGATTAGACATTTCGGAGCCTAGTCGGGTATTGGCGTGTGTGGTTTCTCGGTCTTCATTATATGATCGCATCAGAGAGCGCCAGTATGATGATCCGCATTGGCTTGTCCTTAAGGACAGAGTTCAGCATGATGATGCTAGAGATGTGACTAACGGTGATGATGGGGTGTTGAGGATGCAGGGCCGGATTTGCATGCCCAATGTGGATGGGCTTCGGGAGTTGATTCTGGAGGAGGCCCATAGCTCGCGGTATTCCATTCATCCGGGTGCTGCGGAGATGTATTAGGATTTGAAGCAGCACTATTAGTGGAGAAGAATGAAGAAAGATATTGTGGGATTTGTAGCTCGGTGTCTCAATTGTCATCCGGGAAAGGCCACAGACTTTGAGGAAGTTCAATGCTATTTGAGTAATTATGGATCGACTGACCAAGTCCGCGCACTTTATTCCTGTGTGTACTACCTATTCTTCAGATCGGTTGGCATGGATATATATCCGGGAGATTTTTCGTTTGCATGGCGTTCCGGTTTCCATCATTTCAGATAGAGGTACTTAGTTTACTTTGCAGTTTTGGAGAGCCATGCAGAGAGAGTTGGGTACTCAAGTTGAGTTGAGCACAGCTTTTCATCCTCAGACGGACGGACAGTCCGAGCGTACTATTCAGATATTGGAGAACATGTTGCGTGCTTGTGTTATTGATTTCGGAGGGTCATGGGATGAGTTCCTACCGCTTGCAGAGTTTGCTTATAACAACAGCTACCAGTCGAGTGTTCTGATGGCTTAATATGAGGCTTTATATGGGTGGCGATGCAGATCTCCAGTTGGTTGGTTCGAGCCCGGTGAGGTCAAGCTATTGGGGACTGATTTGGTACAGGATGCTTTGGAGAAGGTGTAGGTGATTCAGGAGAGGCTTCGCATAGCGTAGTCGAGGTAAGAGAGTTATGCATCATGATAAGAAGGTTCAAGATGCGTCCTACATGGTTGGCGAGAAGGTTTTGTTGAAGGTTTCACCCATGAAGGGAGTTATGAGATTTGGGAAGAAAGGAAAATTGAGTCCTCAGTTCATTAGGCCTTTTGAGGTGCTTCGGAGGATTGGGGAGGTGGCTTATGAGCTTGCTTTGCCACCTAGCTTATCGAGTGTGCATCCGGTATTTCATGTTTCTATGCTCCGGAAGTATATCGGGGATCCGTCTTATGTTTTGGACTTCAGCACGGTTCAGTTGGATGATGATTTGACCTTTGATGTGGAGCCAGTAGCTATATTGGGTCGTCAGGTTCAGAAGTTGAGGTCAAAGGATATAGCTTCAGTGAAAGTGCAGTGGAGAGGTCGGTCCGTGGAGGAGGCTACCTGGGAGACCGAGCGGGAGATGCGGAGCAGATATCCTCACCTGTTTGAGGCTTCAGGTATGTTTCTTGACTTGTTCGAGGATGAACGTTTGTTTAAGTTGGGGTGGATGTGACGACCCGGCCAGTCGTCTCATGAGTTACCACTCTGTTTCCCCCATTTTAGCTTCTTTATGCTTCGTTATCCGTGTTTTGTGGTATCGGGTTGGTCGAATCGAGTCCGGAATGAGTTGGGTGAAGTTTGAGACACTTAGTCTCCTTTAAGAAGGCTTAAGTTGGAAAATTCAACCGGATGTTGACTTATGTGTTAGAAGGATCGGAAGTGAGTTCCGATGGTTCGGTTAGTTTTCGGGAGGTGATTTGTGACTTAGGAGCGCGATCGGAATGTGTTTTGGAGTTATAGAGAAGATTTAGGCTTAAATTGGCGAAGTTGATATATTGGCAGTTCTGGTCGATAGGCGAGATTTTGATATAGGGGTCGGAATGGAATTTCGAGAGTGACAGTAGCTTCGTTGTGTCCTTTGGGATGTGTGTGGAGAATTTTAGGTCATTCGGACGAGATTTGATAGACTATTTGATCGAAATCATAATTTAAGAGTTCTTGGAATTCTTAGGCTTGAACCCTATGTTAAATTGGTGATTGATGTTGTTGTGAGCGTTCCGAAGTTTTGAACAAGTTTGAACGATGTCACGGGATGTGTTGGTACAATTGGTTTGAAGTTCCGGGAGTTCTGGGTAGGTTCTGGGATGTTTTAGGCCGAAAATCATAGTTGTAGCAGGTCAAGAAGGGTTGCAGGCCTCGAAACCCACCCGCATGGTCTGCACAAAAAGAAGTGTGGCCGCGGTAGGTGCTGTGCGGACCGCATAAAATGCAGTGCGACCGCGGTGGGGAACATTTCACTGGTCCTACTTCAGAAGATCATATCTTTTGATCTACAAGGAATTTTGAGATGATTCAAAAATGAAAGTTATATCCCTTCATATCTAGTTTCCAGAAAGGTAAAGATATTGCAATTTGGATATCTGTAGCGAACGTTATGGCCAAAATACTAAAGCCTATCACTGCAGAGGAAAGCATGTGCTACCGCGGTCGTTTTTGTGCGGACCGCACTGGTTTTGTGCGGACCACGGTCGATTTTGTGCGGTCCGCGGAGGTTGAAATCTATGGGGTACTCTATAAATACAAGGTTTTGGGTTTTTATTTGACATTTTGACCTAGAGAGCTCAGATTTTGGCAATTTTTCGAAGGTTTTTCAAGAAATTCATCGGGGTACGTGATTCTAACTCAGATTTGGCTAGAGTACATGAATCTATCATTGAATTCATCATTCAATTCGTGATTTGGGATGGAATTTTGGAAGAAAATTGTGAAATCTTTCAAAAATGTAAAATGATAATTTGAAGGACCAAATGGTATCAGAATTGGATAATTTTCATATGGTTAGACTCGTGAGAGTATAAGGATTCTAGTTTTGTGAATTTTGTCAAATTCCGAGATGTGGGCCCAGGGCTCGGGTTTTGGTATTTTTGGGAATCGTGCCCTTTAATTTGTTGATTTTTTTGCTTGGGATTTGTTCCCTTAGCATATTGTGACGTATTCGTTCTATTTTTTTATAGATTCGACGCGCGTGGAGGCCAATTTGAGGGGCAAAGGCATCGGGAGCTAGAGATTTAGCCGGTTCGAAGTGAGTAATGATTATAAATGATGCTCTGAGGGTTTAAAACCCCGGATTTGCACATCGTAGTGCTATATTGAGGTGAGACACATGCTCGATGACGAGCGTGGGGTCGGGTACTATTGGGAATTGTGACTTGGTCCGTCCCGATTGATGATTTTACCGCGTATTTGACTGAAACTTATTTGCTATCATCATGATTTGGGCTAATTGCCATATTTGGGCGTTGTGCCAATTATTTGAACTCAGTCATGTTATTTTTCACTGTTTTACTACTCAGCCATCTTTACTCAGTTTTGAGACTTAAATGATATTTTAAAATAATGTTTTGGGCTGGGAAATACTGTTTTACTATTGGCCGAGGGACTTTTGCAGATTTTTGGACTGAGTAAGGCCGAGGGCCTAGTTGTGAGGATACATTGATACTGATATGAGGCCGAGGGCCTGAGATACATAAATATGCCACGAGGTGGCTTGATTAATATGAGGCCGAGGGCCTAGATTTGATGCCACGAGATGGCTTGATTTGCACTTGGGTCGTAAGGGGCCCCTCCCGGAGTCTGTACACCCCCAGTGAGCGCGGGTACCCATTGTGATGTGAGATTAAGCCGAGGGGCAGATATTGTTCTGAGATTAAGCCCGAGGGGCTGGTACTATTCTGAGATATTGCCCGAGGGACAGATTTCCTGATACTTTGCCCGAGGGGCGAACTTCTATTTGTTTACTTACCTGTCAATTACTTGTTTTACTTGTTGAAAAGGGATTTACTTAACTCTTTACCATTTTACTATTTTTTGATTTTAAGTGATTTTTACTGCTTCAGTATAGAATGCCTTGTGTTTTACGTGTTTTCTTACTTTCAGTCGTTATTTACATTTATTACTCACTGAGTTGGAGTACTTACTTTACTCTCTGCACCCTGTGTGCAGATTCAGGCATAGCTGGTACCGCTCCTGAGTGCTGATTCCTCCAGTTCCAGCCGATTTTTTTTGGAGACTACGAGGTAGTTGTTGACGTCCGCAGCCCCGTGTCTCTACTTCTCTATCATTTCTGTTTCCTTTTAAACACTTGTTATGACTCTAGCAGACTAGTATTATGGTTTAGAGGTACTTGTGACTTGTGACACCCCGATTAGGGCTGTGTCGGGTTGGACTTTCTGCATTGTTATCGATATTTCTGCTATTTAGTATTGTTTAAATCATGTTTAGACTATTTTTATGTTGATTAACTACTTTAAAGTTCAGTTGGGTTGAACTGGTTGGCCTTGTCTTCACGAGAGGCGCCTTCATGATCGGGTTCGGGGTTAGGGTCGTGACACTTACTTATTACAACCTTATTAGATAAAAAACACATTTAAACCCGTTCTTAATGAGAATTCCAACAGAGACTAAGTTCTTCCTAAGCTCGGGAACATGAAGGACGTTGTTCAGAGTCACCACCTTACCAGAAGTTATTTTCAGAAATATCTTCCCACATCCTTCAATTTTGGCCGTTGTAGAATTTCCCGTAGAAAGCGTCTCTTCGGGTTCAACGAGAGCATATGTTGCAAACGCTTCTTTAACATCACAAACATGGTGAGTGGCTCCAGAATCAATCCACCGCTCCTTAGGATTTCCCACCAGGTTGCATCCAGAAAGCATAACACACAAGTCATCAACATCTTCATGCTTTTCAACCATGTTTGCTTGACCCTTCTTCTTGTCTTTATTTGGAGCATGACAATCTGTAGATTTGTGTCCAGCTTTTCCCACAATTGTAGGAATTTCCGTTGAATCGCTTCTTTCTTGTGTTATTTTTCGGTCCAGAATCCTTCTTCTTCTTTCTATTATTTTGAGGAATATCTTCAAGAATGTTTGCTCCCATTATTGTTGAGTTTTCACAGCCTTTCTTTTCAGCAGCTTTTTTGTCTTCTTTAATTCTCAACCGAACAATGAGATATTCAAGCAACATCTCCTTCCGTTTGTGTTTCAAGTAGTTTTTGAAGTCCTTCCACAAATGAGGCAACTTCTCAATCATCGCTGCAACTTGGAATGTTTCATTGATGACAAGACCTTCAATGAAAATTTTGTTAGTAAAAATAATAAAATTAATACTTTCAACATCAATATTGATTCGACTTATACCTTCAGCAAGGAGATCTTGAATAACCACTTGCAATTCCTAGACTTGGGTAATAACAGACTTGATATCTATCATTTTGTAGTCCAGAAATTTTGCGGCAACGAATTTTTTCAACCTGACATCTTTAGTTTTGTATTTCCTTTCAAGCGCAACCCACAGTTCTTTTGATGTCTCCATATTACTATAGACGTTATACAAAGAATCCTCCAGTCCTCTAAGAATGTAATTCTTGCATAGAAAATCAGAATGCTTCCACGCCTCAGTCATGAGAAAGCGCTCATTTTCTGGAGTTTCATCGGGCAGAACAGGAACATCTTCCTTAATGAACTTCTGCAGACTTAAAGTCGTCAAGTAGAAGAACATCTTCTGTTGCCACCATTTGAAATCAATCCCAGAAAAATTTTCGAGTTTTTCTGCCGATGCCAATGCCGGTGTTGTTCGGCTTGCCGATGCATTGGCAGTCACCATCAGAACAGTTTGGTTTCTGTTGTCATTCGTCATTTCTGTAAAAGAATGACACAAACAAACGTTTAAAAACTAGAGTAGAAATTACGTAGATTTTAATCTCCAATGGAGTAGAAAATCGCCACGAAGGCTTTAATCTCCAAAATGGGAGTAGAAAGGCCACAAAGGTTTTAGTCTCCAGAACAGTAAGTATAACACAAATACAGAAAATAATTAAGTTCCTTAAGCTTGTTAGTAAACTGTATTTATAAAATAATTCTGGAGAAGATAAAATAACATATAAACAGAAATGTTAAAGAAACAGAATTTAATCCAAGCCCATTGAATTCACAGTATTTCCTTAAGGAACTTAATCCCGTCCTAGTACCTAAGGTTATGGATTATTTCCTCCCAGGATAGAACGAATTACACACACACTGGTGTAGCGGTACTTCAAACCCCAGTGTTTCAGCAAACACAAAGATTGGTAGCAAATCACAGTTGTTGTTGCTTTTTTTGTAGTTAAAACAACGCAGAAGAAAGGAGGAGAATTCAGAAATTCATATGTAAAATCGAAGAGAAGGGATATTTAATAATATTATGTTAATATTTACTATTAACAAACAAATTTGGTCCAATCAATCAATCGATCATTTGACCGAAGCCGAAGCCGAGTCGAGTGAGCGACGACGACGGCGCGAGGCTTGCCTTCTTCTTAACTCTTTAAGAGCTAGAAGAAGAGAAATTGTATATGTATATCAAAAACATTTTCCTCTTCCAATAAGGGACAATGTCCCTTTGTCAAGGAGGAAAACTTAAATATTTTATTTTTCCTCCATTTCCCATTCACCATCTTTTAAGCTACATTAAGCTTAAAAACCCCAACAGATCCCACCAAAACCTTGCAGTTAATATCAGTTGTTTAGTCACATGATAGGATAGAAGAAGTCATTTAAGTTGCAACAAGAAATGAATCAAACAATTTATCTACCTCAAATCCCAACTCAAAAATTGTGTTCTCTAGTCTAACCGACCGACAGTCACTCATTTGAAGCAGCATAATAGCGAAGTTATGGCAGACCTATCGTGTTCGTCCATTAGGAAGCAACTCACTTACACTTACAATATTACGTACTATTGCAGAAGCAAAGGTGATTAATCAACCAGCAATAACTATGTGTTAGGTTTTAGTTTTAATGATGAAAAATAATATAATTGTTTTTGGTGTAGGGACTCAATGTAACCAACCAAGATCGAAGTGCATACATAGAAATAATCAAAGCTGAAGGGAGAAATCAATCAAAGATTGATTGAAGCATCCAAAAGGAAAAGAAGCACTGAGAATCCAGCAAGAAAATCAATCAAAGATTGCTTGAAGAGCTAAAAAGGAAAAGAAGCGTTGAAGATGGAAGGACCAGATTTAAGGAGCAAATCCAGCTCTATCAAGACTTAAAGATGGAAAGCTGTCAAAGTCCACACATCACGGAAGAGTAATGGGAATTAACCTTATTCTTGGAAAGAATCAATTTTTTTCTATGGATCAAATCTCTTGGGTTGGCAAATCTTTTCAGTAACGGTCTCCTACAAAGTATTTATATGCAAACTTAGGACTTAGAGATGCATACTTTGATCAAACCAATTACCCTCTCTTTGTTCTACTGCAAACAAACATTGTAGCTCTACTAGATCTATTGTGTAACAAGTTAGAGAAGAAAGAGAGAAAAATACTGGTGAGGCATTGTATCAAGAAAAGACGAGTGACATAGAAACTGAGTTGTTGGTGTAAACTACAACATTCACTTTGTTCTCAAGAAACTCAATCACTGAAAGAGAACTCCCTTGCAACCCAAGGGGACTGGACTAGGATTCACATTGAATCTGAACCGGTATAAAAACTCCGGTGTCTTTAATTCCTGCACTTTACTTCTACATTTTAATTCTGCACCTTTTGATATCTCGCTATTACATCTAGTCAACTAATTAAAAACTAGTCAACTTATAACACTTAATTTTAAAAATAAGCAATTCACCCCCTCTTATACTTTCAATTGGTATTAGAGCAAGGCTCACATTTTTCTTTTGCTTAACAGCTTGTGAGAAAAGATCATGGCTAATAAGGTTATTGTCGGAGCACTCTTCCAAGAAGGAACATCGCAAGTGAGGCCACCGTATTTCAATGGACAACATTTCTCTCACTGAAAAGTGCGTATGGAAATATATGCAAAGGCTTATGATGTCAACGTCTGGAGAGTTATCAAAAAGGGGAACTACCCTTTGTCGGTTGCTGCTCAACCACCTACTGATCCTGAAGATATAGATGAATATACATATGAGAAAATGGCAGTTGTGCAAATTAATAATAAGGTAAGGAATCTACTTAATAATGCTATAAGTGGTGAGGAATATGAGAAAATCTCCAGTTGCGATACAACCAAAAAGATGTGGGATAAACTTGAAGTTACGTATGAAGGAACCAGTAAAGTGAAAGAAACCCATATCAACATGTTGGTTCATGACTACGAACTCTTCCAAATGAAAGAAGGAGAATCCATTGAAGAGATGTTTGCCAAATTTAGTAAAATCATTAGCTATCTAAAAGCTTTTGGCAAACCACACTCAAGTGGTGATCAAGTTAGGAAAATTCTTAGAAGTCTACCACCCACTACTTGGCAGACAAAAGTGGTTACACTTGAATCACAGGATTTGAACAAATTATCATACGACGAACTTTGAGGAGAACTCATAGCTTTCGAGAAAACTCATCTCAAGAAAACAAGTCAGGAAGAAAAGAAAAAAATAATTGCTTTCAAGGCCACAACTGAACAAGCAGAAAATGATATTGATGACAATCCTGAAGCTTTTCAAGAAGAAATTGCCATGGTATCAAGGAATATGGATGGTTTAATGAGGAGATACAGGAATGCAAGAAGAGGCAGGATACCACCCAAGCGAACTAGGCAATATAATGAAGAAGACAAAAATGATGGAAAATGCTATGAGTGTGGAAGATTTGGGCATGTTCAAGCTGAATGTCCTGATCTTAAAAGAAAAGTTTCCAGAGGTTTTTATAAGAACGAATCATTTGGAAGTTGGAGTGATGAAGACAGTTTAGAACACGAAGAGATAGCAAATCTTTGCTTCATGACAATTCTGGAAAACGACATGAACAAACTCTCGGGGTGTTGTACAGATGAGGACACTTCAGATGATGAATGCAAAGACAACAATTAGAACTATTTCATGGCACGAGGTGAAACAAGCAAGGTAAGATCTTATAACTGTGAAAGATGTAATGAATTGTAGGATATTCTTGACCTTACTTTGAAAGAGTCTCAAAAAATGATGAATGAACTAAAAAGACTCAACAAATAAGTAAAAGACTGGAAACTCAAGCTTGAAGTATGTGAAATTGAAAAAGAAGTACTTCAAGAAGAGTTTGAGGAATTGCAAATACAACTCAATGGCATGCGCAAATCCACCAGTCAAAGTGCTATCAATTTGAACCAGGCAACTTACAAGTCAACTGGAGAAGGACCAGCCAGAACAGAGTCCACTAGTACTAACACAAATGAAAGATCCAAAAAAGGATCAGGAGTTACGTGTCACTACTGTAACAAAAGTGAACATAAATATTCCTTTGGTTGATTTCATAAATCAAATGTCTCAAGATGGATTTGAAAACCCAAAAACAATCTTGAGTCAAGTAATACTAACCAACAAGGACCCAAGCAAGCTTGGGTACCTAAAAGAAAGTGATAACCATGTTCTGCAGGAACACCACAGAAGGAGTCGCAAAGGAAAATGGTAATTAGATAGTGCGTGTTCTAGTCACATGACAAATGACAAAAACCTGTTTAAGGAAGTTACAAAAATAGATGGAGGAAGTGTCAAGTTTGGTGATGACTCAAAAGAAAAAATAGTCGGTACCGGAATAGCTCTTTTAATAATAATTGTGATATTACTGAGGTTTATCTTGTTGACGAACTTAACTACAATTTTCTGAGTATAAGTCAAGTATGCAACTCAGGGTATGAAGTAAAGTTCAAGAAAACAGGTTGTGCTATTGAAGATGAGACATGTAAAATAATCCTCCCATGAAAAATGTCACGAGCCCAAATGCCCGGTCGTGATGGCGCCTATCACATTACTAGGAAAGCCAACCCAAACCATTAACCACAATAAATTTCTTCTATAAAACCATTTTTCTAGCACTGATTAAATCTCAAAATTCTCATATGAAATGTATAAAACAACTAAAATGTGCAGAAACATTACAGAAAATAGACCAACACAACCCAAACATCTGGTGTCACGAGTCTAGAGCCTCTAAATACACAAAATCCGACTATCTAATACATGACAAGTCTAAAATGCAGAAAAGAACAAGATAGAAGGGGGAAAGCAGGGCTACAAATGCCATGCAGCTACCTTGTAATCTCCGGCAAACTCCGACAATGCTGGGGACCCTCACTCTACCGCTCGGGCACCTGGATCTGCACACAAGGTGTAGGGAATAACGTGAGTACACCAACTCAGTAAGTAACTAAAGTAAATAAGGTCTGAATGTAGTGACGAGCAGTTAAAAATCATATACAAGAGTATACAACAGAGTATCAAATCAAACTCAATAGTTTAAAAGCCAGTTTCTTCATAAAGTTCAGTTTCAATTGAAATACTTTGAAATCATTTACTTAGCAGTTTTCAACATAGGCTCATTATGAAAGAAGAGTGAAATCAGCAAAAATATTATCAATGGGCCCCTCGGGCAAGGTATCACTCATAGTTATAGCCTCTCGGACAAGCCTCTCAGTCACTCGTGACTCATCTCTCGTCACACAGTACTCACACTCAGCACTCAGGTTCACTAATATCTCATAATATTAATAATCATAATAACCGCTGCGGCGTGCAGCCCGATCCATAGTTTATAGTCGAGTATGCTCACGCGGGGTGTACAGACTCCGGAAGGGCTCCTACAGCCCAAACGTCATATCGCTGCGGCACGCAGCCCGATCCAATATATATATATATATATATATAGCTGTATATATATCGTTGCGGCGTGTAACCCGATCCATATAAATATCGCTGCGGCATGCAGCCCGATCCATAATGTATAGATATAATATTGATGCGGCGTGCAACCCGATCCATAATATATATAGATATATATATATATAATCCTCACCATTAGGTCCTCAATCTCCCTCAGTCATTAACCTCACAGCCACTCGGGCATAACAGTGGAAATCAGGGAAACTCAGCCCAAACAGTTCTCACATTTTAAGAAATAGAGTGATAAAAACCAGGTTTAAACAATAAACAGGTAAAACATGACTGAAGATATGCTTCCAAACAAATAGAGTGAGGAAAACACGTAAAAATGCCCGTAAGAGTCTCAACAGGTCGGCACAATGCCCCAAACATAGCATACAACCCATAATATAGTATCAACCTCTAAAATAAGTGATATCATAAGATTTAAAATCAAATACGCAGCTTAATAGTCGCTATGGTACGGACCAAGTCACAATCCCTACCGGTGCACGCTCACACACTCGTCACCTAGCATGTGCGTCACCTCATTTAATAAAACAATACAAAATATCGGGGTTTGTACCCTCAGTTCCAGATTTACAATAGTTACTTACCTCAAACCGGATGAATTACTACTCCGCGATGCCTTTGCCTCTCGCCTTGCCTCAACTCACGCCGAAACTACCCAAAATCATAATCATAACATTAGAATATGCTAAGGGAATGAAGCCCATGCGAAAATAATCAAATTATACCAAAAATCCTGAAATTGGCCAAACCGACCCCTCGGGCCCATGTCTCGGAACTCGATAAAATTTACACCATAAGGATCCTCATCCTCCCACGAGTCTATACATACCAAGACACTGAAATTGGAGTCCAAATGACCCATCAAATTCCCATTTTAAGGTCTCTTAATCTCAAGCCCTAATTACCCAATATTGCACTGATTTATCCAAAATCTCATCACTAATTAGACCTTTAATCATATATAAATGAGTTATGAAGTCAAGAATATTACCTCCAAATGATTCCCCTTTGGTTTCCTCAAAAACTTCATTCCCATTCAAGAATGATGGAAAAATGGAGAAGGGTCGCGGATTGGGCTATTAAAACACTGCCCAGCTTTTTAATTTACTCAATCGTGATTGCGGAAAACCCATCGCAATCACGAAGCACAAACTCCGCTGGTCCAAAATTTCACTCTACGTGGTCGCGTATATACCCACATGAATGCGATGCTCAGAGTCTTACACCTACGCGATCGCGAATGAGCCCACGCGATCGCGATACACAGAAACCTACATTCACGCGATCGCAACCCTAACTACATGAATGCGAAGAATAACCTGGATCCCCCCTAAGATAGCTCTACGCGATCGCGCGCCTCCTCACGCGATCACGATGAAGAAAAACCTGCAACAGTACCGAAGCTAAAACCTGCAACTTTTTAACATGCAATTTGATCCGTTTAACCACCCGAAACTCACCCGAGGCCCTCGGGACCTCAACCAAACATGCCAACATATCCCATAACATCATTCAAACTTATTCCAACCTTCGGAATGCTCAAAACAACATCAAAACACCAAATTTATATCGGATTCAAGCCTAAGAATTCTAAAAACTTCCAAATTCCGCTTTCAATCAAAAAGTTTATCAAACCACGTCCGAATGACCTGAAATTTTGCACACATATTCCAAATGACACAATAGACCTACTGCAACTCCAGGGAAAGGGGCTAGGTAACACTGTGCGAACGCACAGACCTGGGTGTGAACGCAGAGATTTGGGAATTACTCTACGCGAACACACCGGGTCAGTTGCGAACGCATAGAGTAGGAATGGGTCTAGGGGCTGGGTAGTTTTAACTCTATGCGAACGCATCCCTTGGGATGCGAACGCGAAGGGTAAGGGAGGGGAAACATATGCAAACGCACAGGTTTTGTCACGAATGCATAGCCTATTTTTGCCCAGTCTTTTAAAAATAGACCAATTACAAGATACTTCAAAATTTTCATAACTCTTTCACTTAAACTCGAACTTGGACGATTTTTGAAAAGGGATTTCACCACAAAACAATATGTATGTATTATTAAACTCGTTTTCTTCAATTTTCATTAACACCATAGATTTCTAGGCTTAAATCATGTTCTTAAGGGTAGAAAATTGGGAGATTTGGGGTAGAGTTAGGGCTTTTTGAATAATTGGAATTTAGACCTCGATTTGGGATCGGATTCAAAAACTAATTATATATTCGGGATCGTGGGTGAATGGGTGATCGAATTTTGGTCCGAACCTTTTGTTTTGACCAAGCGGGCCCGGGGTCAATTTTTGACTTTTTGGCGAAAATGATAGGAAACCTATAATTTAGCCTTGGGATTGGATCATTTAGCATTTATTGATGTTGTTAAATTAATTTGGATTAGATACAAGTAATTTGGAGGCGAATTCTAATGGAAAAGCGGTGTTTGAGGCTTGAGTTGGTCGTAGAAGTTTGAGGTAAGTGTTTGGTCTAACCTTAGCTTGAGGGATTAGGAGTCGAGTCCTATTTTCTATGTGTTATTTGTTGAGTACGACGTATAGGCATGGTGACTAGTATCTATACGTCGTTGTCAACATGCCCGTGAGTCATAAATTGAAATCGTTGTGTTCTCAATAAGTACTACAAATGCCTAAGTTGTTGATTCTCTGTGTTGGGAAAGAATTATGATTATTCTCATGAAAATTGCTTATGGTTGAGTATTGGTTCTAGATGAGGTTTCTTTGTAAAGTTAAATGTTGGAACAAGTTTGGTTATAGTTGATTCCCTTGCCGGGACTTATTTACTTTTTACTGTCGATTCCCTTGCCGGGATATTGTTGTTTCCTTATTGCTCCCTTATTGGGACTCTTTTGTGATTGGTGTTGAATTGTATATTGGGATCGGGTTGCACACCGCAACAATATTATATTTGGATTGGGTTGCGCGCCGCAACAATAGTATATTTGGATCGGGTTGCACGCCGCAACAATATTATATTTGGATCGGATTGCATGCCAAACAATATTATATTTGGATCGGGTTGCACGCTGCAACAGTGACATATGATTTGGATCGGGTTGCGCGCCGCAACAATAAAGGATAAAAGTGGATATTGATTTTTTCTGTTTCCTTATTCCTTCTGCTGCGAATTTTAAATTGTTCTTTATGTTTTCCTCCTGAGTTACTGTTGGCAAATGATATTCCCCCATAACATGTCCCCTTCCCATCTTTGACTGATAGTTTCCTTTATTATTACTTGATATATATATATATATATATATATATATATATATATATATGCTTTAACTGCACAGGTTTAGTTGGTAGTCTTGTCCTAGCCTCGTCACTACTTCGCCGGGGTTAGGCTTGGCACTTACCCGCACATGGGGTCGGTTGTGCTGATACTACACTCCGCACGGTGTGCAAATCCCGGAGCAGCAGCTTTTGGACCTTAGCTTGGGTGACTGCCTTTAGTCCATACGGAGATCCAAGGTAGTCCTACAGGCATCCGCAGGCCCTGGCGTCTCCCTCTATCTTTTCTTCTTGTTTCACTCATGTAATTTAGAAACAGTGTTGCATTTATTTTTCAGACCTTGTTTGTATAATACTTAGACCGTCTGTGGAGTTGTGACACCAGTCTTAGGTAGTTTTTGTTTATGAAATCATGTTGGAATTATTTAAATGGTTTAAATACTTCTTCTGCTTGTTTTAAATTTTTGCTGTTTATAAACTGTTGATTCACATTTGTTAAAGAATTAAAATGGGAAAAGGTAATTTGTTCAAATGGTCGGCTTGCCTAGCTTTCACTAATACGCGCCATCACGACTCCCGAGGGTGGGAAATCGGTCGTGACAAGTTGGTATCAGAGCTCTAGGTTACATAGGTCTCATAATTTAGACAAGCTTAGTAGAGTCTGAGGGATCGGTATGGAGACGTCTGTATTTATCCTTCAGAGGCTACAGAGTTAGGAAAAACTTCACATCTATTCTTTCCTGTCGTACGGTTTGGTTTCTCAATGCTAATTGAATTTTTACTCTGTTCTTTCGCAAATGGCGAGAACATGGACTTACTCATTCACCGATCAGCAGCCCGAGCCCCTAGCAGTAGCTCTCACGAGGGGCAGAGGGTGAGGTTGAGGCCGTGCTAGAGGCTGAGGTAGGGGCAGAGCTCAACCCAGAGCAGCAGCACCAGCGGTAGAGCCTCAGGTTTAATTTGATGATGAGGTTCCGGTTCAGACAGTTCCGGTGGGCCTAGCTCAGGTCCTAGAGGGATTCATTGCTACCCCAGTACTCGAATACTCTGGTCCATCTAGTGGGCCTTATGGAGAGTGTCACCAAGGCATGCTTGCTTCCTGTAGCACCAGCCATCTCTTAGGCTGGAGGAGGAGCCCAAACTCCTGCTACTCGCACTCTGGAGCAGATGGCTCCCCAGTTTCAGACTCCAGTAGCTCAGCCAGTTGGAGTAGTTCAGTCAGGTGTGGTAGCTTAGACCGGTGATAGAGCAACTATGTCTGCTGAAGCTTTGTGGAGATTGGACAGGTTTACCAAGCTCTTCACTACCACTTTCAGCGGTGCATCTTCTGAGGATCCCCAGGATTATCTAGACAGCTGTCATGAGGTTATCAGGAACATGGGGATAGTGGAGACCAATGGGTTCGACATTGCTACTTTCTGCTTGTCTGGATCCACCAAGACTTGGTGGAGAGATTATTGTTTGGCTAGACTAGCCGGATCACCAGCTTTGACTTGGGAGCAGCTTACTCAGCTATTTCTAGAGAAGTTTCTCGCTATCACTCAGAGAGAGATCTATTGGAGGTAGTTTGAGTGCCTCCAGCAGGGTTCTATGACTGACTGTCACTCAGTATGAGACCAGATTCATCGACTTGGACCGTCATACTCTTATCATACTTCCCACCGAGAGAGAGTGTGTGAGGAGGTTCATTGAGGGACTCATTTAGCCTATTCGACTTCAGATGGCTAAGGAGACAGGGAGTGAGATTTCTTTTCAGGAGGCAGCCAATATGGCCAGGAGAGTTGAGATGGTTCTATCGTAGGGGGTGGTCAGGGGTCTGACAAGAGGCCTCGTCTTTCAGGCAGATTCAGTGGTGCCTCGTCTGGAGGCAAGGATTCATATGGTAGAGGCATCCTCCTAGGCCTTTTCAGTCAGCACTTCAGGTTTCTCACAGTGCTTCAGGTGGCCATGGTTCTCATATGCAGTATTCTGATCAGCAGCCCTACAGTGCACCACCAGCTCCTATTAGTGCACCGCTGCTCTAGAGTTTTCGGGGTGGTCATTCAGGTCGCCAGGGTCAGTCTCAATTTCCTCAGCCGCAGCACTCAAGTGGATGCTTTGAGTGCGGTAAGTATGGTCATATCCGGAGGGCTTGTCCGAGATGGGTGGGTATTCAGTCACAGCAGCAGGGTTCCCTTGCTATGGTTCAGGCGCAGGTGTTCCACCGCCCGCTCCGCCAGCTAGGGGTGGGGCTAGAGGTGCTAGAGGTGGAGGTCAAGAAGCTAGAGGTGGAGGCTAGCTAGCAGCATGCCGTCCTAAAGATGTATTTCAGGGTGGAGGAGCTCAGCCCCGATGTTATGCTCTTCCAGCCAGGCCTAAGGCCGAGGCTTCTAATGTAGTTATCACATGTACTATTCTAGTTTGTAGTAGAGATGCTTCAGTTCTATTTGATCCAGGGTCTACATACTCCTATGTGTCATCTTATTTTGCATCATATTTGGTCATGCCTAGTTATTCTTTGTGTGCTCCTGTATATGTGTCTACATCGGTGGGTGATTCTATTATGGTAGATTGAGTCCATCGTTTGTGTATAGTTGTTACTAGGGGCCTTGAGACTCGTGTAGATTTGTTACTTCTGGACATGGTTGATTTTGATGTCATATTGGGGATGGACTGGTTATCACCTTACCATGCTATCTTGGACTATCATGCCAAGACCGGGTTTACCTCGTTTAGAGTGGATAGGGACTCCTGGTCATTCTACCCATAGTGTTATCTCATATATGAAGGCCCGGTGTATGGTCGAGAAGGGGTGTTTGGCCTATTTGGCATATGTTCGTGATTCTAGTACTGAGGTTCCTTCTATTGATTCTATGCCTGTTGTTCGTGAGTTGCCTGAGGTATTTCCTTCAAACCCGCCGGGTATGCCACCCGATAGGGATATTGACTTCTACATTGATTTGGCTCCGGACACTCAGTCCATTTCTATTCCGCCGTATCGTATGGCCCCGCCTGAGTTGAAAGAGTTAAAGGAGCAGTTGCAAGACTTGCTTGAAAAAGGTTTCATTAGACCTAATGTCTTAGCCTTGGGGTACGCCGGTGTTGTTTGTTAAAAAGAAGGACGGATTGATGTGAATGTGTATAGATTACCGATAGTTGAACAAGGTTACAGTTACAGTCAAGAATAAGTATCCATTTTCGAGGATTGATGATTTGTTTGATCAGCTTCAGGGTGCTAAGGTATTTTCGAAGATTAACTTGAGATCTGGCTACCATCAGTTGAGGATTAGGGCATACGATGTCGCTAAGATAGCTTTCCGCACTCGGTACATGCATTATGAGTTCTTGGCAATGTCATTCGGGTTGACAAATGCCCCAGCCGCTTTTATGGATTTGATTAATCGAGTGTTCAGGCCTTACGTGGATTTGTTCGTGATAGTCTTCATTGATGATATTTTGATCTATTCCCGCAGTCGGGAGGAGCACGAGCAACATCTTAGAGTGGTTCTTCAAACTTTGAGGGACAGTCAATTGTATGTCAAGTTTTCGAAGTGCGAGTTCTAGTTGAGTTCAGTTGCATTCCTGGGTCATGTTGTATCAGTAGAGGGTATTCAGGTTGATCCCAAGAAGATAGAGGTAGTCAAGAACTGGCCTAGACCTGCATCAGCTATAGAGATCCGGAGTTTCTTAGGTTTGGCAAGCTACTATCGTCGGTTTATGGAGGGGTTTTCGTCTATTACAGCCCTGATGACCAGGTTGACCCGGAAGGGTGCCCAGTTTAGGTGGTCGGACGAGTGTGAGGCGAGCTTTTAGAAGCTCAAGACAGCTTTGACTGTGGAACCAGTGTTGGTTTTGCCCACAGGTTCAGGGCCATATACAGTTTATTATGATGCATCTCGTATTGGGCTCGGTACGGTGTTGATGCAGGATGGCAAGGTCGTTGCCTATGCTTCACGGCAGTTGAAGATTCATGAGAAGAAATATCCAGTCCATGATTTGGAGTTAGTAGCCATTGTTCACGCGTTGAAGATTTGGAGTCATTATCTGTATGGCGTGGCATGTGAAGTGTTCACAGATCACAAGAGTCTGCAGTACTTGTTCAAGCGGAAGGAGCTAAATTTGAGGTAGAGAAGGTGATTGGAGCTTTTGAAAGACTATGATATCACCATCTTATATCATTCGGGAAAGGCCAATGTGGTGGCCGATGCTTTGAGTAGGAAGTCAGCCAGTATGGGCAGTCTTGCTTATATTCCGGTTAGTAAGAGACCTCTTTCTTTGGATGTTTAGGCTTTGACCAATCAGTTCTTGAGGTTGGATGTTTCTGAGCCCAACTATGTGTTAGCTTGCACAGTCGCTCGTTCTTCTTTATTGGCGTGTATCCGAGATCGGCAGTATGATGATCCTCATTTGTGTGTCCTTAGAGACACGGTGCAGCACGGAGGTGCCAAGCAGGTTACCTTAGGAGATGATGGAGTTTTAAGATTGCAGGGTCGAGTTTGTGTGCCTAATGTAGATGGACTCCGAGAGTTGATTTTATAGGAGGCCCATAGTTCCAGGTACTCTATTCATCTGGGCACTGCTAAGATGTATCAGGATTTGCGACAGCATTATTGGTAGAGGAGAATGAAGAAGGACATTTTTGCATATGTGGCTCGGTGTTTGAACTGTCAGCAGGTTAAGTACGAGCATCAAAGGCCCAGTGGTTTGTTCTAGAAGATTGAGATTCCTGAGTGGAAGTGGGAGCGTATCACTATGGACTTCGTTGTTGGACTCCCATGGACTCAAAGGAAGTTCGATGTAGTGTGGGTTATTGTTGATAGGCTGACCAAGTTAGCACATTTCATTCCTGTGGTAGTCTCTTATTCTTCCAAAAGGTTAGTTGAGATCTATATCCGAAAGATTATTCGTCTTCATGGTGTGCACGTGTCTATCATTTTGGATCGACATACGCAGTTTACCTCACATTTCTGGAGAGTAGTTCAGCGGGAGTTGGGCACATGGGTTGAGTTGAGCATAGCGTTTCATCCTCAGATGAACGGGCAGTCCGAGCGGACCATTCAGATTTTGGAGGATATGCTCCGAGCTTGTGTCATTGACTTTGGAGGCTCGTGGGATTAGTTTTTGCCTTTAGCAGAGTTTGCTTACAACAACAGCTACCAGTCGAGTATCCAGATGGCTCCTTACGAGGCTTTGTATGCTAGGTGGTATCAGTCGCCGGTTGGATGGTTTGAGCCGGGAGAGGCTCGGTTGTTGGGTACGGATCTAGTGCAGGATGCCTTAGACAAGCTCAGGATTATTCAGGATAGGCTCCGTACAACTCAGTCCAGGCAAAAGAGTTATGCCAACCATAAGGTTCATGATTTGGCATTCATGGTCGGTGAGCGGGTATTGCTTCGGGTATCGCCTATGAAGGGCGTGATGAGATTTGGAAAGAAGGGCAGGTTTAGTCTCTAGGTTCATTGGCCCGATTGAGATTCTTGATCGAGTGGGAGAGGTGGCCTACAGACTTGCGTTGCCTCCGAGCTTATCAGTCGTGCATCTAGTGTTTCATGTGTCCATGCATCGGATGTATCACGACGATCCATCCCACGTGTTAGATTTCAGCACTGTCCATTTGCACAAGGACTTGTCCTATGAGGAGGAGCCGGAAGCTATTCTAGACCAACAGGTTCGTCTGTTTAGATCGAAGAGTTTTCCTTTTGTTCGTGTTCAGTGGAGAGGTCAGCCTGCTGAGGTATCGACCTGGGAGTCCGAGTCTGATATGCGGAGCCGTTATCCCCATCTCTTCCCCGACTCAGGTACTTCCTTCTTATGTCCGTTCGAGGACGAACGGTTGTTATAGAGGTAGAGGATGTGATGACCCAAAAGGTCATCACTTCATTTACGAGTAAGTTCTGCGTTCCGAGGACTTAGAAGGCTCCTCTTTCCTCACTTCGATTTGTGTGCACACACTACTAAAAAAACCAGGGTTTAGCGACGGACAAAATCTGTAGCTAAACAGAAAAATCCGTCGCTAATCTCATTTAGCGATGGACTAGCGACGGATTATCAAAAGATTCTTCTAGGAACGAGCATTTTAGTGACAGATTAGCGACAATGTTCGTAGCTAAATCCAGTTTTTTTTGTAGTGACAGTCCGGACATGTAGCCGAAAAGCCATTATGTGAAAATCTATGAAAAATGATAAATTTTGCCTTTAAAATGAATTTAAGTTGACTTCGGTCAACATTTTGGGTAAACAGACCCGGACCTGTAATTTGAAGGTCCCGGAGGGTCCGTAGGAAAATATGGGACTTGGACGTATGCCCGGAATCGAATTTTGAAATTTGATGGTATCAGGCCCGTATTCTGGTTTCGGAGCCCGGTACAGGTCTTATATGTGATTTAAGTTGATTCTGTGAAATTTGGTAAGAAACGGACTTGAAATGACGTGAATCGGACCGTATTTGAGAAAATTAGAAAATTTAATGTTCTTAAGTGATTTCATGATTTTGATGCTAAATTCATAGTTTTTGATGTTATTTTAGTGATTTGAATGTACGAGCAAGTCCGTATGATGTTTTTAGGTTGGTGTGCATGTTTAGTTTGGAGCCCCGAGGGCTCGGGTGAGTGTTGGATAGGTGTCGGAGTGGTTAAGACTTGGAAAAATCTGGTGTTTCTTTGTTGTATCTAGTGTCTGAGTCTTTACTCTATGCGAACGCATGGTAATCCATGTGAACGCAATGCATAAACGGGGAAGGGGGCTGGGTAACACTGTGCAAACGCATAGACCTGGGTGCGAACGTGGAGCTTTGGGAATTTACTATATGAGAACACACCGGGTCAGTTGCGAACGCATAGAGTAGGAATGGGTCTGGGGGATGGGTAGTTTTAACTCTATGCAAACGCATCCCTTGTGATGCGAACGCGAAGGGCAAGGGAGGGGAAACCTATGCGAACGCACAGGTTTTATCGCGAACGCATAGCCTATTTTTGCCCAATCTTTTAAAAATAGACCAATTACGGGATTCTTCAAAATTTTCATAACTCTTTCACTTAAACTCGAACTTGGGAGATTTTTGAAGAGGGATTTCACCACAAAACCTTAGGTATGTATTCTTAAACTTGTTTTCTTCAATTTCCTTTAACACCCATTGGATTTCTAGGCTTAAATCATATTCTTAAGGGTAGAAAATTGGGGATTTGGGGTAGAGTTAGGGATTTTTGAATAATTGGAATTTAGACCTCAATTTGGGGTCGGATTCCGAAACAAATTACATATTCGGGCTCGTGGGTGAATGGGCGATCGGGTTTTGGTCTGAACCTTGTGTTTTGACCAAGTGGTCCCGGGGTCGATTTTTTAATTTTAGGGGAAAATGATAGGAAACCTATAAGTTAGCCTTGGGATTGGATCATTTAACATTTATTGATGTTATTAAATTAATTTGGATTAGATACAAGTAATTTGGAGGAGAATTCTAAAGGAAAAGCGGTGTTTGAGGCTTGAGTTGACCGTGGAAGTTTGAGGTAAGTGTTTGGTCTAACCTTAGCTTGAGGGATTAGGAGTCGAGTCCTATTTGTTATGTGTTATTTGTTGAGTACAATGTATAGGCATGGTGACGAGTATCTATACGTCGTTGTCAAGCATGCCCGTGAGTCTTAAATTGAAATCGTTGTATTCTTATTAAGTACTACAAATGCCTAAGTTGTTGATTCTCTGTGTTGGGAAAGAATTATGATTACTCTAATGGAAATTGCTTATGGTTGAGTATTGGTTCTAGATGAGTTTTCTTTGTAAAGTTAAATGTTGGAACAAGTTTGGTTATAGCCGATTCCCTTGCCGGGACATATTTACTTCTTACTGCCGATTCTCTTGCCGGGATATTGTTGTTTCCTTATTGCTCCCTTGCTGGGACTCTTTTGTGATTGGTATTGAATTGTATGTTGGGATCGGGTTGCATGCCATAACAATATTATATTTAGATCAGGTTGCACGCCACAACAATATTATAGTTGGATCGGGTTGCATGCCGCAACAATATTATATTTCGATCGGGTTGCACGCCGCAATAATATTATATTTGGATCGGGTTGCACGCTGCAACAGTGATATATGATTTGGATCGGGTTGTGCGCCACAACAATAAAGGATAAAAGTGGATATTGATTTGTTCTGTTTCCTTATTCCTTCTGCTGCGAATTTTAAATCGTTCTTTATGTTTTCTTCATGAGTTACTGTTGGCAAATGATATTCCCCCATAGCATGTCCTCATCCCATCTTTAACTGATAGTTTCCTTTATCATTTCTTGCTATATATATATATATGTATATATATATATATATATATATATATATATATATATATATATATATATATATATATATATATATATATATATTTAACTGCACAGGTTTAGTGGGTAGTCTTGTCCTAGCCTCGTCACTACTTCGCCGGGGTTAGGCTAGGCACTTACCAACACATAGGGTCGGTTGTGCTGATACTACACTCTGCACTGTGTGCAGATCCCGGAGCAGGAGATTTTGGACCTTAGCTTGGGTGACTGCCTTCAGTCCATACGGAGATCCAAGGTAGTCCTGCAGGCGTTCCGTTCTATCTTTTCTTCCTGTTTCACTCATGTAATTCAGAAACAGTGTTGCATTTATTTTTTGGACCTTGTTTATATAATTCTTAGACCGTTTGTGGAGTTGCGACACCAGTCTTGGGTAGTTTTTATTTAAGAAATCATGTTGGAATTATTTAAATGGTTTAATTGTTTCTTCCGCTTGTTTTAAATTTCCGCTATTTATAAACTGTTGATTCACATTTGTAAAGGAATTAAAATGGGAAAAAGGTAATTTGTTCAACTGGTCAGCTTGCCTAGCTTTCACAAGTAGGAGCCATCACGACTCCCGATGGTGGAAAATCCGGGTCATGACATGCAAGCATGCATTTGATAAAAAACCTTTCTAAGCATGATTTATTTATTGGTTTGCTGAAACTCAATTTATCTAGAAATTATATATTTATGCATGTCAAATTGGTAAGAAAAACTAGAAACTCTTTCAAAAATAAAGATATTGTATCTACTTTAAAGCCTTTGCAATTGCTTCATATGAACTTATTTGGACCTACTAGAACTGCTAGAATAGGAGGAAAACGATGTGCTTTTATTACTGTTGATGATTACTCACGTTTTACTTGGGTAATTTTCTTATCTCACAAAGATGAAGCTTTGAAAATTTTTGGGATATTCTATAAAAAAATCGAAAGAGAAAAGGGGTATCTTATTACAACAATTCAAAGTGATCATGGAGGAGAATTTGAAAGCAGAGCATTTGAAGATTTTTGTAATGATCAAGGACACACGCAAAATTTCTTAGTTCCAAGATCACCCCAACATAATGGAGTCGTTGAGCGGAAAAATAAAACTTTGTTGTTAGAACATGCGCAGTGGAAGCAAGCATACAATTCAGGCATCAAATACATGTAAACTAGACAATGATATAATGACAAGATTAGAAGCACTAACCTCTTGAAATAGTTGCACAAAACTTCCAAACAGCAAGAATCCAGGGCTGCAGTCTTCTGCTATATGCCTAGTAAAACCTTGGACGATTTTGCTTTTGGGTGGGCAAGAACAATACAGCTCTAAAAAGTGAGTTATTGGGTGAAATTAGTCTTCCTTTAATAGAGTTATTCTTGGCCGAAAATCTCCTCCAAAAATGTGTAGAATTCTGCTTTTACAAGTAGAATCCTACTCCAACTCTACTAGATGACTTTTCTCCCAAGTCACTTTTTACCCAAGTCTTGTCCAGATTTTTAATAGATATAGCAAGGACCACAGAAATAATAAGAGGCTATCAATTAGAGCACTAATTCAAAATTATCCTGAATTAATTCTTACTATAATTAATTCAAATTTATTCTACTAAAAAAGTGCATTTGAACTCCTTAATATAAATTTCGAAAATTCAATAACACTTATTTTAACTCCCGATGTTAAGATCTCAAATACCAATTAATTAAATTAAATCACTGAAAATTTAATTTAATCAACTAATTAAATCCTTTACAATTACGCTTAAACTATTTCATGTGACGGATACAAAATCCACCGGCCGGGTTTTCACATGAAAACTTATAACTTACATAAAGGGGTACCATCAAACTCAAAATCGAGTCATGGATTCTATCAACTAATTATTATTCACAAATGTTATTCCTTATTGTCCAATCTATTAGGCATATACTAACTCTGAATAGAGTCGTACCTTTTTGATAAATCAAAACAATAAACAAATTATATTGATCATAATAATTATATCAAGATTAGGAGTATAAGCACATTTAATAAATTAGAGGAAATATTTTATATATTCAGTACAAGAACACATTTTCTCTACTTGGTCCGTTCAATATACACTGAGTATACTAGCACAAGAAGTCGGAGTAAAACTACTCCTATATTCAAGACAAATTATACTATAATCTTGTGCTACAATCATCAAGATATTTTGTCCAACAATATCTTTGATTGTGAACATAGTTTATTAATTATGAGAACCAACAATTTAATCTTCTATGCATGAGCTAAGACTCCATACACTAAATTGTCTACTATATAACTAAAAGGACACAGATGTAACAAATGATCTATTTAAAATAGTACTTTATTGAATTGAATAAATTAAATAAACAATTATTTCATAAAGAATAAATATAATACTATGTCTAAACCGCATAGTTAATAGTATATCCCAGCAATCTCCCACTTAGACTCATAACCATGCGTCTACTACTCTAACACCCATTTCTTCTACATGCTTGTCAAAAATCTTTTGTGTCAAACTTTTTGTAAACTATCACGACCCTAATCCAGACCTGGTCGTGATGGCACCTATCGTGAAACAAGGCCAGCCGACACAAGCCCCCAATATCAATTAACAATTATTTAATTCATAATTAAGACATTAATAAGTGATAAATACCAAAATAAAGTGAAATAGAACAAATGCGGAAACAAACACAGCCCGACATCGGCGTGTCACCAGTTATGAGCATCTAAACATCTGACTAAGTGTATGAAAGAGACTACACAGTCTATTACAGAACTAATACAAAGGAAAGTAAGATAAGAGGGAGAAGCACTGGGCTGCGAACACCGAGCAGCTACCTAGTGAACTACGAACAGCCTGCTGGAAACAATCAGCCCTCACTAGCGGGACCCGAGGCTCCTGAATCTGTACACAGGGTGCAGAGAGTAATGTGAGTACGCCAACTCAGTGAGTAATAAAGGTAAAGGCAGCTGAGTGATAAGAAAACACATAAAACACAGCAAAATGCTACAAAGAGGCAGTATAAAACCAATACAATGCAATAAAACAGTGAAAACTTATAAAAGAACACCTTAGTTCAGTGAAAACCTCTTTTAATAGTTCAAATGAGTAAATGAAAAGCAATGAGAAAAGATAGATTCATAAATCAGCCCCTCGGGCAAAATATCAACAAATCAGCCCTCGGGCTATCTCACAATCACTCGTATCAACCCATCGGGCAATAACATGGAATAACATCAGCTCCTCGGGCTATCACATATCACACTGGGTACCCACGCTCACTGGGGTGTACAGACTCCGGGAGGGGCCCCTTACGACCCAAGCGCAATATCAAGCCATCTCGTGGCATAATCATACAGGCACTCGGCCTTATAACAAGCCACCTCATGGCGTAACAAATCAGGCCCTCGGCCTCATAATCATGAATCAGGGTATCAGTGCTGCGGCGCGCAGCCCGATCCAAAAGTATCCTCACAACACAAGCCCTCAGCCTTACTCAGTAAGAACCTCATAAGCCACTCGGGCAACAGCAAAACATGATGCTCAGCCCAACATATGATTTAAAATATCAAAAACAAGTAAAGATGGCTGAGTTGTGAAAACAGTAGAATATAGCATGACTGAGTACAATTACGAAGTCAAAACAGTGAAGATTAGTAGTAAAAATCCCTTAAGGTTCCAAAACAGTTGGCAGGAGGCCCAAATATGGCAATCAGCCCAAAACATGATGATAGCAAACAGTTTTCAATCAAATACGCAGTTAACAGTCATACGGGATGGACTAAGTCACAATCTCCAATGGTGCACGACCCCACGCTCATCATCTAGTGTGTGTCACCTCAAAGTAGCACAATGATGTGAAATCTGGGGTTTCAAATCATCATGACAACATTTACAATCATTACTCACCTCTATCCGGCCCAAACTCTAGCCCGTGATGCCCTTGCCTCTCGAATCAGCCTCTGAATGCTCCAAATCTAACCAAAATCAACCATCAAAATATGCTAAAGGAACACAGCCCACTCGAAGGAAAGCAAATTATAGCACCAATCCCGAAATTAACCAAAAGCCGACCCCCCGGGCCCACGTCTCGGAATCCGATAAAAATTACATCAATACTTTCTGACCCAGGGATTCCGCACTTGCGGTCCTATTTCCGCTTCTGTGGTCTAACCCACCGCATCTACGGTTTTCACTTAAAGGTCCTATTTCCGCATCTGCGATCACATTCCCGCACCTGCGCTACCGCAGGTGCGCTCCTTTAGCCTCTTCTATGGTTCCAGCTGATTCCCTCTTGGCCACATCTGTGGCTCCATCTCCGCTTCTATGAGTCCGCACCTACGGTCCCCTAGCCGCAAGTGCGGTTATGACAGCACTAGAAACACTTCAGCTACCAAACCCAACTCAAAATCCTTCCGTCAATCATACGAAATCACCCCGAGGCCCCCGGAACCTCAACCAAAAGCACAAACAAGTCATATACCACTATCCAAACTTATACCAATCTTCAAAACACCTCAAACAACATTGAATCAACCAAATCACATTGGATTCAAGCCTAAGGTTCCAAAAATCTTCCGAATTCTACTTTTGATCAAAAAGTCTATCAAACAACGTCTGAATGACCTGAAATTTTGTACACACATCCCAAATGACACTACAAACCTATTGCAACTCCCGAAATTCCATTCAGACTCCTATATCAAAATCTCACCTATCAACCGAAAAACGCCAAAATTCCAACTTTGCCAATTCAAGCCTAAATCTACTACAGACCTCCAAAACATGTTTCGATCACACTCCTAGGTCACAAATCATCTCCCGAAGCTATCTGAACCATCAGAATTCACATCCGAGCCCTTTTTCACATAAGTCAACATCCGGTTGACTTTTCCAACTTAAACTTACTCAAAAGAGAGTAAGTGTCTCAAACCATACCAAAACCTCTCCGAACCCGAGCCAACCAACCCGATAACACATAATACAGCTGAACAAGACAATAAGAAGCATAAATAAGGAAGACGGAGCGGTAACACATGAAACGACCGGCCGAGTCGTTACATAAACGGGTCTGTCAAATTGCCCTCTAATGTAATCTTCAACACTCTTGCATCACTTCTCTGAGTTATGTCCCGAATTCAGTGATATTTACGTTCAATATGTTTACTCCTTTTATGGCTTCTTGGTTCCTTCGAGTTTTCAACTGCGCCACTATTGTCACAATAAAGTACAATTGGTGCTTGAACCGAAGGAACTACATTAAGATCTTTCAGAAAGTTTCTATAACGACCCGACCGGTCGTTTTGAGCATTTTTACTTTGCTCAATAGTTTGGGGCACAAGTAGCTCCGTATGATGTATTAGGACTTGTGTGCAAAATTTGGGTTCATTCCAAGTTGATTTGATATGTTTCGGCGTAAGTTTTGGACGTCGAAAATTCGGAAGTTCATTAAGTTTGATTTGAGGTGCATATCGTCGCTTCGATATTGTTATGTGTGTTTTGAGGCCTCGAGTAGGTTCGTATTATGATATGGAACTTTTTGGTATGTTTAGATGGGGTCCTGAGGGGCTCAAATGAGTTTCAAATAGGTTTGGGTTGTGTTGCACTCGTTTTTCTTATGTTTCGACGTCGTTTCTTCAAGCATAAATGGTACCACGTTGAACAAATGAGCTCCGATTTCTGTTTTTATTGAAGCATTAGATCCGTATCATAATTACGGAGCCATACCAAAAAGAATCGTTAAATTTGGACATCGTATAATAATTTTATGGTCATTTTGTTAAGAATTGGGTTGCCAGATTTTGTCAGATTAATTAGGAAATTGTCACTGCTGCGAGTTTAAAAATCTGCACTATTTGTAAATATTAAAACTAATATATCTCCTTCAATATAAGGTCAAATGGAGTGACTCAAGAGCCTAACTTGACTAAAATTTCACAAGAAATCCATTGGAAGTATCAAAAGTAAGTTTTGAGATCTTTTGGCACAAGAAACGAGGTAAAATAGTGTTAAAATGAGGGTTTTATGCATTTAACATATTTTGAGTTGGGGAGCTCAAAATAGGGCAATATTTCGAGGCGCTTTTCAGCATATGAATAGGGGTAAGTGCTCTCTACTCGGTTTTGGTTATATTTTATGAATCAATCTTCTATTTTAGTTTTTGGTTGATGAATTTTAAAGAAGAAATTGGGGGTTTTGGCCTAAAGTTTCATAATATGAATTTTTGCATTTTGAACACGGATTCGGAATCGGATTTGAGTGAAACTAGTATGGTTGAACTCGTAATTGAATGGGTTGACGGATTTTGTAAGTTTTGTCGGGTTCCGAGGTGCGGGCCTAGGTTGAGCTTTTTGGCCGATTTTGGGCTTTTGATTAAAGATTCGACCTTTTTTAATTGGGATTGGTTCCTTTAGCATTGTTTGATATATTTGAGTTGTTTTTTATTAGTTTCGAGCCATTCGGATCTCGGAACGGACGTGATGGGATTTTTGGAGCATCGCCTGGCTTGCTCGGTGTCAGAATTAGCTTGTTTAAGATAACTCTTCTAAGCTTAGTAATGAGGGTATGAAACCCCGAACTACGTATTATGTGATTGGTATTGAGGTGACGCACATGCTAAGTGATGGGTGTGTGGGCATGTACCCTGTGAAATGGGACTCTGTTGTTCCCATGGCCCTGTATAGTGGCCCTATTTTGTTGATATTTGTGTTTTCATCATGTGATAAAGTAATTGAGCTGTCAATCATGCTAAATATCATATTCATGCTTTATGCTAATATTGTTTGTACCCATAGTGGTTATTTCTTGCTGTCATCTCACTGATTTCCATTGATAATTTGTACTCAGTCATATTCATACATTCATATCGTATCTCAGTCTCAATTGTTGTTGTTGATGCATCATATCATTGTTGTTGGGATAGTTTCATAATATTTTGAGCCCGTGAGCATGACTGGAGAGAGTGATGACTGAATGAGGCCGAGGGACTGATTGTGAGGATATATATAGATGGATCGGGCTACACGCCGCAGCGATATATGGATTGGGCTGCACGCCACAATGATATTGGGTCGGGCTGCACGCTGCAGCAATATATCGCTTGAGCTGTAGGAGCCCCTCCGGAGTCTGTACACCCCCAGTGAGTGCAGTCGACTATATATATATATATATATATATATATATATATATATATATATATATATGGATCGCATTTGTCACGATCCGAACCCCGAACCCGGTCGTGATGGCGCCTCTCGTGAAGACAAGGCCAGCCAATTAAACTCAATTCACTTTTTAAAATAGTTAAATAATATAAAAGCAGTCTAAACATGATTTAATGATAATAAGTAGCGAAAATACAACCCAACACAGCCCTAACCAGGGTGTCACAAGTCACGAGCATCTACTAGGATATAAATACAACTGAAAGTCTGAAGTGTACAAATACAGACTAATGAAATGAAGAGAGAGAAAAGCAGTGATGTGAACGTCGGCAGCTACCTTGCTAAACTCCGATGACTCTGCCTCAGATCAACCAAAATCTGCTACCGGGTGTATAAATACCTGAATCTGCACACAAGGTGCAGGGAGTGAAGTGAGTACTCCAACTCAGGGAGTAACAAATATAAATAATGACTGAAAGTAAGAAATCACGTAAAAACACAAGGCATTCCATACTGAAGCAGTAAAATCACTTAAAATAGTGAAAATTCAAGTGAAAGTCCCTTTCTCAACAAGTAAAACAAGTAATTGACAGGTAAATAAACAAATAAAAATTTGCCCCTCGGGCGCAGTATCAATAAATCCGCCCATCGGGCAAAATCTCAGACCAGTACTAGCTCTTCAGGCTCAAATCTCAGAACAATACCAACCCCTCGGGCTCAATCTCACGTCACAATGGGTACCCGCACTCACTGGGGGTGTACAGACTCCGGGAGGGGCCCTTTACAGCGTAAGCGCAATATTAAGCCATCTCGTGGCATCAAATCTAGGCCCTCGGCCTCATATCAATCAAGCCAACTCGTGGCATATTTATGTATCTCAGGCCCTCAGCCTCATATCAGTATCAATGTATCCTCACAACTAGGCCCTCGCCCTTACTCAGTCCAAAATCATCACAAGCCCCTCGGGCAATAGTAAAACAGTAATTCTCAGCCCAAAACATCATTTAAAAATATCATTTAAGTCTAAAAATTGAGTAAAAATGGCTGAGTAGTAAAACAATGGAAAATAACATGATTGAGTTCAAGTAATAAGTCAAAACAGTGAGGAAATAGTAATAAAAATCCCCGAAGGGTTCAAATAGTTGGCAGAAAGCCCAAATATGGCAATCAGCCCAAATCATGATGATAGCAAACAAGTTTCACGCAAATATGCAGTAAAATCATCAATCGGAACGGACCAAGTCACAATCCCCAATAGTTCATGACCCCACGCTCATCATCAAGCGTGTGTCTCACCTCAATATAGCACTACGATGTGCAAATCCGGGGTTTCAAACCGTCAGAGCATCATTTACAATCATTACTCACCTCGAACCGGCTAAATCTCTAGCTCGCGACGCCTTTGCCCCTAAAATCGGCCTCCACGCACGTCGAATCTATCCAAAATCAGAATGAATACATCACAATATGCTAAGGGAACAAAGCCCAAGCGAAAACAATCAACAAAGGGCACGATTCCCGAAATTACCAAAACCTGAGGCTCGATCCCACGTCTCGGAATCAGGTAAAATTTATATTTTCAGAATCCTCATACCCTCACGAGTCTAACCATACCAAAATTATCCAATTCCGGTACTATTTGGTCCTTCAAATCATCATTTTATATTTTTGGAAGATTCCACAACTTTTCTTCCCAAATTCCATCCCAAATCACGAATTAAATGATGAATTCAATGATAGATTCATGTATTCTAGCCAATTCTGAGTTAGAATCACCTACCCGATGAATTTCTTGAAAAACCATCGAAAAATCGCCAAAATCCGAGCTCTCTAGGTCAAAATATTAAATAAAACCCAAAACCTCGTATTTATAGAGTACCCCACAGATTTCCACCTCTGCGGACCGCACAAAAACGACCGCGGTACGCACAAAAATGACTACGGCCACACAGGTTTTCATCTGCAGTGACAGGCTTAAGTATTTTGGCCATAACCTTCTCTACATATGTCCAAATTACGGTATCTTTACCTTTCTAGAAATTAAACACGAAGGGCTACAACTTTCATTTTTAAATCATCGCAAAATTCCTTGTAGATAAAAAGATATGAGCTTCCGAAGTAGGACCAGTGAAATGTTCCCCACCGCGGCCGCACTGCATTTTGTGTGGTCCGCACAACACCTACTGCGGCCGCACTTCATTTTGTGTGGACCGCGTTTGTGGGTTCCGAGGCCTGCAACCCTTTTGGACCTGCTACAGCTATTATTTTCGGCCTAAAACATCCCGAAAATTGTACTAACACATCCCATGACATTGTTCAAACTTGTTCAAAACTTCGGAACGCTCACAACAACATCAAATCACCAATTTAACATAGGATTCAAGCCTAAGAACTCCAAGAACTCTTAAATTATGCTTTCGATCAAAAAGTCCATCAAATCTCCTCCAAATGACCTGAAATTTTGCACACACATCACAAATGACACAACAGACCTACTCCCATTTCCGGAATTCCATTCCGACCCCGATATCAAAATCTCACCTATCAACTGGAAAACGCCGAAATCTCAATTTCGCCAATTCAAGCCTAAACCTTCCACGGACTTTCAAAATGCATTCCGATCACGCTTCTAAGTCCCAAATCACCTAACGGAGCTAACCAAGCCATAAAAATTCCAATCCGAGATCAAATACACACAAGTCAAATCTTGGTCAAACCTTTCAAACCTTAAGCTTTCAACTGAGACTATTCTTCCAAATTCATTCTGATTAACCTGAAACTCAACACCAACGATTTACATAAGTCATAATATACCACACGGGGCAAGTCATGCCTGAGAACTGGTGAGCGAAGTGCAAAAGCTCAAAACGACCGGTCAGGTCGTTACATCCTCCCCCACTTAAACATACGTTCGTCCTCGAACGTGCCCAGAGTTGTTCCAAAAGCCAACCAATTGCTGAATAACCTCACCATGCACATACCTGGGGGTGATCCCACGTCACCCTATCTCACATAGGTTCGATAGCACAATATAACTGAAATTTTACAATCCTTCCTAGTCCATAAACCATAGAACCACATTTCCACTTCTAAAATCATCAACACGATCAGAATCTCACATATATACTGTAAATAAGTCCGAACAAGCTGTAACAAACCATATATGCTATCTCTGATGCAATCACATGATATACCATATAACTCCACACTTGTAGTGATAACTTCTAACCACAGCAGATGCACACAACATCTGCATACCGATAGAAAAACTCTTATCAACTAAAGTCTTATCCCAACACTTTCATATACTGCCAATGATCACTAAGACACGCGGTAAGCCATAACCATTTCCCAGATCAACCATTCATGAAGCCACTTCTTCCTTGGCAACTACCACAGCAAATTTCTGAACCAAAGCTCGATACTATCCTTCCCACATGCTGAAATCACATCCGTTCGTATTTATTAATGATCCCCAACGATCTCCTCTAATCCAACACATTACTCCGGTGACATGACACATCCATACAGGCCTAAGCCACAACTTGCACAATACACGCACCAATACGCAACAGTCCGAACATACTCAAATCATGAAATGACTCAAATGAAAGAGTTGTACCTCAGGTTCACCAGTACCACCACAACACAAGGCTAAGAACCTGTCTCACATCATAGGAACAGAATACACGAATCTAACCTGCAAGGTCATACCTCCACATAACTTTGTTGTGATGTGCGATCCTATCCAACACTACTCCACATGAACCACCTTAAGTCACATTGCTCGAACTCGACAACCACGCACAATTCGATGTCTAGAGCCAAAGCAAATCATCATACCCACGATGAAGCAAATAACATACACCACACTAACCCGAAAGGACATAACCAATATGCCATTCACTGAGCAACACTCAATCACTCTTCCCGCTCGACTTCCACTATGAAACCCCAATAGAACCGCACCATATGTGCCCATAACCAACAAATCATAACATTTTGCAACACAGAAAGGTAACTCATAGGTCTCCCCGGATTACTAATAAGCTCAATAACCGACGAATCAACACCTTTCTCAACAATACAATTCGGAGCCAACCAAGCCGACTCAAGTTAGAACACACATCCATATTGGCCTGCCAACGAACTCCTTATCAAGGAAATCCTGAAGCTGCTCCTTCCACCCCTTTAACTCTGCCGGTGCCATACGATACGGTTCCCAGCATCAATTCAATACCGAATTCAACAACCTGCCCGACGACATGCCCGGCCACAAGAAACATATCCGAAAAGTCCCTCACCACCGGAACTGAATCAATGGTAGAAGCCTCTACACTAACATCCATCACGAAAGCCCAAATAAGAAAGACAATCCTTCCCAGCCGTTTGCTGGGTCTTTGAAATATAAAACCACTCCACTAGGAATAATCCGTCGAACCTCGCCACTCAATCTGTGACATTTTCCGGCATAGCCAACAGCGTCGCCTTAGCGTAATAGTCCAGAATGATACCACACAAAGACAAACAATCTGAACCCAATATCATATCCAAAATATACCATACCAAGCAACAAACGATCTGCTCGGGTCTCCAAATCCCGATAGTCACTAAACAATGCCGATACACACGACTCACAACCACTACATAGCCTGAATATGAGAACTTCCCGTCTCCAACTCCATATGGTCCATGAATCAATATATCTAGTCCCAATCCCGCCGTTCGAATGCATATCACACCTCAAATACCCAATCATTCCACGAGAGATAAATTGGAATTCCTCTGTGCTACCAAGCAAACTCGAATATCAGCAGTCGATCTAACAAGAAAAATGTTGCAATACTACCGAAGTATCATCAACTTAATCACATTGCCCTTTCTGAAACATATGCCCTCGTCAAATCACCACAAATTATCAATACCATTTTCTTAATCATCCGAAGACCCTTTCTCTAATTATCTGAAGCTCGTTCCTCTAATTATCTGAAACTACCCGCCGCCTAAGAGTTTGTGACCTTCCTTTCAAAACCGAACCGCAACCTTACACACGCGATTCTCAATCCTTCACAACATACCGCATAACCCGAACCATCCTAGGATAACCATGAGAATTTCATATCCCTTCCGAACCACAAGCAACTATGCATTTCACTAGCCAAGAACTTCCCATTGATCCCATCTAGAAGACAACCACTATACATCCCATGCTCCTCACGCCAATAGGAAAAATATACCTCTCTATCTGTGGTGAAAACCATCTAGAACTCCCTGAATTCCTTTTGCACAACACTAACTCATCTGGACTGAATCCTTCTAACTCAACCGAGCTACGCATGTCACTAAAACCCAAAAGAATTGCCGCGAAACACCTGCAGAGACTCGTTACCTCGTAATCACCCAAGGAACTAATCATATCCTTACCATACCGATCTGGCCTACTACCACGCTATCCCATCTATCCGAGTTCCTTCTAATTTACCTTCAACTTGATACTTCATTTTGCTATAACACCAAAATCCTTGACCAGACTCGCCATACGAGACCCAAGCATAAAGCCACACCGTCCTACAAATCATAAGCCACTAACTACTCTCTCAAATATCCCCTAAAGCACCACATTCAAAATACTTTCCCTGAAGAGACTTCCTGTGAATCTAAAGCCATTACCTTTACCTTCCTGATACTGATGTGTAGAATTCATAATGATATAAAAATACCACGAGTCTTGACACCCTCCAATACAAACCTCAGTTTCTAGCCAAATATACAACTTGAATTTCTCCAATCATTACATGTAAAATCTTGAGCCCATTAGAACCATTCTCGAGAGTCATCCACGCTACTCAAACCACAATTAGACCGATCAAATGAACCGGACAACCTGTGCTCCATTAGAACTCCGGCATCGCAGAATGTAACCTCACCTTAATGCAACCAAGCAACTTCCTGTTCTATGCACCGTACCTCCTTTACCAATAACAACTCAAGTTATTCCATGATTCTCATACACCCATAAAGCATAACATAACCTTTATTGAAATTTCCTTTACTCGAGCCATCCTCGGTCTTAACCCCCGTAAGCCATAACTGATTCACCAGTATGCCTCAAACTGGAACCAACATAGTACATAACCGTGTAATCAACTAATCAATAGCAGACTCCCCCACTTGGCTCAAAGCCACAGATCAAAACACAGAATAACTCATAATGTATACTCTATTACCGCCATAATACCATAGTGAGATTAAACTCAATCCTTCATGAGCTCGTGCAACACAAACCATCTAGTACTTCAAATCCTCTGCAACTCTCGCATTCACCCTTGTAATAGGCAAGTCCACTTTCTTAAGCGACCCAAATTCAAATTGCAACACACATATTACACTGGTAGGAGAGATCTTCCAACAAATAACATAAGGATCACACAAACTTCAGAACACTCCGCAGGAGATAACCCACCTGCTTTGCCTCAAACTAACATCTCTTTACCGCAGTCACTTAATCTTCCTGAGTCTGAACTCATATCACAACGTGAATTCTACTTCACTTCCCAACTAGGCAACATGAAAAGATCCTTCAACACGCCCACAACTTGGGCCATACATTAAATCACGATGAAAATCAAGCACCAGATAGTTCTTACTACCCCCAAGTAGACCCTTCTCATCTCATTCAAATCATATGAACACATCTCGCAGTCACATCATACTCATAACATAGTCATCTAGCCATCACTTCCACTAATAGGGACACTATCGAACATATAAATTCAAAAAGCACGTGCTCACACAATCAGCACCTCAATGCTCAAGCTACTGGCAAAACCCGGCCTCAAGTCCTCCAGACTGACCCAACATCAACGCACAGAGATCACATCTCGCCCCTCGATCAGGGGATCACAAGCCATTGAGGCACATCTGATACTGAGCGCTCATGCGCGTATACGAACGCGTGGAAGGAATTCAAGAGTTACTTTTCAAGCTGAATCAAGGACGCACGATTAGAATTCAAGAATGTGAAGTTTTCCTAAAGGTTTTGCAGCCTCTCGAGGATAAATACAAACATCTCCGTACCGATCCGCGAGACTCTACTAAACCTGCTCATGACTCGTGAGACCTATGTAACCTAGGCTCTGATACCAACTTGTCATGACCCGAACCCCGAACCCGATCGTGATGGCGCCTCTCGAGAAGACAAGGCCAGCCAATTAAACCAAATTCACTTTTTAAAATAGTTAAACAATATAAAAGCAGTCTAAACATGATTTAATGATAATAAGTAGCAGAAATATAACCCGACACAGCCCTAACCGGGGTGTCACAAGTCACGAGCATCTACTAGGGTATAAATACAACTGAAAGTCTGAAGTGTACAAATACAGACTAATGAAATGAAGAGAGAGAAAAGCAGTGCTACGAACATCGGCAGCTACCTTGCTAAACTCCGATGACTCTACCTCAGATCAACCAAAACCCGCCACCGGATGTATAAATACCTGAATCTGCACACAAGGTGCAGGGAGTTACGTGAGTACTCCAACTCAGGGAGTAACAAATATAAATAATGACTGAAAGTAAGAAATCACGTAAAAACACAAGGCATTCCATACTGAAGCAGTAAAATCACTTAAAACAGTGAAAATTCAAGTGAAAGTCCCTTTCTCAACAAGTAAAACAAGTAATTGACAGGTAAATAAACAAATAAAAAGTTGTCCCTCGGGCACAATATCAACAAATCCGCCCCTCGGGCAACATCTCAGAACAGTACCAGCCCCTCGGGCTTAAATCTCAGAACAATACCAGCTCTTCGGGCTCAATCTCACGTCACAATAGGTACCCACGCTCACTGGGGGTGTACAGACTCCGGGAGGGGCCCTTTACGGCGTAAGCGCAATATTAAGCCATCTCGTGGCATCAAATCTAGGCCCTCGACCTCATATCAATCAAGCCACCTCGTGGAATATTTATGTATCTTAGGCCCTCGGCCTCATATCAGTATCAATATATCCTCACAACTAGGCCCTCGGCCTTACTCAGTCCAAAAATCATCACAAGCCCCTCGGGGCAATAGTAAAACAGTATTTCTCAGCCCAAAACATCATTTAAAAATATCATTTATGTCTCAAAACTGAGTAAAAATGGCTGAGTAGTAAAACAGTGGAAAATAACATGATTGAGTTCAAGTAATAAGTCAAAACAGTGAGAAAATAGTAATAAAAATCCCCGAAGGGTTCAAATAGTTGGCACAAAGCCCAAATATGACAATCAGCCCAAATTCTGATGATAGCAGATAAGTTTCAGTCAAATATGCAGTAAAATCATCAATCGGAACGGACCAAGTCATAATCCCCAATAGTGCACGATCCCATGCTCATCATCAAGCGTGTGTCTCACCTCAATATAGCACTACAATGTGCAAATCTGGGGTTTCAAACCCTCAGAGCATCATTTACAATCATTACTCACCTTGAACCGGCTAAATCTCTAGCTCGCGACGTCTTTGCCCCTCAAATCAGCCTCCACGCGCGTCGAATCTATCCAAAATCAGAACGAATACGTCACAATATGCTAAGGGAACAAAGCCCAAGCGAAAACAATCAACAAAGGGCACGATTCTCGAAATTACCAAAACCCGAGCCCCGGGCCCACGTCTCGGAATCAGGTAAAATTTACATTTTCAGAATCCTCATACCCTTACGAGTCCAACCATACCAAAATTATCCAATTCCAGTACCATTTGGTCCTTCAAACCATCATTTTATATTTTTGGAAGATTCCACAACTTTTCTTCCCAAATTCCATCCCAAATCACGAATAAGATGAATTTAATGATAGATTCATGTATTCTAGCCAAATCTGAGTTAGAATCACTTACCCCGATGAATTTCTTGAAAAACCTTTGAAAAATCGCAAAAATCCGAGCTCGCTAGGTCAAAATATTAAATAAAACCCAAAACCTTGTATTTATAGAGTACCCCACAGATTTCCACCTCTGCGGACCGCACAAAAACGACCGCGGTCCGCACAAAAATGACTACGGCCACACAGGTTTTCATCTGCAGTGACAGGCTTAAGTATTTTGGTCATAACCTTCGCTACAGATATCCAAATTATGGTATCTTTACCTTTCTAGAAACTAGACATAAAGGGCTACAACTTTAATTTTTGAATCATCTCAAAATTCCTTGTGGATCAAAAGATATGAGCTTCCGAAATAGGACCAGTGAAATGTTCCCCACCGCGGCCGCACTGCATTTTGTGCGGACCGCACAGCACTTACCGCGGCCGCACTTCATTTTGAGCGGACCGCGCTGGTGGGTTTCGAGGCCTGCAACCCTTCTAGACCTGCTACACCTATGATTTTCGGCCTAAAACATCCCGGAACCTACCCGGAATTTCAAACCAATTGTACGAACACATCCCATGACATCGTTCAAACTTGTTCAAAACTTCGGAATGCTCACAACAACATCAAATCACCAATTTAACATAGGATTCAAGCCTAAGAACTCCAAGAACTCTTAAATTATGCTTTCGATCAAAAAGTCTATCAAACCTCGTCCGAATAACTTGAATTTTGCACACACATTAAAAATGACACAGCGGACCTACTCCCATTTCCGGAATTCCATTCCGACCCCAATATCAAAATCTCACCTATCAACCGGAAAACGCCGAAATCTCAATTTCGTCAATTCAAGCCTAAACCTTCCACAGACTTCCAAAATGCATTCCGATCACGCTCCTAAGTTCCAAATCACCTAACGGAGCTAACCAAGCCATAAAAATTCCAATCCGAGATCAAATACACACAAGTCAAATCTTGATCAAACCTTTCAAATCTTAAGCTTTCAACTGAGACTGTTCTTCCAAATTCATTCTGATTAACCTGAAACCCAACACTAACGATTTACATAAGTCATAATATAACACACGGGGCAAGTCATGCCCGAGAACTGGCGAGCGAAGTGCAAAAGCTCAAAACGATTGATCAAGTCGTTACAGCGTTGCACTCCGCAACAGTTATTATACAGCGCTGAGTGATTTAGTGTGTTGAGTATTGAGCTTAGTAAGAGAGGATGCAAGGTAATGAGATTGAGTACTCTGAGAGTGTGAGTACATGTTTCATCTTCGAGATACATGGCATTCACATACATACATGACATATAGGCATAGAGATGCATTCTTCCTCATGCTATATAGTATCACGTCATTCATGACTTATTATATACATTGATATGTGGGTATGGAGAGACACTTTATACTTGTTATCTGGAAAGAAAATGAAACATTTTATTTATTGTGGAAAGGATATTTGAAAAATTACAATTTTAAAACTTACTCGTACTTTTGGCATTTTCGGTAAGAGATCTGGGATTTTCTTTACTGAGATATTTGAAAAGCATGACCATTTTCTGGAACTGTGAACGAGTTGAGTGTTTTACTTTTGAGATATCTCTTTTATACTTGAATTTATGTTGTTATGAACTGTTGTCGAAATATTGGCTTTGGACCTGATCCTATGTTAGCTCGTCACTGCTTTCAACTTGAGGTTAGGTTTGTTACTTTTTGAGTACATGGGGTCGGTTGTACTCATACTGCACTTCCTGCACATTGCGTGCAGATCCCAAATGTCGATGTTGCTACGTTCGATGGTTGCTGGATTTGAAGGTGTACCTGCGTCCTTGATGTAGCTACCTCTTGATCATGGTAGCCTTAGCTTTATAAAACTCTGCTTATGTACTTTTCAAATAGAAGATGTATTTTCTTCATATCGGCTTTATGAACTCTATTCTTAAAAGCTCATGATTTGTACTACCAGTCCTTGGGAAATGTATAAAATTCAGTTAACTTCTCTATTTAATTGTTTGGTTGACTTTAATGAAATTGGATAGTTATTAGTTGGCTTACCTAGCGGGTTGGGATAGGTGCCATCACGACTAGTGGATTTTGGGTCGTGACAGTTCCTGAGCCAAACAGCCTCTTTAGCTGCCTCAGATGCAGCCACATATTCGGCTTTCATGGTGGAATCAGCAACATATGATTGCTTGATGCTCCTCCAAATTATGGCTCCACCTCCTAAGGTAAAAACATATCCTGAGGTAGATTTTCTAGAGTCTCTATCTGACTGGAAATCTAAATCAGTATAGCCAATGGGTGCAAGATCACCTGAGTAATACACCAACATATAATCCCTAGTCCTTTTCAAGTACTTGATTAGATGCTTAACGGCAATCCAGTGTTCTCGTCCAGGGTTAGACTGAAATCTACTAACCATGCCAACAACAAAGCAGATGTCATGTCTAGTACATATCATAGCATACATAAGACTCCCTACAGCAGAAGCATAAGGGACCGCCTTCATATTTTCTATCTTATTAGTCATTTTTGGGGACTGATCTTTCGACAGAGAGATTCCATGTCTAAAAGGGAGAAACCCTTTCTTGGAATCTTGTATGCTAAACCTGGTGAGAATAGTATCAATATAAAGTGCTTGGGACAATCCTAATATCCTTTGCTTGCGATCTCGCATAAGCTTGATCCCAAGGATATGTGCTGCCTGTCCCAAGTCTTTCATATCGAAACGTGAGGACAACCATTCCTTTACTGAATTCAACATGCTCACATTATTTCCTATGAGCAAAATATCATCTACGTACAAAACCAAAAATGTAACTTTATCTCCATTCCACTTCTTATAGACACAAGACTCATGTTCACATTGATCAAAACCTAAGGTTTTAATCGATGCATCAAAACAAGTGTTCCATGCCCTAGAAGCTTGTTTCAATCCATAAATGGATTTCTTTAATTTATACAACATGTGCTCATTGCCACTTTTTATGAAACCAACTGGTTGTGCCATATAGATGCACTCATCAAGACTTCCATTTAGAAAAGCGGTCTTGACATCCGTTTGCCAGATCTCATAATCGTAATGAGCAGCAATGGATAAGAGAATCCTAATGGATTTAAGCATGGCTACTGGCGAAAAGGTTTCCTCATAATCCCTTCTTTTTTAGTAAACCCTTTTAAACAATCCTAGCTTTAAAAGTTTACACTTTTCCATCCACTCCTCTCTTTTTCTTATAGATCCATCTACAACCAATGGGTTTGACTCCAGTAGGTGGTTCTACAAGATCCCAGACTTGATTGGAGTACATGGACTCCATTTCAGATTTCATAGCATCAACCCATTTATCAGCATCTATATCCTGTAGTGTTTCGTCGTAATTAATAGGTTCTGTATTAGGCTCTTCAGGAATTCTATCATAAGATTCTCCCAAGAGCATAAACCGGAGATGTTTTCTAATAATTCTCCCACTACGACTAGTCACTACAGGCAGAGGCTGATTTTGTTGTTGAATCACAACATTATTTTCTGGAACTAAAGCCTCAATGTTATCCTCCACACCTTGCGGTGCTGGGATATCATTAATTTCTTCCTGGAGTGCAGGCTGCAGAACAATTTCAGGTTGTTCAACAATTTGAGGTTGCTCAACAATCTAAGGTTGCTCAACATTACTCTCACTACTTTGGGGTAGTGAGATGTTAGGCAATTGCTCTCGTGCAATCTGCTGCATATTGACATTTCTCCCACTACAATAATGCAGTGGTATGTCAATACTGGATTCAGGGATACGTTCTAGAGATGAGTCTTTAGTTACTCCATTATTTAATTCCTGTAAAACTAGTATATTTCTAAGAATATGATTCGTTAAATAATCCTCTTCTAAAAATCTGGCATTTGTCGTAACAATTACCTTCTGTTCTTTGGGACAATAAAACAAACCGCCTTTAGTTCCTTTTGGATATCCAATAAAAATGCACACTTCTGTCCTTGATTCTAATTTATCCATTTTCCCTTTCAGCTGGACAACCCCAAACCCGAATATGCCGTAAACTTGGCTTGCGCCCAGTTCAAAAATTCTACTGGAGTTGAAGGTACTGACTTTGAAGGAACCAAATTTAAAATGTAATTTGTTGTTTCTAAAGCATATCCCCAAAAGGAAGAAAGCAAATCGGAATAACTTAACATTGATTTAACCATTTCCATAAGGGTCCTATTTCTTTTTTCTACCACACCATTTTGTTGTGGTGTTCCTGGGGCAGATAATTGAGATGTAATTTCACTATCTGATAAGTATTTTATGAATTCCGCAGAAAGGTATTCACCACCACGATCAGATCGCAATGTTTTGATATATTTATCATGTCGTTTCTCCGTTTCCGTCTTAAATTCTTTAAATTTCTCAAAGCATTCTGACTTACATCGCAACAGATAAATATATCCATATTTTGAGTAATCATCTGTGAAAGTCACAAAATATTCAAAACCACCTCTTGTTTGTATATTCATAGGGTCACACAAATCAGAGTGAATTAATTCTAGCTTATCACTGGCTTTATTTCCTTTTGAGGCAAAATGTCTCTTGGTCATTTTACCTTCTAAACAGGATTCACATGTTGGTAGTGACTCCACTTTCAATGAACTCAAAGGTGTATCAGAGACCAATCTCGAAATCTTATTTAGATTTATATGACCTAGACATAAGTGCCACAAATAGTTTGACTCAATTCAGAAATACGTTTTCTTTTATGTGGCAGATTAATGTTATTTGATTCTTTTGGTTGTTGTAGCACATGAGGAGATATATCAAGAATAAAAAAGGTCATGTACTCTAGCAGCAGTGTAGATAAAACATTTATTAAACTTAACATGTATCATACAAAACATGTATCAATAAACAACACGTTTTATTTCATGTTGTATTACATTATCTAGTTAGATGTAAGACGGCATCTGATACCAATTATTAGAACATGCGCAGCGGAAGCAAGCATACAATTCAGGCATCAAATACATGTAAACTAGACAATGCTATAATCACAAGATTAGAATCACTAACCTCTTAGAAATAGTTGCACAAATCTTCCAAACAGCAAGAATCCAGAGCTGCAGCTTCTGCTATATGCCTAGTAAAACCTTGGACGATTTTGCTTTTAGGTGGGCAAGAACAATACAATCTAAAATCTATGAACCCCTAGTGAGAATGTTTTATGACAATTTTTGCTCTAGTAAGTCTGACAAGTTGGAATCCTTAGTATTAGGAAAGTGCATCGTTCTTGATTGTACTGTGTTTGATTCAATCTTCCAGCGTAAGTGTTCTGGTTTTCCCATGCTTTTCAAAAATTCTTGGATTGATGGTTTTAAAATCACTTTTGATCAAGCAAAATGATGTATTGCTGAGTGTTCATCTGAATCCCTCCCAAACCAGTTAGGTTCAAGTGATGTTAGCTTTGAAACTCGTGTTCTAGCCCACATTATTGCAACTACTTTGCTCCCTCGTACTGGCTCTTTCTGCACCTTCTCTCAAAGAGATACTTTTCTTGTCTATTGCCTTGTGACCAAACTCAAGGTCAAACTGTCCTCCTAGGTCATAAATTTTATGATTGAAAGTGCTGATGATCCCACCAGTCTGCCCTATGGCATGGCCATCACTCACATTCTGGAAGCTCATAACATCTCTATCTCTAACTATCCCTTCGTCTCTGTTTCAAAATCTTACAATTCAAGGGCGTTTGCTAATATGGGATGTGTGTGTGTGAAGGGCTCCTGGGGTTAAGAAATAGGAAGGTGAGATCAAGCATGTTCAGCCTGATCCCAAGACCAAAGCCTATGTTTCCCATCACAGCCTTAGTAATCCTGACCTTGCTGAGAAACTGACTGCCATTGAAACCAGCTGACCACCATTAAAGATCTTCTTGCTGCTACTCAGTCCACTGTTGGGGATATGTACGCAATCTCCAAAGAGACAGGGTCTGATGTTTCAAAGATAAGGGTTGCAATTTTTAGAGTTAGGGAAAATGCAGTCAAGACATTCAAGGAAGTACACGACAGGCTTGATGAAGTGACTGTCTCAGCCAATGCTAGCTTTGATTAATTGAAGGAGGCGATTTTGCAACACTCTTACTTATTTCCTGCATCGTTAGTATGGAAGTTTCAAACAGTTTTTTTTTATGTGCTGTTTTGGACTGGATAACCACTCGTTGGATATTTTTTTTCTTTTCTTGTTTTGCTATAACTCTGCATGCATATAATGCATTTCCTGCTACAATTATGCTTTAGTGTATTGTTGTTTTTATCCTCTTTGTTGATGTCAAAAAGGGGGAGAAGACTGCTATCCATATATTCATGCAGGCACATTCATTGCACGGGGAGTCGACTATAAATACTACAGGAGAAGTCGACTAAAGGAAGTAGTCCCAATGGCACCTATTGAGGGGGAGTCAATTGCACTCATTGAGGGGGAGTAAAACACAAAAGGAAAAGAAGCACTGAGAATCCGGCAAGAAAATCAATCAGAGATAGCTTGAAGAGCTAAAAAGGAAAAAAAGCATTGAAGATGGAAGGACCCAGATTTAAGGAGCAAATCCGGAGCTATCAAGACTTAAAGATGGAAAGCTGTCAAAGTCCACACACCAAGGAAGAGTAACGGGAATTAAGCTTATTCTTGGAAAGAATCAATTTCTTTCCAAGGATCAAATCTCTTGGGTTGGCAAATTTCTTCAGTAACGGTCTCCTACAAAGTATTTATACACAACCTTAAGACTTAGAGATACATACTTTGATCAAACTAGTTACCCTCTCTTTGTTTTACTGCAAACAAACATTGTAGCTCTACTAAATCTGCTGTGTAACAAGTTAGAGAAGAAAGAGAAAAAAATACCGGGGAGACATTGTATCAAGAAAAGATGAATGACATAAAAACTGAGTTGTTGGTGTAAACTACACCATTACTTTGTACTCAAGAAACTCAATCATTGAAACAGAACTCCCTTGCAACCCAAGAGGATTGGACTAGGATTCACATTGAATTCAAACCAGTATAAAAACTTCGGTGTCTTTAATTCCTACACTTTACTTCTGCATTTTAATTTTGCACCTCTTGATATCTCGCTATTACATCTAGTCGACTAATTGAAAAACTAATCAACTTATAACAATTAATTTTAAAAATAAACACTTAACCCCCTCTTGTACTTTCATTATGCAGTATAAACTAATCAAGACGCCCCAAAAGCAGCCTGTGAATTTCAACTCTAAAGTGCAAACTGCAATTTAAAATGTGACATCCAATAAAGAAAAGCTTAAGTAAATGAGAGTTCCACATTCGTTTACAGGAAAAAACAAGGTAACAATCACAAATACGTTGAGTTCTCCGGAAGGATAAGAGAAAATCAAAGGTCTGTTAAATAAAGTTACAACACATACTTGTCGAAAATATCTGCTTTGACAAACATGCCGAGCAAGACAAGATAAACAGCAAACTAGGGAGATTATCATCATCAACTTTCTCAAAGTGCACTTTGATCCACTGTTCTGGATCAGTCAAGTACACCGCTAGTGTCTTTTATAAAACAGACAGGACTTACATCGAGGGAATACACAAGGAAGCAGCCAGTGTTGAACCGATCACCTCATCGCACATGCCAGCACCCTCATGAACCTTCTTGCTGTCAGCTCGGGGACTACCTCCTGAGCTGCTGTTTGAGAGTGAAACAAAGGTTGACTTCTGCAGGACACCCCTAGGAGATGATCCAAATGGAGGGCTGGTATCCCACATCTCTGTTGCCAGGTTCAGAGCTGAAGAGTTCTTGCCATCTCCTGCATTACCAGCAGTACTATTCAGGACCTCGCCTAGTGGTCCACCAAGTGCATTTTCCCAGGATACTGGTAACCAATTAACTGTCTTTTGCATAGGTTTACCATGGCTATTTGTTACTCCCAAGCCCATTTGAATCGGGTCAAAATCACGAGATAACCTTAAGGGTGAAAGAGCGAGCTTCTCTTGACAAGGAGAATTCGATGATGATGAGAAATCTGAGGCAGCCATGGGAATGGACATAGACAGTTGAGTCCAGTCTGATTTTAGTTCTTCGGGCCAAGATGCAGAGGCACGTGAAGACTGTTCCTTAGTCCAGCCATCAATGAAATGGTGAACTGGATGTTGTTCACTTTGTTCTTGGTCATTGAAATCTATGAAAGCATTAGAATTCTTAGGATTTACAAAGGAACTTCTTTGTGAAGGATTGAGAAGGGAATCTGACGAGACAAGTCCAAATTCTGACAGCGACGACAGTTCAAATCCATTATGTTGCTTTTGAATCGAAATAGCTGAGTCCTTGGGCTTCAAACCAATTGTTGGAGATATCATAGAGACACCTTTATGATCTTGCATTCTGTCATATACATACTTTTTTTAGACAGGATTCTGTCATTTACATACTTACTAATTAGGACCAAAGAATAATAAACATGTAATGCATTTCCAGTTCCTTTTTCCTTCTATCCCTGCAGGTCTTGATGACAAGTTAACAACCCTTTTTCATTATTAAAACCTAGAGAAGAAATTTCAAATTTCGGTTTAACACCTAAGAGAAAATAAAGATATCTATTTCAAGGTTGAGAAGGAGATGAAAGCATTATAATGTGCATATCAACTAGCTGTCATTACTTAAGCATTTAGTACCTGTTGACAAGCTGCTCAGTGGAAGGATTGGCAGCAGTGGGCTGCAAGCTATTAAACTGGTGCTGAACAGCACCAAGGCTGTTGGATGTGCCGCTGCTGGATATCACCATCGCTGATGAGGAGGGTGCGACTGATGCCACCTTTGAATTGGTGGATCCAGCGACAGCATGGCCATTCTGACCTTCCACAGGCTTTCTTGAACGATGGCGACCTCTGTTTATGTGCCTTTCACAGTACTTCTGATCAGGGACAGCTTCTCGTGAGCACCGCCATTTCTTTCCATCTGTTCGACGACACCTACCAGGCTCTGGATCGGTGTTGCCAGTGAAACCAAGATGGAAAGTACCCCATCCCCCTACAGGTACCACAAAGTAGGGAAAAGATGAACAAAAAGAAAAGCAAGAGAAAGAACAGAAAAGAAAATGTACGAGACTGAATAATTGATAAACGACTTTAGGGAAAGAAAGTCAAAAAAACTATGACAAAGTGTCAACCCTTACAATGCACCAGTATCCTCTAACCCTTCAAAAATTAAAAGATCTTATGTACATTTCCTAGAAAACATGTATGTAAATCACCTAGAGTGTGAGGACCCTCAACAAATATGTGCACAAATGGTAGAGAAACTAAACTCAGAAATTTATAAGTAATTAAAAGCTGAGAAATTAGTTATCATAGGCCATAAGTTTGATTATTTATAGTTGAAAAGAAAAAGAGACAAGCAAACAAATAAGTATTGATAGAAAACAACTCATTTTAGAATGTTCTTCATGCTCTTAAACACAGTGTGTATCATAGATCAAAAAGGGTATATTATAAGTGAAACCAATGTGCAAAAAGATGCCACATAATATAGCAAGAGAATCCCAAATTCAGGTACAGAGATACTTAAGTAGTTACGGAGGATTAATTAATAGAACTGGATTAGTACTGAGTGAAAATCCTTAGAGAATCCAATAAAAGTTTAAAGGTTCCAATTGTTTGAGAGATATTGGCAACTCCACAACAAAATCCTGAGCCAAACAAGCAACAAGGTTTTAGGCTCCGAAGAGTCATTTGGAGCAGACTTGCCATGCAGAGATAGTAATATATGTACTGTGATTCAGTGAATAATGATACATGGATATCTATGCAATGAATATATGTAGTGATTGCAATGCAGAGATCGTGATACCAAAGGCAACACTTAGTTTTATCTTATGCACATAATCTTATAAAATAACACATAGATTCTCACGTAATTATGCATGTATCAGTTATGCACAGTTTTATACTCAAAACCAATAATCTATTAGGACTCTTATATGTGGATCAGAGTGAAAATACATGGTAAGCAAAAGTGAAATTCTTACAATTGGAGGCATAAGATCCAGAGGACAAGCCAGAAAATGCATAAGGGTTGAGAGACTTCTTAAGAGGAATGAGCAACTGGTGAGGGACTGGTACATTTGCCACAAGGTGCTTATAGATCAAAGCCTGATGTTCCAATTCCATCCACTGAGATGGAGTAAATGGACCTCTGAACCTCGCAACAAAAGCGCCACGCGTGCTTTCGTTTGAACCTCCAGAGGCATAAGCTGAACCAAGAAAAAGCACAAGCTAAGAAAGTAGACTTGTTGAACAAAATCAATAGGAGAACTTGCACAGTATAGTGAATAACAGATCAAAAGATAAGGAAACAGAAAGATCAATTAACAAAAGGCACATAAGGTTGACTGAACTTCATAAATATCTGAGACTCAAATATCAAAAAGTCTGATCTTTTCTTTCTTTTTCTCTTTCCCTTTTTTTCCTTCGTGCACCTACTTTATTGCACCCTTTACTTTTTACATTCCTTAAATCATGTTTCAGATTTACCCAATATGTGCATGAAATTACCAGATTTTCCACCCAGTATAGGATATCATTGACAAAGATTCTTCACAAGTTCCAACTACTTTTTTTCCTTTTTGTGTTTTTCTTCTATTGACAAGACCATCAGAATGTATAGAATACCTCTTTTCTAACATCTACAGTATTTCTTTGAAAAGACCCATCTTCTGTACAGGAAATAAAACAGCTAAACGTGATTAAAAGCAGATCTTTTGCAAATCCACGTCATTAGCATCCAAATCTCCAAAATCCCCTTATGTGCAGTCATTATCTAAACACAATCAAGCAACCAAAGAACTTTAAAAAATTATTTAGTACATAACATTTCTGATACCTGAAGCTCTGCTATAGTGGGATCCAGAGTCAAACAATGGGAAAGCAAGACTCTTAGATGAGTCCTGCGCAGAAGCATTATTAGTAGAAAGAAAAGGGATTAATTCTTCAGATTTAGGAGATGAAAAACTGAGCATAGTGGAGTGACCACGTCCATTATTTGGGGAACCAGATCTCATGAACAAAGTGGGAGTAGTAGGACCTTGCTGTTGGGGCATCTGCTTACAAAGGGCAGAGAAGTCATCTGCTGCTGCTCTTTGGACTTTAGATGACCTACAATTAGTGTCATCACAAGGCCCAGATCTCTCTTGTTTCAGTTGCTGCCCAGATCCATTAGTGATCTTTGAGGAGTTGTTAGTCTCAGCTGGAGAGTTGACTGTTTTTGAAATGTTATTAGCAGATTCTTGTTTGGTTTCCATTGTCATCACCCCACCAAAATCCATACTTTAAAAACCACCACCCTATGAAAGTTTCACAGAGCATGAGTTCATACCAAGAAAACTCAGACAAAGACAGAGAAAAAGGAGGCGCAGCTTAAGGGAAAAAATTATAAGCAGAAAAAAGAAAAATTAGTTGAAACTATTTGGACTTGCTTATGGGAGAGAGAGAGAGGACAAAAGTAGAATAAAGGGCAAAGAGCATCATCTACATCTCGGACACTGGAGACATGTTAGCCCATATATATCTAGTTTTGTTTCCCAAAAAGAAGCTGAGTTACATTAAGCGCAAACCTATATTTAGACAATTTTGTTAGTCTAACTTAATTATACTACTCTGGGGGTTTGTGGTATTTGGCGAACTTGCCCTCACCGGCTCGCTTTCATTTACATGACAAGTTAGATCTCATAGATAGAAAGAAAGTGACGTTCTTTTTTGCACCTATTATGAGTTACATAGGGCCATGATGTTTGTTTGGATTATTCATAGGGAAAGAATATATCGACGCACCCTTTTTTAAATAAAAAAAACAAACCTTCTTCGGAATAGGATACTTTTTTTGTCAAAAACAACAATGATACAAACATGTTTGGACAAATTTTCAAAGAAAAATCTATTCAAGCGAAATTATAAATAGAAAACCTAACATCAGTATAAAGATAGAAAATTTGATAGTATTGAAGAATTATATATTTAAAGTATAGTTTATATTCAAATAAATACTGAAGTGACCGAGAAATCAATTTGAAGATGGTAAATATACATTTATTTTACCAATTACAAACCTACATTGGAAAAAACACGTAATCTCAAAATTTCATGATACAAGGTAAAATTGCACTATTTAAACCGTCATTTAATATTACTAGTATCTATAAACGTGCGTTGCACGTTAATAATGGCACATGATGGTTTAAATATTTACTTATATGAAAAATAATAAAATTTAATTAATGAGAGAAAATTTATATGTAATACTACAACAATAATTTAAATGCCAAAAAATATTGTTACATTAGCATAATACGTGAATTCAAAATGAAAGGATATCATCGGGACTTACATAAATGATCAGTTTTAGTCATGTTAAGTAAATAATTATGTATTGTAATATAAATGTATCTAATGTGATGGTATCTTACCGAACACTTCTTTATAGACGGTATTTTTTTGTATATGTTTCCTTCTAAAACCAGAACACTTGTTGTCGATGTTGATACCTCTCTTGAAAAATGCAACATATAATATTCGTGTAAGAAAACATATTGTGATAAATATAGTTCAATATTTAGGATGTCTGTCCTTGTGCTTTGTTTATTATAACTACAAAACATAAACATACTGAAAATTATTTTCACACAAATTCAAAAGGATATTCTTTAGTTACGGAAGACGAACGTTGATTTTGGGGATAAACGTATACTTAGACGCACATTGACCAACATCATAAGTTCTGCATGTATGACGTTATTGTCAAGACTTCTATATACTATATGTGTATTATTACATAAGTTATTTAGCGAATCTAATTTTTCATTAGCATGACGGGCATAAACCTATATTAAATGGAAGATCAATTTTAACTTAGTCTATTATATATATAGTGATACTAAATATATATATATATAGTGACACTAACATACGTAGGAAATAATAAACTTGACAACAAATATGTACAATAGAAGGCCAATTGGTATTAAAGTATTTAAGTATTCTTCTTGGTAGTTATTGTTGGTATCATCTTCTGTTGAGTCAAAACTAAAAAAATATTTTGTTTTTACCATAAAACTTAGCAATCAACGTTTTATTTAGTTGATCAACATATTAATTTCTGCTAGCTAAGATAGCTCTTTAATTTCTATTATGTAATTTGCACAAATTGCGTTTTAATCTAATGAAGAAGATATTTTCTTTATTAAATGCACTACTGTGACGACCCGAAGGGTCATCACCGTAGTTCTTCCTTGTTCCGCGCTTTCGAGGCCTTGAAAACCTCGCTTTTAGTTGCCTCGATTGGCGTACGCAGTTCGGGCGCGTAACCGGAAAGTTTTTATGTTAGAATATGTGAATTATGTGAAACATTTGATGAATTTTGGTATTAATATGCATAATGTTGACTTCGGTCAACATTTTGGGTAAACGGACCCGGACCTGTGATTCGACGGTCCCGGAGGGTCCGTAGAAAAATATGGGACTTGGGCGTGTGCCCGGAATCAAATTCTGAGGTCCCAAGCCCGAGAAATGAATTTTTGAAAGAAATTGTTTTTCTGAAATTTGATATGAAAATTTGAAATGAAAAAGGGGTTAGAAAATATAGGTATCGGGCTCGTATTTTGGTTCCGACGCCCGGTACAAGTCTTAAATATGTGTTAAGCACTATCTGTAAAGTTTGGCTAAAAACGGACGTCATATGACGTGTTTCGGACTAAAAATGGAGAATTTGAGTTATGAAAGTTGAAGAAAGAAAATCATGTGTTTGAGGCTTGATCCTATGTATATGATGTTATTTTGGCGATTTGATCGCACGAGTAAGTCCGTAAGATGTTTTTAAGGTTGTGTGCATGTTTGGTTTGGAGCCCCGAGGGCTCGGGTGAGTTTTGAATGGGGCCCGGGAGGTCTTGGACTTAAGAAAATGCAGGTTCAGGTGTTGCAGACACCAGCGCGGCCGCGGTCATTTCCGTGCGGTCCACGCTGGAGCCGCGCGGCCGCGATGCCTTTCTGTGCGGTCCGCGTGGCTGAGTCTGAGGGCTAGGGTTTCAGGTCAACCAGCACGCCCGCGCACCAAAACAGTGCGGTCCGCGCTGGAAGGGTTCAGAGAAGCCCCAATTTTTCTCCCACTCGGCGCGGCCGCAACACATTTTTGTGCGGTCCGCGCCAGGTCCTCAGAAAGGTATACAAGTTCGGAAAATCTCAGTCATTTTTCACTTTTCAAAAACCCAAAACCTAAGAGGCGATTTTCCAAACAACTTTTTTTTCTCCAAAACGATTGGTAAGTGATTTCTAACTTAATTTCTTTATTCCTTAACATCTTTTAACATAATTTCAACTTCAAATCAAAGATTTTCATGGGGAAAATTGGGTGTTTTGGGTAGAACCTAGGTTTTCTACAAATTGAGAAGTTGGACCTCAATTTGGGGTCCGATTTAAAAACAAATCATATATTGGGATTCATGGGGGAATGGGTAACTGGGTTTTGGTCCGAACCTCGAGTTTCGACCACGTGGGTCCGGAGGTATTTTTGACCTTTTTGGGAAAACCCTTGAAAAATCTATTTTCATGCATTGGGGATGATTCATTTAGTAATTATTAATGTGATTAAGTAACTTATGACTAGATTCGAGCGGATTGGTGGTGGAATCAAGAGGTAAAGCTATACTAGAAGCGTGAGTTGAGTTTGGAGCATTCGAGGTAAGTGTTTGTTCTAACTTTGGCTTGAGGGAATAGGATTAGGATGATATTTGCTACTTGCTAATGTGGAGTACGGTGTATAGGCATGGTGACGGTTATCTATGCACCGGAGTCTAGCATGACCGTGAGTCTTGATTGCTTTTAATTCGAATAATGTGACACAAGCTCCTTGTTTATTTGATAAGTTTCATATAATGTGAACGGTTGAGGAAGAATGATTTAAAAGGAGAATGTGTTGTGAATACTCCCTTGCCGGGATGTGTAGACTGATATATATATTCTCCCTTGTCGGGATATTTTGGGCTGTTAGCTGTACCCTTGCCGGGTTAAAGGTATTGAGTTGTTATTCTCCCCTGAAGGGGTCTACTATATGAAGTCAGATATTATGAACTATATTATGGGATCGTGTGGCACGCCGTCCACTTATATATGATATTATGGGATCGTGTGGCACGCCGTCCACTTATATATGATATTATGGGATCGTGTGGCACGCCATCCACTTATATATGATATTATGGGATCGTGTGGCACGCCATCCACTTATATATGATATTATGGGATCGTGTGGCACGCCGTCCACTTATATATGATATTATGGGATCATGTGGCACGCCGTCCACTTATATATGATATTATGGGATCGTGTGGCACGCCGTCCACTTATATATATATATATATATATATATATATCATGGAAACCGGAGTTTCTTCTATTTATTTCCGATATTTCATTTTTATCTGTTACTCCCCGATAGCATGTCCCCTCCCAGTTTTACTTTGTATTATCTTGTTATTGTTTTCTTGCACTTGTTGTATATATATCTGTACAGGTTAATTGTGGTAGGTACTGTCTAGCCTCGTCACTACTTCGCTGGGGTTAGGCCAGGCACTTACCAGCACATGGGGTCGGTTGTGCTGATGCTACACTCTGCGCATTTTTGGTGCACAGATCAGGGAGCAGCTTACGGACCGCAGCAGTAGGACTTTTGGGAGCTATCTTTAGTCCAGGGACTCTCGAGGTAGCCTAGCTGGCGTTCGCAGGCCGAAGTCCCTTTCCATGTTTTTTTTGTTTGTTTATCTTGTATCAGACAAACATGATGTATTTTCCCTTCAGACATTGATTGTAGTATTCTGTAGTAGTCCGTGAGCTAGTGACACCAGACTCTGGGTAGCATTTTGGTTCAAACTTCCGCACTTTTGGTTTTCAGTTGCTTTAGATTTAAAGTCTTCCGCTTAGATTTTGTCTCGTTTATTATATTGTTTGAAAGAAAGCAGGAAAGGTGTTTTAAATATTTGGCTTGCCTAGCTCCGATAGTAGGCGCCATCACGACACCCGATGGTGGAAAATCCGGGTTGTGACAAGTTGGTATCAGAGCACTAGGTTACTTAGGTCTCGCAACTCACGGACAAGCTCAGTAGAGTCTGAGGGATCGGTACAGAGATGTCTGTATTTATCCCGCAGAGGCTACTGAGTTAGGAAAACTTCACCTTGTTCATTCTTGTTGTGCGATTCTGTTTCTCAAGTACTAATTGTCTTTCCACTATGTTCTTTCGCAAATGGCGAGGACACGTGCTTCCTCTTCTACCGCGCAACGGCCTGATCCCCCAGTAGCAGCCCCTATTAGGGGCAGAGGGCGAGGCCGAGGCCGTGCCAGAGGCCGAGGCTGGGGCAGAGCTCAGCCCCGAGCAGCATTTCCAGCGACGGAGCCTCAGGTCGATTTTGAGGAAGAGGTTCCGGTCCCAGCTGTTCCAGTGGGCCCAGCGCAGGTCCCACAGGGTTTCATAGCCACTCCAGTACTTCAGGACGCTTTGGTCCGACTGGTAGGCTTTATGGAGGGCATTTCTAGAGCGGGTTTGCTTCCCGTAGCTCCAGCCACATCTCAAGCTGAGGGAGGAGTTCAGACTCCCAATACTCGTACTCCAGAGCCGGTAGCTTTTCAGGTTCCAGCAGTTCAGCCAGTTGTGGTAGCCCAGCCAGGTATTGCGGCTCAGTCCAGCGATGGTGCGGCTATGTCTGCGGATGCTTTGTGAAGGCTTGATCGTTTCACCAAGCTCTTTACAACCACATATAGTGGCACCCCCTCTGAGGATGCTCAGGATTTCATATTCAACTGTCATGAGGTTCTACGGACTATGGGCATTGTAGAGACCAATGGGGTCAACTTCGCCACTTTTTGCCTGGCAGGATCCGCCAAGACTTGGTGGAGGGATTTCTGTTTAGCCAGGCCAGCAGGGTCGCCATCATTGACCTGGGATCAGTTTTCGGAGTTATTTCTGGGGAAGTTTCTTCCAGTTACTCAGCGAGATGCTCTTCGCAGGCAGTTTGAGCGTCTCCAGCAGGGTCTTATGACGGTCACCCAGTATGAGACCCGGTTCATTGATCTTGCTCGTCATGCCATTGTGATACTCCCCACAAATAGAGAGAGGGTGCGGAGGTTTATTGATGGGTTGGCCCAGCCGATCCGTGTTCAGATGGCCATGAGTACCGGTAGTGAGATTTCATTTCAGGAGGCGGCAGATGGTGCCCGCCAGATAGAGATGGCACTTGCTCAGGGAGGTGGTCATGGGTCTGATAAGAGGCCCCGTCATTCGGGTAGATTCAGTGGTACCTCGTCTGGAGGTAGGGATTCTTATGGTAGAGGCCATCCTTCGAGGCCCTTTCAGTCAGCTCTCCAGGCTTCTCATGGTACACCAGGTGGTCGTGGTTCTCAGCCGCAGTATTCTGACCAACAGCTCTTCAGTTCACTATCAGCACCTATCAGTGCACCACCACTTCGTTATTCTCAGCAGCCGAGGGCTTGTTATACTTGCGGCGATGTGAGTCACATTGCCAGATATTGCCCTCGAGCTTCCAGCAGCTCGCAGCAGCAGGGTTCTCGCCCAATGATCCAGGCACCAGTTGCCCCACCGCCTGCCCAGCCGGCTAGAGGCGGGGGTAGAGGACATAGAGGTGGAAGTAGAGGTCTTAGAGGTGGAGCTCAGACTGCTAGAGGTAGGGGTCAGCCAGCAGCAGATCGTCCCAAGGATATGATTCAAGGAGGTGGGGCCCAGCCCCGTTGTTATGCCTTGCCAGCCAGGCTAGAGGCCGAGTCATCAGATGCTGTGATTACAGGTACTATTCTGGTCTGTGATAGGGATGCTTCTGTGCTATTTGATCCCGGATCTACGTATTCATATGTGTCATCCTATTTTGCACCCTATTTGGTTATGCCTAGTGAGGCCTTGAGTATTCCTGTATATGTGTCTACGCCAGTGGGGAATTCTATAGTGGTGGACCGGGTTCATCATTCATGTGTTGTGGTATTCAGGGGTCTTGAGACCCGTGTTGACTTGTTGCTCTTGGATATGGTGGATTTCGACGTCATATTAGGGATGGATTGGTTATCCCCGTATCATGCGATCTTGGATTGTCATGCCAAGACCGTGACCTTAGCCTTACCGGGTTTACCCCGCTTAGAGTGGAGAGGGACTTCTGGTCATTGTACCCGCAGTGTTATCTCGTATGTGAAAGCTCGGCGTATGGTCGAGAAGGGATGTTTGGCCTACTTGGCGTATGTTCGCGATTCTAGCGCGGAGGCCCCTTCTATTGATTCTGTGCCCGTTGTTCGGGAGTTTCCTGAGGTTTTCCCTTCAGACTTGCCGGGTATGCCGCCCGACAGGGATATCGACTTTTGTATTAATTTGGCCCCGGGCACTCAGCCCATTTCTATCCCGCCATATCCTATGGCCCCGCCGGAGTTGAAAGAGTTAAAGGAACAGCTGCAGGATTTGCTTGAGAAAGGTTTCATTAGACCTAGTGTTTCGCCTTGGGGTGCGCCGGTGTTGTTTGTTAAGAAAAAGGATGGTTCGATGAGAATGTGCATCGATTACCGGCAATTGAACAAGGTTACAATTAAGAATAAGTATCCACTGCCGAGGATTGATGATTTATTCGACCAGCTTCAGGGTGCGAGGGTGTTTTCAAAGATAGATTTGAGATCTGGCTACCACCAGCTGAGGATTAGGGCGTCTGATGTCCCTAAGACAGCATTTCGCACTCGGTATGGGCACTATGAGTTTTTGGTCATGTCATTTGGATTGACTAATGCCCCAGCAGCGTTCATGGAGTTGATGAACCGAGTGTTCAGACCTTATTTGGACTTGTTCGTGATAGTCTTCATTGACGATATTCTTATATACTCCCGTAGTCAGGAGGAGAATGAGCAGCACCTCAGAATGATTTAAAAAGAGAATGTGTTGTGAATACTCCCTTGCCGGGATGTGTAGACTGATATATATATTCTCCCTTGTCGGAATATTTTGGGCTGTTAGCTGTACCCCTTGTCGGGTTAAAGGTATTGAGTTGTTATTCTCCCCTAAAGGGGTCTACTATATGAAGTCAGATATTATGAACTATATTATGGGATCGTGTGGCACGCCGTCCACTTATATATGATATTATGAGATCGTGTGGCACGCCGTCCACTTATATATGATATTATGTGATCGTGTGGCACGCCGTCCACTTATATATGATATTATGGGATCGTGTGGCACACCGTCCACTTATATATGATATTATGGGATCATGTGGCACGCCGTCCACTTATATATGATATTATGGGATCGTGTGGCACGCCGTCCACTATATATATATATATATATATATATATATATATATATATCATGGAAACCGGAGTTTCTTCTATTTATTTCCGATATTTCATTTTTATCTGTTACTCCCCGATAGCATGTCCCCTCCCAGTTTTACTTTGTATTATCTTGTTATTGTTTTCTTGCACTTGTTGTATATATATCTGTACAGGTTAATTGTGGTAGGTACTGTCTAGCCTCGTCACTACTTCGCCGGGGTTAGGCCAGGCACTTACCAGCACATGGGGTCGGTTGTGCTGATGCTACACTCTGTGCATTTTTGGTGCACAGATCAGGGAGCAGCTTACGGACCGCAGCAGTAGGACTTCTGGGAGCTATCTTCAGTCCAGGGACTCTCGAGGTAGCCTAGCTGGCGTTCGCAGGCCGAAGTCCCTTTCCATATTTTTTTTTGTTTGTTTATCTTGTATCAGACAAACATGATGTATTTTCCCTTCAGACATTGATTGTAGTATTCTGTAGTAGTCCGTGAGCTAGTGACACCAGACTCTGGGTAGCATTTTGGTTCAAACTTCCGCACTTTTGGTTTTCAGTTGCTTTAGATTTAAAGTCTTCCGCTTAGATTTTGTCTCGTTTATTATATTGTTTGAAAGAAAGCAGGAAAGGTGTTTTAAATATTTGTCTTGCCTAGCTCCGATAGTAGGCGCCATCACGATACCCGATGGTGGAAAATTCGGGTTGTGACAACTACTCTTACCATTGGGGTTGATAACTAAGTGTTCTAGAAGAACCAAATCATCTTTTATTGGATGCTCTTCTTTGTTTCTAACGCGAGCCAAGAAGTCATCGAATGTTGGAACGGTTCTTACTTTTATATTTCTTGTCATTTGAATATTTTTCATTTGAGATCATAAGTATAATTTTGGCAAGTCAACTTGTACAGTTTCTGTTTTGGTCAATTTTGGAACAACTGATCGCACTTGACAAAAATCACCTCCCAAACTATTACTTTTCTACCAAATGGTTCATCGATATCCAATATATTGCTAAAACTATGGGCAATTGATTTGATCGCCTGGCGCTTAGCCAAAAGCATTTCATCCTATATTATCACTTTTGCTTTCCTTATAAAAATAGTACTATAGATCTGATTTGATATATTTGTGATGGTTATTTCAGTTATTTGAAAGGGTATATTAATCTAAAGTGAGTTGTATGACCTCATAATAAAATCGTTGTTGGTACACCACTTTTTCTTATTGCTAATAATATCATGCCTCCGGATCTGACATTTTCAAGTAATGCATGACATAGCAATATCATTTCGATTCCGCGTGGAGGCATCTGAAAAGGATAATCTCGCTATACCAGGATCGATTTTTTATAATATAGTCTTGAAAGCTTATTCTTGTTCAGGATTTAGCTTTGATTGTGCTTCCTCAAACACTTGTATGACCTTCTTAATATTATATTTTTTTCAACTTGAAAAATAATTTTACTCATACGATTAATTTGAAAAATAATTTAATTGAATTCTCTTCCTAAATAATTAATTGAAAGATTTAATTATTTGGTTTTAACATAAAATATAATTTATTTTCTATTGAATTAGATTCTTAATATTAGTTAATCTCATTTGAATATTTAACCGTGATTATAATTTTATCCACCATAAATCTTATTTTCAAAGAGTAAAAAGATAGATGACATTCCGCTTTTAGATCTTTATGTTTGCAAAATCATTAGTGGTGTTGCCTCTTACTAACATTTTTCTTTCTTTTCTAACATATTTATATTCTTAAAAATTTTCTTAGTTGTTCTTTAATAATTGGGTATAATTTTCTATATTATACGAAAAATTAATAATATTTTTTTATTTGAATAAGAAAGCACTTCAAATATAATATAGTAATATATTATCTTGGGGATTTTTTTTCTCAATTTCAACACTTTATGCAGTCTGTTTAGCATTACTTTTATTTTTTGGTATTGAATATTATAAAGTGGTAATGTATTACCAATATGGAGAATTCTTATGAAATTGATTTTATTAAACTTTCCTACATATTTTTAATAAGAATTCAATAGACAAGATTATATTGATTTTAAAATCTTAAACATTAAAAAAATTATATAGAAGTTATTGTAGTCCAACAAAATAAGTTATTACAACTATGTCCTTTCCCTATGAGTTCTTCTATTTAATATTTTAGGGCTATTTTGGTCTATTAATATTATATTTGTACTTTTATAATAATATAGGCTCTCCTATTTCTAAACAAATTTAAATAATATAATACATTTTCAAATTAAATTAGTAATAGAAATTTTTAAGAAGTATATCCTAAAAGTAATAGTATTACAAGACTAATATCTATGTCCAAAAATAATTATAGTAATAAAATTCCTAAAGGTAATCATGTAGGATTACGTGTAGTATTATGTCCTAAAACTAATAGGATTACAAGGGTAATGTCTAGAATTCCGATTATGTTCTTTTATTATATTGTGAGTTATTAATATTAAAAGGTTATTTTTGTAATCTAATATTTTATTTATGCCTTTATAATAATATAGATATGAATATAGATATAAATAGATAGATAGATTTCTATTTTTATTTTTATTTTTACCTTATCAACAATGGTTACTCTCCATCCACAAGCTTGGGGCCGACATGCTCATGGAAATCCTCCACATTCTTTTCGTTTTATTTAGAGAATCGCTTGTTCAATAAATGCAAAAAAATAAAAAAAATTAAAAAAGTAGAATATAATGATTAAATTCAAGTGCTTAATGTACAACTTCGTATCAGTAGTTATATTATGGTGGTATTAGGTTTTATTATTTAAAAGTTGTAACTAAAGAAATATTATTAAAATATTTTATTATGTGTTTGGTAACCAATAATGGTCGACCTACTTGTTTTCAATTCCATGGATATTAATTAAAATTCATAAGTATGTCCTAAAAGTAATAGGATTACAAGGCTAATATCTATATCAGAAAATAATTATACTAATAAGATTTCTAAAAGTAATCATGTAGAATTCTTAACGTGTAGTATTATGTCCTAAAACTAATAGGATTACAAAGTTAATGTCTAGAATTCCGATTATGTCCTTTTATTGTGAGTTATTATGCTTAATATTTTAAGGCTATTTTGGTAATCCGATATTAAGATTCATGCTTTTATAATAATATAAATAGATAATAAGTGGCATGCAGATCTCCATCTCAATGGGTATGTTGAAATATTACAAAGAAAGCGGAAAAAAAAAATGAAAACCTCTTAAATTGACAGTTAAATTCAGGAAAGT